>NC_042617.1:407059994-407394277 GCF_901001135.1 Rhinatrema bivittatum | reverse complement strand
ATACAAAGTCGACTGGATGGTAAAGAGGTGATAAGCTGCTGGATCACAGGGAAGGAAGATTCCAGAGGGTAAACCCTCACCTTACCCTTCCTCTTAGAAGGCATCAAAACAGGTAAAGGCTGGAAAACAGCACAAGATGAAACCAGGAAGGGCAGAGCAGTGAGCCTTTGCCTCTAGCATGCTGCCATCTTGGCCTCCCATTTTACTTTCTGTTTACTGAAATTGCTGCTTAACTGTGATATTATAGAATAGGGGTCACCAACTCAAGTTCTCGAGAGCAACAAACAGGCCAAGTTTTCAGGATATCCACAATGAGTATGCATGAGATAGATCTGTATGCACTGCTTCCATTGTATGAAAATCTATCTCATGCATATTCATTGTGGATATTCTGAAAACTTGGCCTGTTTGTAGCTCTTGAGGACCAGAGTTGACAACCCCTATTATAGGATTTGATTTAATAAGTTTTTTTTTTCTCATAGAGAAATATAGGGTAATTTTAAAACCATGCATGCCTGCAGGTACTTTTAATCTGCACACTTTAGCCTTGATTTTCAAAAGCAGGCTTAAGTGCAGAAGTCCACTTTGAAATTTCCCAGGTTCGGAAGGTAGATGTGTAGACTTACAAATAGCACATTTCACCCTGCTCAGAGCAGGTATAACTGTAAGTATATTTCTGCACAAACTTTTTTAAATCAAAATTATGCATGGAAAGGAAACCCATTCCCCACCCCAACTCTGTCCCCAAGAGTACCTCTTACGAGTGCAGGTAAAAGTACACCTAAAATTGATTATGAGCATACCTTTACCAACACAACCCACTGGTGAATTTGCAAAGGGCTATTTACGTGCATAAAGCTTTTCAAAATCAGGTCCAGGATAAGTTCAAAGCCTTAGGCCCATAATACAATTATGTAAGAAAATCAATCAAGGTAATAGCTTTGATTTTTCCTAATTGTTTGTTAGTGCTGTGCATCCTGATATCATCTTGCTGATTTCTTTCAATTTTCCAGAAAGGAACCTGTGTCTTATCACATTTCCACTATTACAGATGTCAGTAGTCCTATCAAATTGAATCAATGAGCTATTTTGCTTGTTAAAAAAAATGCATAGCTAAAATAAACATGTATCAAATGTTATGGTAACATTGTAGATGGTGATTAAGATAATGCAATCTTGAAAGATTTATTGTTTTAAAGTCCATTATTAACATTGATTTTATGAGACATACAATGTTAAGTTAGTTGATCATTCATATCTGAACATTTAAATAAATTTCAGGTTTCCTTTTTCAAAGAAGCTTTAAAAATATGAATAGCAAATCTGACATTTAATTGAAACCTAAATAATGAAAATAAATACTAATTTTTATTTTTTCTATAGAGCAAAGTTTATCATATATAATTCAGTTTTCTTTCAGAAGAAAAGAAACTGAAAAACCAGAGATTGTTCAGTCTGGAAATTAGGTAGGGAATATTCAGTAAGCTGGGGACCAGATGAGTTATTTGGCTACAGTTTGAATATTACTGGTTAGGGTTAAAGGTACACGTGTTGGGCCCATGCCCAGGGACAGCCCACTATTCATCTGTTTCCATTGGGAAAATGTACCATTTAGCCCTTCTCTCTGTTTTCTTCTTTTAACCAGCTCGCAATCGACAATATGACTCTGCCCCATCCATGGGCAGCTCAAGGCAATCTGCTGCCTGAGGTGAGGGATGAGTTGGCGCCTCTCACATACATGCTCTCTCAGCCCACCCCCCCCTCCCCCAAGGCTCACAATCTCTCTCTCACACACACACACACCTCTCTACACATAGTCACTCTCATCGGGGCCTTCATCTTTGCCACGAGCGGGACAAACTCCATTCGTGGCATACTGGGGTCTTCATCTTCACTGCAAGTGGAACATGCTCTGCTCAAGACACGCCGGGGTCTCCTCCATCTTTGCCATTTTCTGCACAGAATCAATTCTGTGCAGAAAATGGCGAAGATGGAAGAGATGCCAGCTGCGCAGGGGGGGGAGGAAATTCTGTGCAAATTGTGCATTTTGCAGTAGAGCAGAATTCCTCCAGGACTATCACCAGAGGCCCGTGGGTGTTTGGTGGTTTTGGCGGCAGGGTGAGGTGGCTGCTAGAGGAGTTTGAGGGGGCAGTTTTTGCAGCTTCCAAAAATGATGCCAACAGGGGCATCTTCTCACCTTTGCGGCATGAACACGCAGATGTCACGGGGCAAACGAACTGCTGGCAGTAGCAAGGTAAACAGCCTCTCTTCACTTCCCCCTTTTTCTTTTTTTTTTTTTTCAATTATCTCTTTATTAAATCTTTTGAAATATTACAAACATAAATCATATTTCCAACACATATAGGCAATCTTAATAAGAAATACCATAATATTCCATACACATAATATTAAAAATAATATAATCTCAAACATTTCTTATTAAGGACTAATAACGGTGGGGGCACAAATTAACCGAATACACGTTCATCATAAATCATCTTGAGAAGGGACACTAACTTTCTCTTTTTCTTGGGCCATTTCTGTTGG
This sequence comes from Rhinatrema bivittatum, assembly GCF_901001135.1. Taxonomy (NCBI): domain Eukaryota; kingdom Metazoa; phylum Chordata; class Amphibia; order Gymnophiona; family Rhinatrematidae; genus Rhinatrema; species Rhinatrema bivittatum. Next base: position 407,391,730 of record NC_042617.1, on the reverse strand, counting down.
TATAACCTGGTTTTCTATTGGACTCAATTTATTCTTTAGGAAATTATACAAATGAAGTGGCTCAGTGAAAATAAACTTTTTACCCTGGTGGTTAATAAAAAAAATATTTCGAGGGGTACTTTAAACGTTGCACCAATTTCCAGGGTCCTATTTTTAAGTGCCAGAAACTGTCTCCTACGTATCTGCGTAGGTCTTGAGAAGTCTGGAAAAATAAACACCTTTTGGCCACAAAATTTCAGATCTTTATTCCTAAAGAACTTTTCCAATAACAAATCTTTCTCTCTCTCTAGATTGAAGGAAACAAAAAGTGTTGTCCTATTATTTATGATCTGTTGACTCTTCTAAGAACGTTGAAATGCCAATAGAATTTTCCTCAACCAAACCTGATCCATTGTTAGGTCGTGATATAAAATAGTATATTTTAGAAAAAGATGGAATATCTTTATCATCGTACATCAGATTCTCTTTTAAATATTTTACTAGCATTTCTTTAGGTGATAGTAACCTTGTAAAAGGAAAATTAACTAATCTCAAATTATTTATTCTTAATAAATTTTCCACATTTTCTAATTCAAGATGTAACATTTTACTATCTCCAATAAACATACTTTCTATGTTTTGAACACAATTTACCTTTTCAGACAATTCTTTCAAAGATGATTCTACCTCACTCAGGGGTAGATTTTCTAAAAGTGCGCCCGAGCGTACTTTTGCTCGCGCACCAGGCGCAAACAAAAGTACGCTGGATTTTAGTAGATACGCGCGTAGCCGCGCGTATCTGCTAAAATCCAGGATCGGCGCGCGCAAGGCTGCCGATTTTGTGCAGCCGGCACGCGCCAAGCCGCGCAGCCTGCCTCCGTTCCCTCCGAGGCCGCTCCAAAATCGGAGCGGCCTCGGAGGGAACTCGCTTTCACCCTCCCCTCACCTTCCCCTCCCTTCCTCTATCTAACCCACCCCCCCGGCCCTATCTAAACCCCCCCTACCTTTGTCAGGGGATTTACGCCTCCCGGAGGGAGAAGTAAATCCCCGCGCGCCAGCGGGCCGCTAGCGCGCCGAGACGCAACCTGGGGGCGGTTCTGGAGGGCGCGGCCACGCCCCCGGACCACCCCGGGCCGAAACCACGCCCCCAAATCACCGCGTCCCGCCCCCAAAATGCCGCGCCGATCAGCCCTGCCCCCGACACGCCCCCGGCACGCCCCCCTCGAAAAACCCCGGGACTTCCGCGAGTCCCGGGGCTCTGCGCGCACCGGCAGGCCTATGGAAAATAGGCGCGCCAGTGCGCAAGGCCCTGCTCGCATAAATCCGGGCGGATTTACGCGAGCAGGGCTCTTAAAATCCACCCCCAGGTATGTACTTTTGTTCGCGCTCAGCGCGCACAAGGGGGTGCACATTTGTGCAACTTGCACGTGCCAAGCTCTGCGTGTGCTGCCCGTTCCCTCCAAGGCCGCTCCGAAATCAGAGTGGCCTTGGAGGGAACTTTCCTTCGGCCTCCTCCCACCTTCCCCTCCCTTCCCCTACCTAACTCACCCCCACAGTCCTATCTACATCCCCCCTACCTTTGTCAACAAAGTCACACCTGCCGGAGGCAGGCATAACTCGCACGTGCCAGCAGGCTGCTGGCGCGCCATCACCCGACCCGGGGGCTATTTCGGAGGCCTCGGCCGCACCCCTGGAACACCCTTGGGCCGGCAGCACGCCCCCAACATGCCCCCTGGAACGCCACGAATGTCATGCCGCCCCCGACACGCACCCTGACACGTCCCCTAGCGAAGCCCCGTGACTTACACGCGTCCCGGGGCTTGCGCGTGCCGCCGAGCCTATGCAAAATAGGCTTGGCGTGCACAGGTTTTTTTTAAAAGGGTTACGCGCATAACTTATGCACGTAACCCTTTTTAAATCTACCCCAAAATCTCTTATTCTGATTTACTATAGATATTCTGTTAACATTTACCAGAGATGAAAGAGAGGAATTTACTTGAGTTAAATTAGAGTCCAATTTTACCAAAACTCTCCCCAAATCCCCAAGATTCACATTGGCAGGATCCACAGAATCTATCTGGGAATTACCAATGTTAACAATGACATTTTCCTCCCCTGCCTCAATACAGGGAGTTGGTAAAGCCTCTGCCAATGCTTGCTGTGACTCATGACCACTCACATTTAGCGAAGCAATCTCAACTTGAAGTACTTCTCTCGCATCTCCTAGTGGTTGTGGAGGTATAGGTCCATTGCCAGGACTTAGTGATGCATCCGAAGTGCTATGCAAACTGTCCATTACTGGCGTACCCTGCCGATTTTCATGGGCGTCCATGGGGCCTATCCTGGTTGTAGATGTCGAGGAGGTAACAAATCTCGCTTTCCTCTTCCAACCCATTATGGGGTGAATTCCAGACAGCGCGTTGTTAATTGCGGTCATTCACAGTCAAGCCGGTCAAAGCCACGCGCCCCTTCGGCACGCACAGCTTAGGCAGCGCACCGGCGTCTGCTGCATGCCGGCGTCCCGTGGGATTTAAAGGTCCCGGGCCCTGGTGATGACATAGATCATTCTGGGTCAGCTGTTCTCTCACTTCTCCTCCCACTTGTTAGCACTCTCTTTGATGGTATTCAGCGGGTGTCTCAATCCTACAAAGTCTCTTACCAGGACGGCTTGATGTTCCTTTCTCATCCACAGCCAGCCCCACTGAAACGCCGGCGTGCCTTGGGATTTAAAGGTCCCGGGCCCTGGTGATGATGTAGAGCACTCTGGGTCAGCTGTCTCTCACTTCTCCTCCCGCTTGTTAGCGCTCTCTTTGATGGTATTCAGCTGGTGTCTCAATCCCACAAAGTCTCTTACCAGGACAGCTTGATGTCCCTTTCTCATCCACAGCCAGCCCCCTTCCCCCTTCCCCCTTTTTCACCTTTTAACCTCCCCATTGCATATTGCTCATTTGTAGTCATGTACAGTATGCACCACATTTCACACAAGCAGGTATGCTATTTTGTTAGATTTCTAGCTTGTTTCCAGCTGTTTTCTGTAGCCTTTTTTTGACTGCTATCTAATTTAACTTTTTTTTTTATTTTCATGGATTTATATGAATTTAGATTTCTCTGTCCCTCTTGATGGAGACTTACTTTTGGATTACAATGATCTTGTGAACCTTTATGTGTACTTAAATGTTTGACAACATTTTTTGGACTTTGCAAATCTTTACTCTTATCACAACACACTGTTGTTATTTGTATTTTAAACAAAAACACATCCTTAACTTTCATATACGCATACTTTGCTGCTAAGTATGTGGATATAAATGTACCACATTCCCTTAGTGAGCCACATTTTCATAGGGAAACTCTGTAGGTCCAGACATACAAAGTACCCATGAGACCTCATGCAATGAAGGAAGTATGAAATTGCCTTCTCCATAGGATAAAATTCTTATGAATCAATATTCAAAATCCCAATGATTGGGTAACATAACTGGGTATGTCTGAACAGAAAGATGTAGGACTGTCATTTGTACAGTCACCTGGCTAAATTTAACCAGTTAGCATTGAATATTGCACTAACGGCTAAATGTGAAAGTCTACTCTATGTACACCTTCGACTCAGCCCCCTGTTTGCCTGGCTAAATTAGTGCTGCTTGTGATTTTAACTGCACAAATTTAGTGGTCAGGTAAATCTTTGGAATATTGACACTTTAATAAGTCAGATCCTAAATCTTGGATATACAAAGCTGTATAAAACTAGAGACCCAAATTCAGCTACTGTGTGGCTTGGCAAGATAGCCAGATAAACTTATCCAACTAACAGCCTATATATGTTCATTGGAGTGGCCAAGCTGATGAATATATCTGGCTATCCTAAAGTTCTCGCACTGAGGACAAGTCTCCCAGGGCTATTGCCCAGGAGGGAAGGGTTAGGCCAGCCATCATAGTTGGTGATTCAATTATTAGAAATGTAGATAGCAGGGTGGCTGGTGGGCATGAGGACCGCCTGGTAACTTGCCTGCCTGGTGCGAAGGTGGCAGACCTCACGTGTCACCTAGATAGGATTATAGACAGTGCTAAGGAGGAGCCAGCTGTCATGGTACATATGGGCACCAATGACATAGGATAATGTGGGAGAGAGGTTCTGGAAGCCAAATTTAGGATTTTAGGTAGGAAGCTGAAATCCAGAACCTCCAGGGTGGCATTCTCTGAAATGCTTCCTTTCCACGTGCAGGTCCCCAGAGGCAGGCAGAGCTCCAGAGTTTCAATGCGTGGATGGGACGATGGTGCAGGGAAGAGGGATTCAGCTTTGTAAGGAACTGGGGAAACTTTTGGGGAAAGGGGAGACTTTTCCAGAAGGATGGGCTCCACCTTATCCAGAGTGGAACCAAGCTGATGGCACTAACTTTCAAAAAGGAGATAGAGCAGCTTTTAAACTAGAACAAGGGGGAAAGCCGACAGTCACTCAGCAGTGCATGGTTCGGACAAATGTATCCTTGAAGGATACTAATGAAACAGTAGAGTTAGGGCAACCCAACAGAGAGGTTCCATTAAAAGCAAACATAGTCCATATGCCTATATGTAAAAAATCACAAAAGCTAATGATTTCCGAATTATCCCAAACAACTGAAAAGCAGGTTGTTAAAACAAACAAAAAACACACTTTGAAATGTCTGTATGCCAATGCCAGAAGTCTAAGAAGTAAGATGGGAGAGTTAGAGTGTATAGCAGCAAATGATGAGATTGACATAATTGGCATCACAGAGACTTGGTGGAAGGAGGATAACAAATGGGACAGTGCTATATCTGGGTACAAATTATTTCGCAATAATAGGGAGGATCAACTTTGTGGGGGTGTGGCACTTTATGTCAGGGAGGGTATAGAGTCCAACAGGATAAAGATCATACAAGAGAGTAAGAGTATAATGATAGGAGTATACTACCAATTTGGCAGTGCAATAATAAGGGGAGATTTCAATTATCCCAATATTGACTGGGTAAATGTAACATCAGGACATGCTAGAGACATAAAGTTCCTGAATGTAATAAATGATTGCTTCATGGAGCAATTGGTTCAGGAACCAACAAGAAAGGGAGCTATTTTAGATTTAATTCTTAGTGGAATGCAGGATTTGGTAAGAGAGGTAATGGTGGTGGGGTCATTTGGTAACAGTTTAAATTAATAACTGGAACGGGTACAATAAGTAAATCTGCAGCTCTAACACTACACTTTCAAAAGGGAAACTGATAAAATGAGGAAAATAGTTAGAAAAAAACTGAAAGTTGCAGCTGCAAAGGTTAAAAGCGTTCAACAGGCTTAGGCATTGCTTAAAAATACAATCCTAGAGGCACAGTATATATGCATTCCACGCATTAAGAAAGGTGGCAGGAAGGCAAAACGATTACTGTCATGGTTAAAAGGTGAGGTGAAAGAGGCTATTTTAGCCAAAAAAACATCCTTCAAAAATTGAAAGAAGGATCCATCTGAAGAAAATAGGATAAAACATAAGCATTGTCGGAGGAATCGGAGAGACGAGCCTCTCCCTGGAGAGGAAGGTGAAAGGACAGCGAAGGGAACCCTGAGAGAACGGGGGACCCAGGGAGCTGGGGGAAAATCAGCCTTCTGCCGGCCCTGCTGACGTCATTTTGCGGCGACGGGACTCCCGATAAAATTGGAAGGACAGCGGTGCGCAGCCGCCGGCATGCTGCCGAAGCCGCGCGCCAAAGGGGCGCGCCCCTTCTAAATTTGTTGCCCAGGTAGAGTGTCCATCAAGCTAGTTTGAGAGAACATTGCCCAAATCTCATCATGGACTGAGTTTCCTTACTCCGAAGGCCATCAAATCTTCACAAGAGACCACTGTTCTGTTTGTACGTCTCATGTTGAATGTGAAAGTGGCCCCAACCCCCTACACTCATACCTAATCCCCACCTCGAGTTACTAGGTGGGCCTCCCATAGGGATACAAATACCTGTCTAGGGAGTAGACATTATAGCAAGGCGCACTCTCTCTCTCTCTCTCTCTCTCCAAAAACAGGCTGTTGTGAACCGCGATAAACCTTTACCGGCCTCTAGTGCACAACGTACCGCAAATGAAAGGGTTGTAGCTATTGGCTGCATTAGGAGCTACGCTAACACTGCGGCTGTTTCGCTGCACATGATAACTCTTTCCTACTTTACATATGCTCCACCCCAACTCCGCCCCCTGAATACAAAATTGCAAATCGCGTTAGCGCGATTTGCGGAATTATCTCCTGCGTAAATCCTTGGAAAATGACCCCCAAAATTTGCTACATCTTCCCCGGGAGTAGCTCCAACGAGAGGACTATGGACTCCCATGTGGTAAGGCGTGTAGGACAGTTTGAAAGATATCCTATTCCTGAAATCTCCTTCTCATCAGGTTCGCCAGAGAGTCTGGCCAATCTACAATCGCCTCAGCCGCTGATGGAGACATCAATTCCGAATTTACAAGTTAAGGTACAGGGACCCGGGGAGACAGTAAATGCTGTGCAACCCGGGACTTTAGATAATGCAGTCGGTGTGGGAGGGTTACTAACTCAAGAAGTTTGTTTAAGGGAAGATCGGAATTTGAATATGGAAGCATTAGATCCACAAAATGTTACTTTAAGTGATATATGGAAATTGCTTATTGAAGTTAAGAAAACTTTAACTACCTCTATGTTACAATTTAAAGAAGATATTGAAAAAGATAATAATAAAATAGAACAACATGCGAGTCGATTGAATGTTTTAGATGAAAATGTTAAAGTTATAAATGCTCAAGTAACATCGATACAAGTAGCTAGTAACTCATGTATTAAAGATAGTCTAGTTATTCATCGCCATTTAGAAATGTTGGAAAATGAAAATCGAAATAGGAATTTAAGGTTTCTCCACTTCCCAATGACCAGATTGCTATCCGCATTTGAATTACTCAAGAAATATTTGATTGAAATTCTATCTATAACAAATATTGATGAGAGAAGTATTTAAAAACTGTACTATATTCCTAAATCTAAGATTCTACCTCAAAATGGAGTAGAGGAACTAGACATTATACAACAGGAATCTCCTAATTTAACTTCATTTTTAGAAGCATCCACAGATGATATTTCCTCTAGAGCTACATTAGTAGTCTCTTTTTGTAGAGAACAGGACAAGGGTATACTACTACAAAAATTCTTTAGGAATAAAGATATTTCCTTTTGTGGGCAAAAGGTCCAAGTTTTTCCGGACGTTGCTCGCAACACGCAATTACGACATAAACAATTCTTAGTATTTAAACCAAGGGTCCTGGCTATTGGAGCATCCTTTTTTTTTTTAAATATCCATGTAAATGCCTAGTTGTTCTTCAAAAAAATAAATTTATATTTCTAGATCCTACCCATCTAGAGGTGTTTCTGAATGATAAAGAGCAGAGATAGATATTGTAGGAAAAGAATGTATAGTCTCTGATGTATATTTAATATACTTTTCCTTGAATTAACTTTGGTTAAATTTCTTTGTATATCCTCCCATAATTGGGGACTTTATTACTGAGGTACAGTAAATAATGTAGAAATACTTCCTTGTTATATCTATGTACTAAAAGTTATTTTCCTGATTTTTGCAAATGTAAAAATGTTGTTAAAAATCTGAATAAAGAATACATTTAAAACATAAGCATTGTCAAGTTAAGTGTAAAACATTGATAAGACAGGCGAAGAGAGAATTTGAAATGAAGATGGCCATAGAGTGCTCCCTCCATGTGACAGGGGCCGGCCAATGGCACGGATACCCTGTCACATGGTAAGGGCAAAGGACCATCGGCACCATTTTGATTAGTGGCAGCCGACGGCCTGGGAGCGGGAGATCGCTCCCGGGACCCCCACTGGACCAGCAGTTACCTGGAAAAGGTTTTTGGGGAGGTCGGGAGGGTGGGGGAAGCTAAGGGATTAGTTTTAAAGGGTCGGGTGGGTTTAGGGGTTATTTTTGTGTGCCGTTTTTCCCGCCCTCCCCCAAAACGATAAGAGAACCCCCACGAACAATTTTGTGGGGTTTTCCTATCGGTTTCGGGGAGCCCCCGATTTCTGATGATTTTGAAAATATCGTACGATATTTTCAAAATCGTCAGAAGCCCGATTCACATCCCTAATAGTTACATGATGTTAGGTTCCATATTAGGAGCTACCACCCAGGAAAATGATCTAGGCATCATAGTGGATAATACTTTAAAATTGTTGGCTCAGTGTGCTGCAGCAGTCAAAAAAGCAAACAGAATGTTAGGAATTATTAGGAAGGGAATGGTTAATAGAATGGAAAATGTCATAATGTCTCTAAATAGCTCCATGGTGAGACCACACCTTGAATACTGTGTACAATTCTGGTCGCCACATCTCAAAAAAGATATAGTTGTGATGGAGAAGGTACATAGAAGGGCAACCAAAATGATAAAGGGGATGGAACACCTCCCCTATGAGGAAAGGCTGAAGAGGTTAAGGTTGTTCAGCTTGAAGAAGAGACGGCTGAGGGGGGATATGATAGAGGTCTTTAAGATCATGAGAGGTCTTGAACGAGTAGATGTGACTCGGTTATTTACACTTCGAATAATAGAAGGACTAGGGGGCATTCCATGAAGTTAGCAAGTAGCACATTTAAGACTAATCAGAGAAAATTATTTTTCACTCAATGCACAATAAAGCTCTGGAATTTGTTGCCAGAGGATGTGGTTAGTGCAGTTAGTGTAGCTGGATTCAAAAAAGGTTTGGATACGTTCTTGGAAGAGAAGTCCATTAATGGCTATTAATGAAGTTTACTTAGGGAATAGCCTGCTATTAATTGCATCAGTAGCATGGGATCTTCTTAGTGTTTGGGTAATTGCCAGGTTCTTGTGGCCTGGTTTGGCCTCTGTTAGAAACAGGATGCTGGGCTTGATGGACCCTTGGTCTGACCCAGCATGGCAATTTCTTATGTTCTTATGTTCTTATATGTTCTCTAAATATCAGAGTTAGCCAGAGAAGTTATATAGTTATCTGGCTAACTCAGCACATTCCAGTAATGTCCCTGGAATGCTCTTGACTTATCTGGCTAAATTCTAGCCAGCTAATAAGTTATCTGGCTAGAATGTAGCTGGATAAGAGCCCAAATATTCATTTAGCAGGAAATCTCTATACAGCAAAAGGTTTCTGAATGTGGACTTCCAAGTGTTCAGAGATAGCTCATGAATTAAATTAAATCTGATTAGATACATTTTGGACTCAGAGGGTATTTCTGTTACCTTATTTCTATGGCAAAACTCAACATTTTCAGTTACAATTTTTCCGATAAATGTCATCACAATCAAACATAGAGAATGACTGACATATGTAGTCTAGAACCCTCAATTTTTGTTTTGTTTTATTTTAAACTAGTAACATGCTAAATGATGGGGAAACGGCTATCTGGCCTATCCAGTCTGCTCAGTTATTCTGTCTTCACTGTAAAGGATAAATCCCAGCCTCTGGTCATGGCATATGGCCACTTGCAAAACTTATCCTTATCCAGTCTTTTTTGTCTTTCTCCTTTGTACTCCACAATCTTGGATAGAAGAACATACAAGAACTACACTTACTTCCCTCCAGCAGCCATCTTTCGCATTCCTATCCACATAGCTTAGTAATAATCTAAATAGTCGTCAATACTAATATAGAGAAAAACAATAAAACTTTATGTTTCATTAAAACAAAACAGACTAGTGGCCAGCCTAGGGAACCCCTCTGCCAATGCAAAAAACACAATTCTAACAAATAAAACAATGTCTCACCAGGCCCACTCTCTTGGATCTCCCCCCTCCCCAAAAAAACAAACCAAAAAACCATATACACAATTGTAAGTTTCTTCATAGACAGGAGCAATCCCCAGATGCTCCTGTCCCGCTGGTGCTTTGACACCATTTTGAATAGAGTACCAGCAGGGCAGGAGCATCTAGGGAGCACTACTGCACACTTGAGGATGCTTTCAATTGCTGGAAAATTGGGAAGGGGTTTGTGTGGTTAAGGGGATGGAAAAAGACCTGACAATGTTTTAGAATGGTGTTTTTTGTGGCGGGAGAGGGGGACTCCAAGGCTGGCAGGCTCAGACTTTTTAAAATATGAAATGAAACAAATTAAGTAAAAACTCCGTATGGAATGACCCACTCCCCTCAACTCCCAGTGAAAGACAATCAAAGCAAAACAAAAATAGACCTCTTGTACAGAACCTGCTATAAATAAAAGTACTAACACAAGCATCCATATGTCTGGGCTTCTCTGACAAGCTGCAACACATATTAACCACTTACCATGCATTCTGGCAGTCTCAACACTCATTGTTTAAATTAGGTAAATATATCTATGAATACTTAAATACATGCTGCTAGTCATGCTTTCTGCTCTCTCCACTTTTAGCACTAGCAAATCGATGTGTCATCTGTCCTGGTACTGCAAAAACTCCAGATGTTAAGGGTAATGCTCAAATAGCTCATGTACTTGTAAAGTATTTAGGAGCTTTTAGTGAGTGTACCAAATGGTACTTTTCAAAGAGAGAGTGCCTAGGTATCTTGTATTTGAAAATCAGTATAAAGTGTGTGCGTGAAAAGCAGCTGTACACATTTCCCCTGTTCTTTTATGTAAGTGTCCTAACACAGAAAAGTAGTGCACACATTTGTGAAATGTCATGAGCATGTGCTATTTTCCTCCCCTGACCTAAACAAGTAACTGAGGATGCCTCCTCACTACCCACCTAAAAGTGTGTGCATTACAGAAGACCAAAGCTGTAATGACAATGCTCAGTCTGAGACATTTGGAAGTAGCCTTCACATCCCAAAGAGGAAAACCAGTTCCATGGTGCTCACTCGTAGAAAAGGGAAAAACAATTTTCAGCCAATTCTAACCAGGTAAATAGTTTTGGAAATTGTCATTCTTGAGTTAAAATACTGTTTGCTTCCTCTGAAACTATGCCATGACATTTGGAACCTTGTCTCTTATGGATAAAACATGTTTTATGTGATAATATTTTTGGGGAGGGGCTTGTATACCTTATTGACATATATTTTATTATCTTTATAACTGTATAATTAGTTCAATAATGTGTATTTGGTTTTAAGTGTTGTTTTGATCTACATTTCTCATTATATCATGCTCTGAACACCCACTTTATAAATAAATATCATGTTATAAATAAATATCATTATTATTATTTAATATAACTATTTGTATCAAAATTCTATGATTTAGCATTTGTCAGTGGCAGGTTATTTTATTTGCTTCATGCATTTAAAAGGTTTACTTCAAGTAACACCATACACAAAAGTGGCATTATAGCATGCACATTTCTTGAACCTGAAGTTAATCCTAAAATGAAAACAAAAAGCTGTCTATAATTTTCATATTCCTCAGTTATAAATTTCATGACAATGTATTAAAATTTTAATTATTACCTTAGGATACTGCTTGACGGGGATCAATACTTTTTCTGTAAGCTTTATGTTTTTGTTGCTGATTATATCAAGATATTTCTTTTCCTCATCTTCTTTTTTTGAATCATCAGAGCTTTGATATTTTTCAATTTCTGAAAAAAAATGGAAATAATTGATTGAGATAAAAATAGCAATAATAGAATCTGATCTATTTTGATCTATACTAGCTACAGCAAAGAGGCTCCAGACTGAGCAGTTATAGAGCCAGATATACAAAACATTTTCCCCCATAGACACAAAGGGTCATATTCATGGGGAGGGCAATAATGATCTTCCCCACATGCTTTAAAAATGTTGCTGGTGTGCATAACGCAAGTATAAAGTGCTTTGATTTTTTTGTTTTTTAAGCAATTTAACAAATTCAATACAGTACACCAGAAACGACATTCAGAGATTTCAAAATGAAATCTCTGTGAGAAATGTTTCTCCCCTGCCCCTAACTGTGCACACATTTCCCTACGCTAAAAGTTATGTGTGCTGTGAAAAGCATGCACACTTTTATCCGCCTGGACGGGGGGCAATAATCAGGACTTGATACTACATGGGTCAGCATAGGTGTATATCCACAGAAATATATCTGAATATTGTCAACCGCAGTAGAGGATGGTTATGCTCACTCCTGCAGCTGGCGGTTCCTCTGTCTGTTGATTAGGGCCTTCTTGGTGGCTGTGGGGTGACCTAGAGAGCTGCACAGGCAGACTCTCACCACATGTGCACGCCCGCTTCTGAGGATAGTGACATCTTCACTGTTGTGCAGCTCTTTGTGGGTCCTGGTGGGAAGGGATGCTATGACTGCTCCTGAGGTCAGCAGCCTCTCCACTGTTTTTGCAGCCTGCAGTAGACCCCAGCAGGATAGGAGGCAGTGCCTTCTTCAGGGGCCGGCGGCATCTTCACTGTGGTGCAGCTGTCAGTGGGGATCTAATTGAATGGAAGGTTACGCTTGCTTCTTTGATTGGTTTGCCAATTTGCAGTGTCTTGCCAGTGGGAAAGGGAGGTTGTGCCAGCTTCAAGGGCCAGCAGCCTCTTCACTATTTTGCATCCCTTTGTGGACCCTGGCAGACTCGGGTACTGACTAGCAGGCTCTATCTTTGGGTGACCACACAGGTGCTTAAATGTCCTTCACGTGCTCTCCATTAAGTAGGGCAGTCAAAAAAGCAAGGTGCTTACACTGCAGTCTCCTGAGGAAGGCAAGCGGTTGGCAGCATCTTCTTCCTGCTTTTGGTTTAAGGATACACACACCAACAGTGTCACGCCTGGTGGGTAAGTACATTTTAATTTAAAAGAAAGGAAAAGAGAAGAAACTTAAAGCAAGGTATGGAGCCTGCAGTATTGTGACCTGGGGGTCTCAGGCAAGGGTGCATTGTGTTTCATTTGTTTGCTGCAGGGTGGAAGTACCTCAGGTTTGTGAGCATTGGCATAAATGGGGACCCCCCTCATTCACCCCATGCTATGTTGGTGGTATATAGTTCAGAGCGGCAAGAAGCATGGTTCTTTCACCTGCCTCCCCCTAGCTGTGGATGCACATATTTATGGAGGCTATGGATTTTTTATGCCTTTATGTTGTTTCTGATTTGTGCACTGTATGCCATGCTGCTTTTTTTTTTTTTTAATCACCTCTATACTGTTTGTGAGTCCCTGTATTATATGCCTTAGGGGTTTTGATGTCTTTATGCTATTTTTGATTCCCCACACTGTACACCATGGGGGATTTGAGCCCTTTGTGCTGTTTGTGATTCCATGCACTATATGCCTAGGGGGCACTGGCAGCTTTATACTGCTTGTGATACCATGCATTATGTCTTGGGAGTCAGTGCTTAACATGTATTAGGTTTACATTCACCACAGTCAAATAGTTAACAAATTGAGTCATAACTGATTTATAGTTTTACTGTACCGGCCATATGTACATAGCATGTCCATGGCTCAATCTGTACAGTTTGAAAGAGATATATACTACCTCCACTGGTAGAATGAACCACATTCCTCCTACTGAGACAGGGATCCCCCGCTCTTGCTGCTTCAAGATTCTGTTCAAATCCTCTACCCTTATAGTATTTGCCAACCTTTACTGTCACCCTCGCTATGCTCATTGTATGACTCCTTGGGCTTTTGATACTATTCTTTCTCCACCTCAGCTCTTGAGATACACCTTGGGGGTTTTACAGCTATTTTTATTTGCTGCATTGCTCTGCTCTTAATGTTTCAGTTTTTAATAATTTTCAGTGCCATTGTTGCCACTGCCACTGCTCCAACCCTTCTTGGTATCTTAGGGTACTTCTTCCTCTGTTCCATCTATCTATGAGTTTCCTTCCAAATTCCCATCCCCTAAGGTACTTGCTGACTCTCGGTCTTACAATGGCCATCTTTTGCTTGGCGTACTTGAATCACCATTTCTCAGGCCCTTTGTGCTATTCCAAGTACTGCTTGGTCTTTAAAGTTTAACAGAAGCACATGCTACTGGTAGGATCAACCACATCCCTCCTTCTGAGGCAGGCATCCACCATTCTGGCTATATTTTAACTTCTGTCCAAATCCCCTTCTCCTTTAATTGCCAACTCTTACTCTTGCCCTGGCAATCTGTTGATTTTGCATGCTCGCTGTACCTGTCTTGGGACTTTTGATACTATTCTACCTCCTGCCTCAGCCGTCAAGGTACACCTTAGAAAAATGTCAATCACTTTTCTGCTCCTACTTTTTCAGCTTTTAATTGACATCACCACCGCTGCCTGCTGCCACTCCAAACCAGTCTTAATACTTTAGGATGCTTTCTCCACTTCTCTGGCTATCTTCTTGGTGCTTTCCAAATCCCATTCCCTTTCGATACTTTCCAATTCTTGTTCTTACCCTGATTATCTCTTGTTTTGCATGCTTTCTGTGTCATTTAACAGACTCTTCATGCCACTCTTGTACCACTTTTCCCCTCACCCTGCCTTACCCCTCAAAGTACACCTTGGGGGTTTTATGGATACTCTTCTTGATGTGCTGTTTTGCTCCTACCATATCAGTTTTTAAACACCCTTGCCACTGCTGCTCTAAGCCAATCTTAGAACCTTAGGGTGCTTCTGCTGCTGCTTTCTGAATCACCTTCCCCTAGTGTTATTACTGACTTCCTCTTGCCCGGCCATTTGATTCTTTATACAGTCCTTATTCACCAAGTTATATTTAATGGTTTCATGCGTTCCTGGACATATTCTTCAAACTTCATTTCATTATGGTTCTTGCAATTATTGGTCTCATCCAGAATTTACCGTTGATGGAATATACCATAGCAAAACTCAAAAGCTGCAAAGGTGCAGCACCCAGAACCAAGACTGCGCTCCTCTATGATGATTGCTTCTGAGATACTGGAGGCAGAATTTTCCAAAACCTATATCACAAGATATTAAACAGCAATTTGATAAATCTAGTTATCAGTTTCTAACTGACAGATGAAATTTAATGTGGACAAGTGCAAATTGATGAACAAGCTGAGCTCTTTAATGGGAGTCACCACCCAGAAAAAGGACCTTGTGGACAAATCCTTGAAATCTTTGGCTCAGTGAGTAGCACTGCTCAAAAGAGCAAATAGAATATTAGGAATTATTTAGGAAGGAATAGAGAACAAAACTAAGAATACCGCAATGTCTTTGTATACATCTATGGTAAGATTGCACCTTGTGTATTGTATTCTGTTCTGGTGCCCCCCCCCCCCCCCCATCTCAAAAAAAGACATTGCGGACATAGAAAAAATATAGAGAAGGGTGATAAAATTATAAAGCTACCATATGGAGAAAAGCTAAATATATTAGGGCCCTTTAGCTTGGAAAAGAAACAAGTGAGAGTGGAAATAATTAAAATTTATAAAATCATGAATAGGAAAGAAGGGATAAATAGGGAGCTGTTATTTACCCTTTCAAACATCACTACAACTAGTGCACATTCCATAAAACTAGCAACTAGGGATGTACATGGGGATGCACATATGTTTTAAACAAATTTGAAAAACAGAAGGAATAAGGGCCAATTCATTTCATTCAGTGGTCTAGAAATGAATTGAAGGCTCTGACTTAAAGAAATTGTATTTTTTTAATTTGGTTAAAACTTCCAGTCAGGTAATATGAATAGGCCCTAAGATGGGGCCTCGCCTAGGGCATAGGGCAAGAAACAAAGCAGGGGCCATGGCCTGTACCTGAGCATGATGTCAGCAGCAAAGCTATAGCCTAAGTCTAGGCCTGAAGCAAGGGCCTCAGCTAGGGCACAAGATGCAGGCCAAGGAAGGGGCCTATCCAAAACCTCACTGAGGTCTCACCCAAAACCGAAGGATATGTACAGGCCCCCCAAAAAATTACTTAATTTATCCAATGGGTATCTGAAGCCGCGGCCAGGCTGAGAACCAATGGCCCACGTCCACATCCGATACCATGGCATGGACTTGAGGCCAGGTCCTGAATCTAGGACCTCAGCCTAAGCCAGAAACCAGGCCCAGACCCAATGCCGGGGCCTGGCCGAGTGGCCAGTTCCTATTGCTGGGCCTCAGTCTAGTTCAGAGCCATGGCCCTACCCCAAAGTTGAGGACCGGTCTGGAGGATGAGTTCCAATGCTGGAGCCTGGCCTAGATGCTGAGTCCTTAATCCTGGACCTTTGCCTTGACCCAGGTCCATACCCAAAGTCAGGAGACAAAGTGCAGCTCCAACACTGGAGCCTGACCTGGAGACTGAGTCCTAATACATGAATCTTTCCCCAGGTCCAGCTGGAGGTCTGATACTAAAATCTCGGCCAAGGTTGAGCCCCAAGCGCAATGCTGCAGGCTGGCCTGGAGGTCAGTTCCAATGCAGTTCCATGGCATCGGCCTAAGCCAGAGCCCAGGCCGATGCCATGTTCAGGCCCGAGGGCCATGTTCCAACATTGTGGCCTTGGCCTGGTCCATGGCCAGATGCTGGGGCCTGGCCTGTTAGCTGGGTCCCCAAACCTGGAATTTGGCTTAGGTACAGGTCCAGACCAGAGCCCAGGCCTCAGACTTCCTCTTCGTAATACTTCTGTTTTCTTTCTTCTTGTTGGTAATGATGCTATCTGCTGGAGTTGTGCTGGAATAAATTAACTATCATGCATCCTCCCCAGCAGATGGCACATTGGCGGATTGCTTGACTGATTTCTACTGATTTCACGGTGTGCCTCAAAACCATTGTTTGGCGTGCAGATGTGTTTGTTGATGTATTTTTGAGAAATAAATAGTCTCTATTGGCGTATAGAGCACGTTTGTAAGCTCGCTTGACATCAGGAACTGGATATCCTCTTTGCAAAAAACGATCCGCCATCTTCTGGGCTTGATTTTTAAAGTCCTGTCTATCTGTGCATAGGCGTCTGAGTCTTATAAATTGGCCCTGAATTTGCAGTCCCTATCAGATTTGCATATAGTAGGGGTCCCAATATGAAAAATCACATTGTTCGCACCAGTACATATCAACCATGCACATCATTGAAATTTCCTGAATGTACAGGCTGCAATTTATGGGGTAGATTTTCAAACCGCGCGATTTGGCGTACTTTTGCTGGCGCATCAGGCGCAAACAAAAGTACGCTGGATTTTAGTAGATAAGCGCGTAGCCGCGCGTATCCGCTAAAATCCTGGATCGGCGAGCGCAAGGCTATCGATTCCGTATAGCCGGCGCGCGCCGAGCCGCGCAGCCTACCCCCGTTCCCTCCGAGGCCGCTCCGAAATCGGAGCGGCCTCGGAGGGAACTTTCTTTTGCCCTCCCCTCACCTTCCCCTCCCTTCCCCTACCTAACCCACCCACCCGGCCCTGTCTAAACCCCCTCCTTACCTTTGTCGGGACGCGACCTGGGGGCAGGTACGGAGGGCGTGGCCACGCCCACGGACCGCCCCAGGCCGTAACCACGCCCCCGGGCCCACCCCCAAAACGCTGCCGACATGCCCCCAAAACGCCGCGCTGACCGGGCCCGCCCCCAACACGCCCCCTTCAGAAAACCCCGGGACTTACGCGAGTCCCGGGGCTCTGCGCGCGCCGGTAGGCCTATGTAAAATAGGCGCACCGGCGAGCAGGGCTCTTAAAATCCGCCCCTATGTGCATTAAAATCTACAAAAACTTCGATCCCTCTGCATAATGGACGCCAAGCCACACTATTGAGGGAAGCCTCCTGTCAAATTAATTTTGTGGTTTATATAATATTTTGCCCTTGTGAGTTGCAATATATAGGTATGACAAAGCGCTAATTAAGAACAAGATTGACAGAGCACAAGAGCTGCCTTAAAACAGAGAAAATAGAAGCGCCGTTGGTCTCTCATTTTTTGGAACATCAACATAATTTTATCGATTTAAGATGGTCAGTCTTGAAACATATACCTGCACATTGGCACGGAGGTGATCGCGTCAAACAATTAAGAATCCACGAACGATGGATCTTTCAACTAAACACTGTTCACCCACACGGTCTGAATCGCGAAATTGAATCGATGCAATGCATATGATTCGCATGCGGCAATCACAATCAGCTAATTCATGGAATTCATTGAGCCGAGTAAAGCATGCGCAAATGCTAAGTGAATCCATAGTGAATTAAGTTGAAATCAGCTAGTGAATAATCAGTTGAATGCGGGTGAAACACATGCGCTTAAAAGCAGCACTTTAGAGCCGCGGCCATACAGGGGTTTTTCTCCGGACCGTGAAGAAGTAGTGTTCACGCTCGCGAGACAGTAAGTGCAAGTGGCAACTCAAGCAAGGCAAGTACAATCCCGGCAGAGTGGTTTGTGATAAATATTTAATTTTTTCAGATATTGAAATGTAACTGAAGACGTTTTGGCATGAGTTAATACAGCCAGACAGGGTGGCGTAGGCAGACGCATAACGCTGAGCTCCGCTGATCGATTATTTTTTCTGCAAAAGATGCCGGCGAAACGGAAGGGCAAGCTCCGTATCTTTCCCTCAGATACAGAGCTTATGGCCGCTCAACGTTTAATAACTACCTATGCGTCTGTGAAGGTACCTGAAGTTGGGGGAGCGAACTCCGCTGAGGGCGCCACCGAGGAAGCGTTGGCCTCTCCTGGAGATGTGACTCTTAGCCCCCCAGTTCCTAGGAAACCAGAGATTGCCTTCTCCCCCTCCCGCCCGGAGACCGCCGAGTCGCAGACACATGACGTGGTGTTGGAAAGCTCGGCGCAGGGAGGTCAGAGGGCAGAGGATGCCGAAATGCCGAAGCAAGATTCGGAGGCCCCCGGAGCATCAGGGGCAGAAAATCTGGTTGTGCCCCCCCGTATCGACCCCGATTTGGAATGGGGACAAAGAAATCTTGAGAGGAGCATTTTCGACATCGGAGAGGGAGACTCAGCTGGCCGGAATATCACCGGTATTAAAAACGGGTGAGTTCTTGAAACCCCGTTTTCAAATGCCCTCTAAGCCAGAGAAAATAACTTTAGAAGCAATCTGGGATATTATGGCGGCGTTGGTAAATGTGATTGGAAACTTCCAGGACAATTTGGAAAGCGTAGAACAGAAAGTGGAGCTATGTGAAAACCAGATAGAAGAAATAAAACCAAAACTTGGAGTGATGGAGGTTGAAATAAAGAAAAATCAGGAATGCAACGTTAAGATTATAAAGGATATCACTACAATTTCAAGGAGGTTGGAATTTATGGAAAATTATTCCAGACATTTAAATTTGAGATTTTTAAATTTCCCAAAAATTGTTGGTGAACTTCCATATATCACATTAAAAAAGTATTTTGTTGAAAATCTGAAATTTCAAGAAGGAGAAATCCCTCTAGAGAGAGAGAGTGTCTCTTTATAAGGCCTGCATTGTAGTCAACTATAGAACAGCTAGCTAGTAACTTGAGGTGAGGTCTTGGTGGTGGTATAGGGTTTTGGGCCCAGTTTCACATGCAGAGTGAGACATAGGAACATCATTGTATACTTCAGTGAAGATTTGATGTAATTTGTGGTAAGGAAATTCACACAAAGAAAAGATGTATACAATGTTCTCTCACCCTATTTTAGGATACTATCAACTATATTATTAGTAATTTTGTTCTTTATAATGGGGTAGATTTTTAAAAAGTGCGCCTTCGCGTACTTTTGTTCGTGCACCAGGCGCAAATAAAAGTACGCGGGATTTTAGTAGATACGCGCGTAGCCGCGCGTATCTCCTAATATCCAGGATCGGCGTGCGCAAGGCTCCCGATTTTGGGCAGCCGGCGCGCGCCGAGCCGCGCAGCCTGTCTCCGTTCCCTCCGAGGCCGCTCCGATTTCGAAGCGGCCTCGGAGGGAACTCCCTTTCGCCCTCCCCTCACCTTCCCCTCCCTTCCTCTACCTAACCCACGCCCCCGGCCCTATCTAACCCCCCCCCCCCCTACCTTTATCCCTGGATTTACGCCTCCCGGAGGGAGACGTAAATCCACACGCGCCAGCAGACTGCTGGCACGCGGAGACGCGATCCGGGGGCGGTTCCGGAGGGCGCGTCCACGCCCCCGGACCGCCCCGGCCCGATACCACGCCCCCGGGCCCGCCCCCGAAATGCCGCGTCCTACCCCCAAAACGCTGCACGATCGGCCCCCGCCCCCGACATGCCCCCCTCGAAAAACCCCGGGACTTACGAGAGTCCTGGGGCTCTGCGCGCGCCGGCAGGCCTATGGAAAATAGGCGCGCCAGCGCGCAAGGCCCTGCTCGCGTAAATCCGGGCGGATTTACGCGAGCAGGGCTTTTAAAATCCGCCCCAATAGTTTTAACCATTTTTCCTTTTACTGACATCAGGCTCACTGGTTTGTAGTTTCGTGGATCAGCCTCTAATTCTTTTTAAGAACCACCATAATGTTGACCATCTTCCAATCTTCAGTACTATAGCTGATTTTAATGATAGAACACAGAATACTAATAGTAGGTCTGTAATTTAATTTTTCAGTTCTTTCAGCAGTGTAAGATGTACACCATCTGGTCCTGGTGATGTACTATTCTTTAGTTTGTCAATTTGCCCTACTATATCTGCCAGGTTCACTGAGATTTATTTCAGTTCCTCTGAATCAGCACCTTTAAATATAATTTTTGGCATGGGTATTTACTTTGCATCTTCCTCAGTAAATACTAGGGATGTGAATCGTTTTTTAACGATTTAAATTATTGTCAGATAATCTTTAAATCGTCATTAATCGGTAAGGGACTCGATACAATAGGAATTCCACCGATTTATCGTGAAAAATCGTATTTTTTTGTTAGTGCGCACTAACGGGAGGCAGGAAGTTAGTGCGCACTAACAGAAAACAATACAATTTGACACTTTTCAGGTCAAGTTAAGGTCAGTTAAGTCAGTTAGGAATGAATATGTATTCCTATTGGCTGGCTGCCCTCTTATTTATTGATGGTACCAAGGTTCCCACTGAGGTGATGTTTTAATATATGGGGGATGGGTGGAAACGGTTGGTAACTTGACAAAAAAAGTAATGTGATCACTGATCAGTCAATGTGACTAGAACTTGTGCCCTATTCCTGATACAGGGAGTATTGTGATCTTCCTGCACACAGTGCCCTATCCTAGTTACCGGGGGTGTTGTGATCTTCCTGCACGCAGTGCCCTATCCCTGATACCGGGAGTGTTGTGATCTTCCTGCACGCAGTGCCCTATCCCTGATACCGGGAGTGTTGTGATCTTCCTGCATGCAGTGCCCTATCCCTGATACCGGGGGTGTTTTGATCTTCCTGCACTCAGTGCCCTATCCCTTTTGGGGCCTCAGACTTAATATCGCTATGATATTAAGTCGGAGGGTGTTCAGAAAAGCAGTTTTTTCTGCTTTTCTGTTCACTTCCCTGGCGCCGGCAGAAATTAACGCCAGCCTTTGGATAGGCGTTAATTTCTAAAAGTAAAATGTGCAGCTTGGCTGCACATTTTAATTTCTGTATCACTCGGGAATAACTAATAGGGCCATCAACATGCATTTGCATGTTGTGGGCGCTATTAGTTTCGGGGGAGTTGGATGCGCAAAGCTAGCGTGTCGAAAACATGCATCCAAACCTGGGCTAACACTGCGCACCACTGTACTGTATCGGCCTGATAGTGAGCAAGATGGAAAGAAGTCACTCACAGATCAAAGTCCTGGATTTCAAATATACTGACTTTGGTTAAATGGTAAAGCATCTTGAGAAGAAGCTAGAAGACTAGGAAAATCCTGGATTTTGAACAATTTTCAATGAACAAAGCAACCCAGTTTGAAAGAAATTCTCTAATCAAGTTTGAACAATGAGTTAGCAGTTTATCAGTAGCCCATTGCCCCTTAAGAAGAACATGCTTTTGAAACACTGCAGTGTCAGGTTTCTCCTTAGATATTTGTGACCTTCTGAAAAGTAGCTTAAACAGTTCTAATTTCACCATCTCTTGACAGTGAAAGTTTCATCAGAGGATCTAAAGATAAGTGCTTTAAGTGTCATCTTCAGTAGAGGAATTGTGAAAAAGACAAGTGGTTTAAAAGATATAAGACACAAGATACTTCAGAAGATATGTGACTATTTCTAATCCCAGATGCTATTTTAATTGCATTAATTGTTTTTTTTTATTGTTCTTTATTGTGCTACAGTGATTAGAAATCTATAAGAACAAACTAGAATGTGAGTCATAAGATTAAATTATGTAGTCCTGTGCTAAGCTGTATGAAGGTCAGATAGCTATATAATCAGCGTACAAGAATGAAATTATAGTTGGTATTATTTCAGGACATTTTCTATTTACAAGGTTTGTTGTTTAAATTATTGTTTCACCAAAAATGATAGCAGACAGAGGCTTGAAACTACAGGTTGGTTAGCTTTATCTTAGTGGTAGAAAATTTAATGGAGATTCTGCTAAAGGAAAGGATACTACAATTCAGTGGGATGCAGGATCCTGGGCAACATGGTCTCATCAAATAAATCTGTTTTTTTCGTGGGCCACTAGAGAATTAGGTCAAGAACGAGCACTTGATGCAATTTGCCTGGATTTCGGCAAAGCAGTTCATATGGTCCTGCATAGGAGGCTCATTAATAAAATAAGAAGCCTGGGAGTGGGTCACAAGGTGGTAAAATGGATTACAATTTAGTTGACTGACAGATGATAGTGAATGGTGGTAAATGGAACCTACTCTTAGGAATGAATTGTGATAAGTGGAGTGACTCAAGGATTGGTTCTGGATCCGATTCTGTTCAGTATCTGTTCAGTATCTGTTCAGTATCTGTTCAGTATCTTTTTAAGTGTTATTGTGGAAGGATTAGAAGGAAAAGATGGTCTTTTTGTGGATAACACTAAGATCTGAAACAAAATGGACACACTTGAAGTAGAGAGAATGAGACGTGATTTATGAAAACTCAAGGAGTGGCCAAAGGTTTGGTGGCTGGAATTCAGTGTCGAGGAGAGTAGAATCATGCATTTGGGGTGCAGAAATCCAAAGGAGCTGTACATGAAGAGGGAGAAAGATTGATGTGCACAGAGACCTCAGGGTGATAGTGTCTGATGATGTGAAGGCAACAAAGCAATGTGACAAAGCAGCTTCTAAGGCCAGAGGAGATACTGGGCTGCATAGAGAGAGACATTACCAGTGGGTAAAAGGAGGTGATAATGCCTCACCGGGAGTACTGTGCTCAGTTCTGGAGATTGTTTTTCAAAAAGGATAAAGACAGGGTTAAAGCAGTCCAGAGAAAGACAACCAAAATGATTGCACAAAAGACTTATGAAATGAGACTGAATGACCTAAATATATATACCATGGAGGAGAAGAGAGTCAAGGAAAATATGATACAGAACTCTAAATACCTGAAAGATATTAATGATGCACAAAAATCAAATATTTTACATTGGAAAGAAAGCTGTAAAATTAGAAGTCATGATATGAAACTTCAAGAAGGTAGACTCAGGAACAATGTCAGATGCCACCCACCTCTTATCATTAATATCAGGAAATATTTCTTCAAAGAAAGGGTGATGGATGCATGGAATGGCTTTCCCAGAAGAGACGGTGAAAACAAGAACAGAATCCAATAGAGTATGGGATAAACACAAAGGATCTCTAGAGGCCAAAGGACAGAAATGAAAAAACTGGGTAATCAGAGTTATCTTTTAATGTAATATTTCTACATGGGGTAACCTGCCTACAGTAACAGTTATTACCCTTGGCAGAAGGCACAGGAGTAATCTGCATAGAGTGCCAGTTACTACCCGTAACAGCTTGCTAGGCAGATTAGATGTACCACTGAGTCTTTTTCTGCCATCATTTACTATGTTAGCATGTAAAGTTAAGTGGGTAGGTTTAACTGGTTATTCAGTGGGGCACGTCTCCGATTGAATATACTCGGTTTAAGTTACCCAGATAAAGTTATCCTTAATAACTGTTCCACTCGCTGACTTACTAAATATTATTTTAAAAAAACAAAAAACACAAGCAACAGCTGATTCTCCCCGACTAGCCAAGTCATGTTTGAAAAAGGTATGGTACTTAGTGTAACTGGGTTTAAAAGAGGTTTGGATAAGTTCCTAGATGAGCAGTCTGTAAACTATTAAGACCACATTTTTTGATGGCCTGTGCGCAGAAAATCTGATGGATGCACGTATGGCCGGGCTGCATTCTAGAAACTGCCCGGCCATGCGCGCATCTCCCAGTACGCGCAGAAGTGCCAGGCCAGTGAAGAGGGGCGGGCAGGGGGTGGGGCAGGGCCAACTGGGACAGCAGCAGCCATAAGGCCCTATCCCGGGAAAGCGCGTGCTGGCAGCTGGCCGGCGCATGGAAGTTCCTTCTGCTCCGAATGAGCAGTAAGTATTAAAAAAAAAAAAAAAAAAATTAGATTAGCTAGGTGGGGGTTAGGGGCTCGGAGAATAGAGGGGAACTGGGGAAGGCCTACTCACGTCACTCCGTGTTGATTTTTAAAATCCCCCTCCCCTCCCTGTGCACGTGGGTCCCAACCCACCTGGATATTAAAATGCAGAGCGCATGTGCGTGGGAACCATATTTTATAATATGCGCACGGTGGCTTGTGCATGTTATAAAATCACCGCGTCCACGTGCGCCGGGAATCGTGTTTACATGGACGCCCACAAGCTTGTTTTAAAATCAACCTCTTAGTAAGGAACAGTATCTTGGGATCTATTTAATGTTTAGGTACATGCCAGGTTCCTGTGGCCTGTGCCCGGAGGCAGGCACAAAAGGTAAGACAAAGGTCGGGCGGGTTAGAGTAGGGCTGGGGCGGGAAGGTTAGGGGAAGGGATGGGAAGGTCAGGCTAGGGGGAAGGGACGTTCCCTCACAGGCCGCTCCGATTTTGGAGCAGCCTGGGAGGGAATGGGGGAAGGCAGCTCAGCTCGGCGCGTGCAAGGTGCACAATTGTGCACCCCCTTGCATCCGCCGACCCCTGATTTTATAACATGCACGCACCTGCACGCACATGTTATAAAATCATGCGTATATGTGTACGCGCCAGGTAGCGCACTCACCTTTTAAAATCTACCCCTATGTGCACAAATGCTGTTTCTACCGTGTAAGTGGGGGGATTTTAAAAGCCATGCATTATGATGCCATTAACCATTTTCCTAGTTCATTCTGAATTCACCCAGTTAAGGGATCAGACTTCTAAACGCCCCTAGTTTAATAGCCTCTCTTCTCCCTTGTTAGACCCAACCCTTAAAACTCAGATGATCTGTCTAGATGTTTTTGTTTTACAACGTGCACATTCTCCAAAGCAGAAGTAAAGTTATGTGGCAGGAGATCTCGGCATGAGCTTGTGTGTGTAAATATTTACATGCTAATTTCAATGTGAAATCCAGGAATGTCTATGCCCCACCCAGACCACACTCATGCCCCACCCCTTTTTTTTGGAATTTTTAATTTGTATGCATAGTATCAAGCATGCACATACAGAGGTGCCTTTTAAAATCTGCTTGGCATGTGTCAGCCTGACATATTTACTTATCCCTCAGATTTGACACATGCCTGGCTTTTAAAATTCACCTTTTATTCTCTGCTATAGCTTTGTCATCCCTAAGTGCCCCTTTTATCCCTTGATCATCTAATGGTACATCTAACCTCCTCACAGGGATTTTACCTCAAATGTACCTGAAAACATTTTTATTATGAGTTTTGCTTCCATGGCAAGCTTCATTTCTAATTCTCTTTGCCTTCCCTATCTATTTATTTATTTATTTGAAAGATTTTATATACCGTCATTCGTAGTTACATCACAACGGTGTACAATATGTTTACATCTAAGACAAAGATATTCACATAATTAAATATAAAATAAAATATAAAAACAACATTAAAAACATCTAAAATACAAATCAAATAGTATACAGTTTTAAGTCATACTGAGAAAATTACTCTAAGGGCTGGCTGCAAAGGCTTGCTCAAAGAGTCAAGTTTTCAGTCCTTTTTAAAAATTCCTGAACTCGGATTCAAGCCGTAACTCGGCTGGTAGAGTGTTCCATGTGTTTGGGCTTGCTATAGAGATAACTCTTTCCCGTACTAACGCTAAGTGTGCAGTATTTAGTGAAGGAACAGAAAGCAGACCTTTGTTAGCGGATCTTAAGGATCGGTGTGGCGTGTGCAACCATAAGGAAAAGTTTAGCCAATCTGTTTTATAAGCATAAATAGCCTTGTGAATGATACAGCAAGTTTTATACAGAATCCTTTGAGTAATGGGAAGCCAGTGCAAACTAATCAAAATTGGGGTGATGTGTTCATGACTGTTACAATTTGTTAGTACACGTGCAGCCGCGTTTTGCAACACCTGTAATGGTCGCAATGTTGGCTGTGGAAGTCCTAATAAAAGAGAGTTGCAATAATCTAGTGATGATAACATAAGGGCCTGGTATGGATCAAAAATCATTAAGGTCTAGTAGTGGTTTTAGATGTCTAAGGACTAAGTTTATAGTATCCATCTCTTAGTTTCATCAAGATATGCTTTTTTTAAAATTTAGTTCTCAGTCTGTGGTTGTCCCTAGGTCCTTGACTGAGTCAGCTAGTTTGATTCTAATATTAAGTGATACGGAAAAAACT
Source organism: Rhinatrema bivittatum (assembly GCF_901001135.1). Classification (NCBI taxonomy): domain Eukaryota; kingdom Metazoa; phylum Chordata; class Amphibia; order Gymnophiona; family Rhinatrematidae; genus Rhinatrema; species Rhinatrema bivittatum. The sequence continues at coordinate 407,365,307 of NC_042617.1, read as the reverse complement.
TTTTTGATATCAGGTTTAAATTTTCTTTCAAGAAGGATAATTTCAGTTTTTTCCATATTGATGGCAAGTTTCATGTGTGTTAAATCATCCTTCAGTGCTTTCCATCTGACTTGCTAGTGCTTATGCAGTTTCCTGTTTTCTTCATTTGAATTCCCTTTCCATCTCTTGAAACATGTTCCTTTAGATTTTAGCCTTTTTCACCTCACCTTTTAATCATGCTAGTAGTCATTCAACCTTCCTTCCAACTTGGTCTGGGCTTTAAAGATCATATTTTCAAACAATATCCATGCCTGAGCTAAGCTCTTAACCTTTGCATTTGCTTCTTTTACTTTTTCCCTAAGCATTTTCCTTATTTTATCATAGTTATCTTTTGAAAATTAAATGCTGTCACATTAGAATTCTTTAGTGCACTCATTCAAGTTATTAAGTCAAATTTGATAATGCTGTCATCACTATTGCCAAGTGGCTCCAACACTATTACCTCTCATAACAAATTCTATGTTCCACTAAAGACTAGGTCTAGGTGGAGGTGGAGGATAACGTGTTGGAGAAACATCTACTCACCTGCTATTTCCTCTGAATTGTTTCCTCTGAGTGCTGTGTGCGGAGAATTAAGAGTTTAAACTTACTTGGCCTTGCGAGTGGATAACCGCGAGGGACTTCTGGGTGCCTGACGTCAGGAGGAGGGATCAACGAGGCGTATAAAAATCAACGCCCTGCAGTGTTCAAGTAGGTGGAGGTGGAGGATAACGTGTTGGAGAAACATCTACTCACCTGCTATTTCCTCTGAATTGTTTCCTCTGAGTGCTGTGAGCGGAGAATTAAGAGTTTAAACTTACTTGGCCTTGCGAGTGGATAACCGCGAGGGACTTCCGGGTGCCTGACGTCAGGAGGAGGGATCAACGAGGCGTATAAAAATCAACGCCCTGCAGTGTTCAAGTAGGTGGAGGTGGAGGATAACGTGTTGGAGAAACATCTACTCACCTGCTATTTCCTCTGAATTGTTTCCTCTGAGTGCTGTGAGCGGAGAATTAAGAGTTTAAACTTACTTGGCCTTGCGAGTGGATAACCGCGAGGGACTTCCGGGTGCCTGACGTCAGGAGGAGGGATCAACGAGACGTATAAAAATCGATGCCCTGCAGTGTTCAAGTAGGTGGAGGTGGAGGATAACGTGTTGGAGAAACATCTACTCACCTGCTATTTCCTCTGAATTGTTTCCTCTGAGTGCTGTGAGCGGAGAATTAAGAGTTTAAACTTACTTGGCCTTGCGAGTGGATAACCGCGAGGGACTTCCAGGTGCCTGACGTCAGGAGGAGGGATCAACGAGGCGTATAAAAATCGACGCCCTGCAGTGTTCAAGTAGGTGGAGGTGGAGGATAACGTGTTGGAGAAACATCTACTCACCTGCTATTTCCTCTGAATTGTTTCCTCTGAGTGCTGTGAGCGGAGAATTAAGAGTTTAAACTTACTTGGCCTTGCGAGTGGATAACCGCGAGGGACTTCCGGGTGCCTGACGTCAGGAGGAGGGATCAACGAGGCGTATAAAAATCGACGCCCTGCGGCGCATCGACGTCTCGTCACCGAAGCCGCGCGCGCCAAATGGGGCGCGCGGCTTAGTCCTGGAAGAAGCCATAAAGCGAGAGAAAGCTTCAATTTCAAACAGTGAGTAAATAAATTTGTTTTCGGTACTCCACCCGCTTCCTTTCACATGAAGAATTGGCTATATTGAGAAAGGGGGTTAAGAGACATATATTTCGAGGTGAAAGTGCTGTCTGAACCTGATGCCTCATACTAAGCGGAAGGCAAAATCAGGGAGATGTCTACTTCATCCCCTGTACTGCCTGCCTCTCAATCTCGGATACCAGTCTTCTTTGCTCCTATAACAGGAGTTGAACCGGAGGAGCGGGCCGCTGGAGGCATTGGTATAGAGCAAATACCAGCCTCCCTGGCCGAAACAACTCTAAGCCCCGGTGCCCCAAGTACTCCTCCTCCACCATTACAGATTTCTACAGAATCTTTGCAATTACAACTTACTAATTATGGATTGGGAGAAGGAGCATCTGCCACACCAGGGGAATTAGAATCTGAAATACCAGAGAGACTATCTTTGCACTTGGATAAATCATCTCCAATAACAATGGAAAGTTTATGGGACGCCATAAAAGCTTTAGAAAAAGCTGTGCTAGATTTGACAAAGATTACTATTGATTCCAATCTACGTTTTAACAAAGTAGAAACAGCAATATCAAAGTTGAATACACAATCTGAGCAAGTGGAGAAAAGATTTGAGAACTTGGAAGTGTGGCAGCAGAAGTTTGCCAGAGCTGAAATAGTTTATGATAAGAAACTGGAAATTTTGGAAAACTCGCTTAAATATTTGAACTTGGGAATACTAAATTTCCCTAAACATAATCTTATTTCCCCTTATGACATGTTTAAAGAATATTTGTTAGAAATATTGAAAATTCCTCAACAAGCTATCCCCACTGTTTCCAAGATATACTATGTTGAACCGAAAGGATTGGTATTACAGCAGAATCATAATATAGAATCCTCCTTAAATTTAACTGGGGTGATAGAGTCAAATATAGATACAGTTATATCTACTAGAACTATACTACATGTGTCATTCTCATTTGCTATAGATAGAGACAACATATTTAGATCATATATGAGGAATAGAATGAGTATGTTTCATGGTAGCAGGATATGGATATACCCAGGCCTTTCCAAACAAACTCAGGATAGAAGAAGGAAGTTTTTAGATTTAAGATCAGAGGTAGAAAGAAAAGGAGGGAAAATGTTGATAAAATTTCCTTGCAAATGTGAGGTTGAAATACAGCAACAAAAAAATGTGTTTTTTGAGGTTTCTCAGTTACGTGTATTTTTAGATTCTATACCCCAAGTAAATGTGGCAGTAGTTTCTGAGGCTTAAAGGAATGTTTTCTGTTAGTTCTCAATATTTCAATTGTTCTATGAGTAGGGATTAACCTGCCATTTATTTCCTTAAAAAATGCTCAATTACATAATCTTCATGTGAGTAATATTTCTACTTTTCATTTACAATAACTATGAATACTAGATAAGTATTGTAGCTTAATTTATACCTTGATGAGATGGATCTGTATTCATTTGTTTAAGTTTATTTTGTATTGTGAAAATGCATAAATAAAAAAATTAAAAAAAAAAAAAAAGACTAGGTCTAGAATAGTTTTCTCTCGTTGGTTTTTGTACCAGCTACTCCATGAAGCAGTCATTTATTTCACCTAGGAATGTTATTTCTTTAGAAGGTCCTGATGAAACATTCATCTAGTCAATACTGGGGTAATTTAAATCATCCATTATTACTGTGCTGCTAATGCAAAGATATATCATTCATCAGTTCAAATATAAATTATTTTATAGGCAGACCAAGAAAAGGTAATTATAATAAATTATAATATCCCCTCTTTCCAGTAATGTCCACTTTGCATCAGTATAGTCTAGAAAATAATACCTCACTGGCTAACAGCAAAAGGAGCCCCCTGCTGAGACACTGAAGGATATTCTATGGGACATCAAAAAGAAGATAACTTTCACAAAGAAGTGTTAATGGTGCTTTTCAGTTTTCATAGCTTTCAAAAGAGACATTTTTTGCCCTAAATTTGGCCATTTCTTGAGTAAAAAAAAAGTGGCCAGGGTCTTTCTTCGTAATTTAATTTTTCCTGGCCAGGCATGAAAAAGAACAATTTAATAAGCCACTAGCTTCCATTAATTAAGAGCCTTATTTATAGTACATGCCAATATTCAGCTGAATATAAGTGTCTAAATATATTTTAGGCATCTAAACTTGAGGATCCTAATCATAAGTAAGGTATTGACTCAATCAGCACTGAGAACCTATGCCCTGTAACCAATCTGACCATGCCCCCCTTTTAAGGCATCTATATTTAGGAGCCTTGAAATTTAAGGCACCTAAATGTAGATGCTGAGACCAGAAAAGTGGTTAATTCAAAAGTCTAGGTGCCTAATTCTTAAAATTAGGCACTGACAGTGTTTGAATATTGGGCTTCTTACGTTTTCAATAAAGTATTAGTATAATTTTTCACCTTCTTTTTTGTGGGTAGAATTTTTATGGAAATAATGCATGTATATTTTATGATACTATACAAAACATGCCACAGGTAATGCCTCCTACAAATGTGGCTAATTATATAGGCATTGTGAAATACCATGCATACTTAGAGTTGGATTAAAGTATCACTTGCAGAAACAATTGAATTGCAAGTTTGGACAGATGAGGGCCTTTTGTCAGACTTTGGGTCTCCATAAAGATCTACCATTTTCTAAATTAGGCCTAGACTCATCATTTTAACAAGAAACAAGTCATGATATCATCTGTTTGCTGTTGTTTTGTTTGCTGATATGATTAGCAAACAAAAAAGAGCACTCATCAAAAAGATAAAATCTTCAAAGTATTTAATTTTCTTGTATACACAGTAAACAGCTTAAATATTGCAACAATGGACTGTCATGATACCCTCATGCATGCCACAAGTTTTTGTGGGTGTGTTCTGTGCGGGTCACGATTGATCATGGGTCCAGCAATTTGTTCCTTGTTTTTAGTGATTTTTTAGATTTTTGCAAATAAAATTGAAGTTATTACTTTCCTTTCTCAGGTGGCGAGTGGGCAGCATTGTGACTTACGGGTCACCCAGATCACCCGAATTAGCATCATGTTTCTATTGAGTCTCTGGGGTGAGGAGTGCAGTGGTATCAATGTTTCTCTAAATGAGATTTCAGCATTAATACATATGAAATTTCAACACCTAAAGATTCAAACATGAAAATTTCAAAAGCTTTCCTATGATCAGGGTGAACTGCCATATTGGCGTTTGGGTACCACATCACACTATGGGATGTGTCTTGAAGCTACTGCAAAAAATCATTGCATCAAAGCATTGATATGTTTGACAGCTGTCAACAAAAGTCATTGAGCGAAGAATAAATAATTGTCCCTATGCAAACACATGATTCTTTTATTTTCCATTGCAATTTTTTCAACTTTATTCCTCAGCTTCAAAGGAAATTATATTTTGAAACTAGGCCATCTATGTCATTTCATAGATTCATCATTAAAAATCCCTCCAATTGGGTTCCACGTCATTTCATAGATCCATCATTAAAAATCCCTCCAGTTGGGTTCCTCCTGGACCCATGAACCCATTACTATATACTTTCCAACAAAATGTACCTGTCACGTAACTATGTGGGTCACATGTCACAACCAGTTAGAGTGTGGATCATTGAACATCACAGTCGCTTGAACGCTCAAGATGATCATATACCAATAGTTGCCACTGCATTGCGCTTTTGATCATACCTTTTCAGATCTATGATGGACTATTCTTGAGCACGTTTCCCTCTCACAACTGGGAGGTATGTTAAAACCTAGTTAAATAGACGTGGACACTATTGGATATTTACAGTAAATATTGTCACCAAGGGGTATCAATGAAAGGATAGACTGGTATATTCTCTAAATGTTATTATTGAGACTCCCTCATTTTTCTTTTTCCCACTGTGCAGTGACTTATGTTTGATTAACAGTGCATGTTCCTGAACTGAGTTTTTTGAAAATAATGATGAGTAGCTGCGACTTAGCATTTAGTCAGTTGCATGTATAGAGAGCCAGTCGACCGACATGAGCATGGAATGATTTATAATGTTTCATGAGTGCGCTTGTCTACCATTTATCTTTAGGTCTTAAATGATAATTTATCACGTTTCTTTTAGGAATGGGAGTTTCCTCACAATATGATGCTATCTTCTCATTTTTTAACTGTTTATATGGTGCTTCAATAATTGTTCTAATCTTCTTTATTAGGTGCTTAACTTCAAGCCTTTTTTTTACAGGGACGCTTGGTACATAAACAATTACTCCTAAATCAGAATTTTCAGTTTGAAATGCTGCAGTATCAGGTTTCTCTGTTAACATCCATGTATACATAAGGACACTTTAAATATATCTATTTGCAAATATCCTGGAGTACACAGATTATGTTACTGTGCAAAAGATATGTACTATGTAATGAGCTGATTACAACGTTAAGTCTTGAATTTGGAGAAATATTTTTAAAATGCAAAAGAAAATTATGCTGAAAAAACTATTTGAATGTTACTGATGGATAGTCTTACAAGTACATAACTGCTCACATAACTGATGAATGTATTCTCCAGGTACATTAAAGAGAGTAAGTCACAAGATTTTCTTGTGCAGTTCTGGTACTGATTGATGATGGTCATTTAATATACATTGATGAGTTTTCAGAAAAAAAATTTGATTTTGAGTTTAAGAACACTAATACTCTTGGTATTGAGTGAGATCTTGTATATATCATACTGCTTAAGGTAAGCAGTAATGCTGTTGTTTGATATGCAATGTAAATAAAAGCACTCAAAGAAAGTCTTGACAACTCATTTACATGCCACAGGCAGGAAAAATGTAACATCAATATCAGGACCTTACAGAATATTCCAGAGTTGGCATTCTTTTACCTCATTGAAAGATTCTGCTTCAGCAATCGCTCACTTATTTTGGAGGATACAGATATAAATATTTTGTATATCAACTTCACAAACAACATAAGTGTAGCATCTCCCTGTTGGATTCATTATTGCTGGTATAAAATGCATATGAAAAGACACTTTTAGAGTGGATACATTTATTTTGGACAGGAAAATGATGACACATCAGCAAAAGTTTATTTATGCCAGTTTTCCTGTTGATACCATCTCACTAAATATTTCTTATAAGAAATTTTTGTTAAACAATTACATCTCACTTGTGTGGTTTATTACCTTATTTATTTATATCATATATTCATCTATCACTCCATTTGCTAGAGCTCAGGATCATGTACAACAATCAAAAATTAATACACAATAACATTTTCCAATAAAAAAAATGCTGTCTTCCTGTGCTTTACTGATGCCTGACAAATAATTGAATGTTCCTTTCATATCCCTTTTTTATTTATACAACTTTTTATCCTGCTTTATACCATTAGTATAACCATAAAATCAATGAAACACAAATACAATAAAATAGCAAAGATTTAACAACTTTTCCCCTTACAGACTTGTATGCTAGACAAAGGATCTTAAAATGAATTTAACTTTCCACCAGCAGCCAATGAGGACTTTCAATCTGGGGTCACCCTATCCTATGATTTTCAGTTCATCATAATCCTTGGCAACTGAGTTCTGCACTTTCTGTAGACAGTACGCATATTTTTAGGCACCTACCTATAAAGCATTAAAATAATAAAATCAAGGCTTGAATCACTTCAGTTAAAATATTCCTATTCTTTAATATGCCTTGGGAAATAGCAGCAGCAGGGGTTGGTGTGAAAAACTCCTCAGATGATGTTACCAAGTTTCCTTCATCTTCAGCTGCCAAGTAGGCACAGATCACATATCTGTCCACTGGAGCATCCATCCCTTTCCAGCTCCAGTCTGTAGAAAATGAACAGTGTTTCTCCTCTCCAAACTAACATTTAACTATTTGAGGGAAGAATACAATAAATGTATTTATTTATGTAGATTTTTTTTTTAATATTCTGCCTTTCAGCCACTTAAAATTGGATTTCACTCATGTATTGTACTTACCCTGCCCACCCACCCCCATACATAGTAACATAGTAATGACGGCAGAAAAATACCAAAATGGTCCATCTAGTCTGCCCAGCAAGCTTCCCAAGGAAGTAACTGCTGCTCCGTGCAGGTTACTCCCATGTTTCTGTTAAGGGTAGTACTGCCGCTCCATGTTAGTTAAGCTTTTTTATGTAGTCCCATCCTCTAGCCTTTAGGGATCCACAGTGTTTATCACATGCCCCTTTGAAATCCTTCACAGTTTTAGTCTTCAGCACTTCCTCTGGAAGGGCATTGCAGTCATCTACCACCCTCTCAGTGAAGAAATATTTCCTGACATTTGTTCTAAGTCTTCCTCCCTGGAGTTTCAAATCATGACCCCTTAGTTCTTTACCAGCTTGGGGGTGTCAGGAGGCCCCCCCAAGCTGGCCAAAAGTTCCTTTTGGGCCGAACGAGCGTTCCGGCGCGAACCCGCGGGGAATCACGTGACGCCGCATCACTCCGACGTGACGCCGACGTCATGTGCTCCTTGCAAAGTTGGTCAGAAATGGCGTCCTGACCCCGCTGGACCACCAGGGAGTTGTGGTAAGTCTTGGGGGGGGGGGGCGGATTAAGGAGGGTGAGGGGTTTAAATTTTTATTTGCACATATGGACATATACTCAACTCATTGAATTCTGTTTATGTCCATATTGACCGCAAATGGGACCCCCTTTGGACATATGGACATATGAACTTAAACTTTTGCTCTGCACATCCCTATGACACAGTGCGCTTAGTCACATACAGGGACGCACGTTTGCTATAGCCCATTTACACTAGGCAGTGCAAACTTTCCTTTTTAATCATGGGTTTTCCTTTGCTAGGCTGGTCTCTCTGGGTGAGTGAACACAGAGGTCAGAGGGTGGGAGGGAATGTGTCAGGAATAGACTGGGACCTACTGTGTGACTCTGGGAGAGCTATTGTGACATAGCACCTGGCTTGCAGTTAGTGAATCAGGAATAAAGAGGGTTACACTGATTTAATGAGGTATTCAGGTGTAGACTTGTGCTTAGAGGAGTAGATAGGGATGAGACAGGAACAGGGTAGGGTCTTCAAAGGAGGCTAGGAGAGTGTATTATACCTACATATTGAAAGGGTTTCTCATTATTGGAGAGTACCTTTTCAATAATATTCTTCTAATAGCTACATTGGTACTCAAATCAATAAGGCTGAGGAGAGAAAAAGAGTGGAGGAGGAGGAGGATGAGGAGGAGAAGGTACCCCTTACAAAGAGTTTACAGGACTAGGATGCAATTTCTGGATCTGACAAAGAAGAAAGTAATGCACAGCTTCAGATTCAACAAGAATACCAGTACTTATGCTAGTTGTTAGAGCAGGACTTGCAACCTACCACACATAGGGTCCATGCCCTGCCAGTACACATCAAGATCACTACCACTCTGGCCTTTTTTGCTCCTGGCACCTTCCAGATACTTCTAGGGGTCATATCTGGAATTAGTCAGTCTGCCACCTATATGTGTATAGAGCAGGTCCTGGCTGCATTGCTTAGGAAGACACACACTTTATATCCATCCCTAGAAGAAGACAGCAACAATATCAAATAATGACTGATTTCTATCAAATTGATCATTTCCCCTGATTCTTGGGAGCTGTCGATTGCACTCATATACTCATAAGGGCACCAGAAAGAGATGAGGCCGCCTACCATAAATACAAGGGCTTCCACTCCCTCAATATGCAAGCGCCAAGGGTATCATCATGAATATCATGCCCGGGTTTCCAGGATCTACTCATGATGCCTCTATTTTCACACAATCAATAATTCATGACCACTTCCAGGAAGGACACATCACTGGGGGATGGTTTCTTAGTAGGAAAGCACCTATCACTTTCACCACATTCCAAGTTATCCACTTCCTATTGTCTCCCTTATATGAAGGTTGACTGAGTATTAGCACTCTAGGACTGATCAAAACTAGTCCTCTGAATTGTCTCACTCTCAAACCCAAAAGGTATGTCTAACCCAACTTTTCTGTGGCTTCTCCTCTACAGGTGAAAGAGGCTATCCACTCAAAACACGGCTCATGATTCCCATAACTACCCCAGGGACTGCAGCTGAGTGTTGTTTCAACAGGGCCCACCAGAAGACCAGGGCTGTCATTAAGAGATCTTTTGATATCCTTAAACACATTTCCACTGTCTGGACAGACCAGGAGGATTCCTTCTTTACAGCCTGCCTAAAGTCTGTGAGATCTTTCTAGCAAGTTGTATGCTATGTAACCTTGCCAAAATCAGATGCATGCCTCTTCCTGAGGGGCAGCAAGAAAATCAGGATTAAGAGGATGAGGAGAAGGAAGAAGAGATGACTGAGGCAAAATTGCAGCAGAAACATCGCATGACTCAAAGGCAAGCTATGTAACAGAGGAGCAGTCTGCTACAAAGACATTTCAGAAGGTGAATGTATATTTATTTACATAAAAGGTAAAACACATTCTAATATAAACCATGGGTTACTTGGCTGGCCTCTTTTGCACGCTACAGGAAGCTCACAGGGCTTAGGCTTCCTTAATTGAGAGCTCCTCCATGGTGGAGTTCTGCCATTGGTCACACTGACTTAAAGAGGGCAAAGGTCCTTGTGGCAGTTCCAATTCATAGCTGCAGGAGGGTTCTGCTGGAGGCAGCATAGGCTGTGGTGGTAGTGATGATGATGGTGGCAGCAGTATGATGTGTGGTGCAGGCAGCTGTGGTGCAGGCAGACCCTGTGCCTGGTGAGATGGCATCCAAGCACAAGGTGGTGCAGCATGAGATGAAGCTGACTGTGGCACAGAGGGACCTTCAGCAAGATGATGTCCCATTCATGTACATGGTGCTACATAAGGTGGAGGTTGTTGCATCCAGGGCCCCATAAAATGCCATGGAGTTGCTGGTGTCTGCATTTGGAAGGGTCATCCTCTGCACATATCTCTCCACAATGCAGTTTGGACCTCATGTTGTAGACCCTTTATTTCCTCCTTGATGTTGTCATGGAGGCCCTGCACTTCCTGCCTTACCACATCCTGGAGGCCATGTATCTTCTACAAGAGGCTGCTGCAAAGCTGTTTCAACACCCTCTCTGCCTGACTGACTACCATTTCTTCTTGAGGGCCTTTCTCCTGGTCAGAGATACTGCTGTTCTGTGGGCCACCCTCTTGGAGATCAGCCATTGGGTCCTCCTGCTCCTCCTCTTCTGGCTGCTGTACCTCCTCCTCTACTATAGGCCATTGCTGCTTTGCAGAGGCTCCCTCTCTCTCTCGCTCTCTTCATCAGAGGTGTCATGCATGACTTACAAGAGACAGTATGGCCTTTGTGCACCTCTTGGTGCATTCCTCAGCAGGCTCCTTTACAAAATGAAATAGGTAAATGTCAAATGCTGCCATTATATGTATGTTTTCCTTATGTATAAATCCCCAGTGGTCTCCACTAGATGGTCCTTCAGAAAACTGCAGCTCTATTTTTCCTGACAGTACACCTTCTAATACCCCACAAATAGTACTGAAAGCTTTCCCATGCTAATGATATTTTCCCCTGAGCACCAGCATGGCAAGCTGTATAACACATGTACTAAAAGCTTTAGCACTGTAGAAGGGTTGCTTTCTATCTCTTTAGGTGGAGTACAGCCTGTCAACAGGAATGTTGTCATAGCTATCCCAAAAACCTGTCCTGTGTGATGTATCAGGAGATGACTGCAAACTGTTTTTTAGTTGATACTTTGTACATATAAATAGGTAAACATCTAACCATTAAGCTTTATCTATACCATAGGTGCGCAGAATGTTTATTGGGTCATTAGTTATAAGAAGAATTTAGTGTGTCTTAGATAAAAGTGCATGATGGGTATCACTAGACTGCTTGTGTGTCTGTAGCCTACATGGAAAGCCTGATTCTGTGGAGGCCAAGGAATCTTTTTTTGTGTTTCAGCTATAAATCAGTTTAACAGTGTGTCACCTTACAATGACAAGTTTTATGTGAAAAGGTACAATACAGAAAAAACAGTATTGGGTACATACATTTCACTATACTATATACTATGCTCACCTTGCTTCCATTGAGGTTCTGTAGTGTCTAGGTGGCCAACTTCAAAAGAAACTTCTGAAAGAGTGCTGAGCACAAGCTGCTCAGAAAATATCAAGGTGATATGGCTGGCCAGCCCCTCATCTACCATCCTGGCCTGCTTCCTTTTCACCAGCCACCTCAGGTCCTGCCACTTATGCATCAGCTCACCAATACTGCAGTTTTCGTGGTAAAGGAAACAAATTCTAATATAAACCATGGCTTACTTGGCTGGCCTTTTTTGCATGCTACAGGAAGCTCACAGGGCTTAGGCTGCCTTAATTAAGAGCTCCTCCATGGTGGAGTTTTGCCATTGTTCCCAACCCCAAGGAAAAGGATAGAATGTAGATTTGGTCTATAAGAGGATAGCCATGTGGCTTAGTGGCTAAGGAGCATGATGAGGAGAGTAGCTGGACAAGGGAAAATATTGACCTTTGGGGTGGGGGAAAAAGACCAATAGAGATGAAGTTTAGGGATTTTAGTACTATTGGGAGGAGATAAGGTTCCCTGAAGATTTCAGGGAGAGGGGTTGGGGGCGGGGCTGGGGCTTGGCATAGAGAACAAGGATTACCAGAGCAGAAGGAAGGAGGGAGGATAGAGATAGGGAGCCCCATTCTATCTACCCTCCTTCTTACCTCAGTGACCATCCAACTGCAGCCTCCAACAACAAACAGTTAGCTTTTGCTCTCCAGGGTTTATTGAGCTCTGGTGGAATTAGAATGTCTGAGGGTTGAGCGCTGCAGAAAGCTGGAGGTGAAGGATCACTCGGATATGTAAGAAGAAGAATGTTTTTGCCTCTATGTGTATGTGTGATTTTAGGAGAGTGTTCATACCCAGCCTTGGACTCTTCCACTTACAAAGGTCACACCTCCTACTTCTTTCCTTGACCTTCCCCAGCTCCATAGTTCCACTTCCTTATAGAGGTGTGCATTCGTTTTCGACGTATTGGCAATCCACAACATATATGTCCCTATTCGTTGTATTCATGGGGTCACGAAACGTATGGCGAATCCCCACGAATACAACGTATCTAACAAATAAACCCCCACCCTCCTGACCCCCCCAAGAATTACCAAATGTCCCTGGTGGTCCAGCGGGGGTTCTGGCACAATCTCCTGTACTTGGGCTGTCGGTTGCCGGTATTCAAAATGGCACAGATAGCCTTTGCCCTCACTATGTCACAGGGGCTACCAGTGCCATTGGTCGGCCCCTGTCACATGGTAGGAGCACAGAATACCGGCAGCCAACAGCCCGAGTGCAGGAGATCGTGCCAGGACCCCCGCTGGACCACCAGGGACTTTTGGTAAGTCTTGGGGGGGGGGGGGTCAGGAGGGTGGGGGGTTGTAGTCAATTAAATGTAAAGGGTTGGGATGGCGGTTTTTTTGGGAAACGAATACATACGTAACTAATGAACGGATCGGGGTCCCCCAAGAATGGATGCAACGGATTTGGCTCCCCACGAATACGAATACCGAATGGGATGAATCCGTCCCTGCTGTACATACCCACTTCCTTATGGTTTACAAATTAAGCCCACATCTCTTTTTCTTCTCTCCTTGCTAAGCCAGTCAAGTACAGGTCTCTAGGGATGTGCAGAGGTATGCCATACGTTGTATTCAGGATTCGTATTTGTCGGGGGGCAGATACCTTGCATTTGGCAAGGGGGCCCCCAATACATTCATGCATTAATTCTTATTCGTTTCCTGGCTAAAATTGAATTAAATACAACCCCCCACCCTCCTGACCCCCCCAAGACTTACCAAAACTCCCTGGTGGTCCAGCGGGGAGTCCGGGAGCCATCTCCTGCACTCACAACCTCAGCTGCCGGTATTCAAAATGGTGCCGATAGCCTTTGACCTTACTATGTCACAAGGGCTACAAGTGCTATTGGTCGGCTCCTGTGACATAGTGAGGGCAAAGGCTATCGGCGCCATTTTGATTACTGGCAGCCAACGGCCCGAGTGCAGGAGATCGCTCCCGGACCCCCGCTGGACCACCAGGGAGTTTTGGTAAGTCTTGGGGGGGGGGGGCAGGATGGTGGGGGATTTGTTTAAACTCACTCCTTTAGACGGCCGAATAATTCGGCAAAGATTTGTTGTATTCATGGGGAATCGCGATACGTTTCGCTTCCCCACGAATACAACAAATATGGCCCTGTACGTTGCGGATTACTAATATGTAGGAAATGAATGCACACCCCTACAGGTCTCCTCAGCAAGTCACTTCCCTCTGCTTGTTGGGAAGAAACCTACTGGTGTGCTTGCTGTCTTCATCACTCTCTTTGGACATGGATGTGTTGCCTAATATTGTACTGCATGGTCTTCTCTTGTCCTCCTTTGGTATGGAATGAAGGGATCAAGAACAAATGCTATATGCATCCCTTTCTCTCTACCCACCACACTGAAATCTCTCAGCTGCCCTCCTTCTTTCCCTTTAAATAGTTAACTCAAAGACTGCTACATTATCCTTGGACTTAAGTAGCCCTTGTCTGCAGTCCTGGGCAAAGGTTGGGGATCTGCCCTTCCAGTCCAGTCACTGGCTGGCAGTGTTTCTATCCCAGGCTATTTGAGGATTTCAGAGATGTCAAAAGCCTGAGAGACCCCTGAGTGTTGTTTGGGGAGAGAGCATGGTGACCCACTCCCTGGTGGGGACCAGGACAGGTAAGACCTGCCTCACTGTGACCTTCCTAGGAAGCAGAAGAATGGTGGGGAGCCTCTGCAGCATCTTCTCAATTTTCAAACATTTTTTGGAAAAGACAGTTTAGTTAGAAGACCTGGGAGTAAGATTTCTGATGTCCCTTCTTCCTGCCAAGAAAGAGCACATCGACTGCTGTGTGCTCTAGGGGATCCTTTGCGAACTTGGGATAAGAAAGAGAGCTTGTGAAACACAATAGAAAATTGTCAATAAGATCAATATTTATTTACATCAGATGACCCCCCACTTGCAGGCCTAAGCAGAAAGGTGCGTTCAGCTGAACACCCTTTTCTGCATTCACTTCAACACACATTCTCTGTGGGCAAAACTTAATGCCATTATAGCAAGAAGTTTTTCATGCAGAGAACACATTTTCATATGGAAGCAGGGCCAGTGCGACCTATTAGGCAAACTAGGTGGTCACCTGTGGCACTCATCATTAGGGGGCACTGAAGAGCAACCGTGTGGTGCCACAAGCAGATCCTATCCCGCTCACGGCAAAGAGGAGTAGAAATTTGGAGGCCGCGAATGAGGTAAATGTTGGGGCCGAGACTGGGTTGTGGCATGACCAGGCAGGAGGCGGTGCAACCTGGGAGGGCGCAAGGCAGAAGGCGCAAGGCAGAAGGCTCCTAAGGTGCCTAAACCCTTGCACTAGCCCTGTATGAGACTACTACTTAATGCCCTTGCAGGGAAATCCCATGACAATGAGGGCATTAAGAATGTCTCCCTGATGCAGAGAGGCTGCATCTGACCAGCGCGGCTTTTTTCAAGCTGGAAAGTTAACACCTGGTTACAGTTGGAGTTAAGTTTGCAGTGCTATTATAAAAAGAGTCAAAAAGTTAACACAAAGATTGAAAATAGTCTAACACAGTGCTGGCAGCTGTCCCCGCTTACCTAGTTAATAACTAACTTGTCCGGGTAAGTGTCAGAAGCCACCACTTACCCAGATAGTCTGTCAGAGATGCCTCCATCTTTTTCCCTAGTTACAATTAGAGATGAGCTTCGTTTTTTTCTACCAGGTCTTTTTTTGAGTCGGATGCTTCGGGGTAAAGTTTGTTTTTCATCGGTTAGTTTTTTGGAAAAACGAACAAAAAACTAAACGGGGAAAAACAAAACGGGCCCAAAAAATGACACGAGAAAATGAAGCTCATAAAAACCCTCCCCAAGCATTAAATTTTACTTTAATACACTATATACAACCCCCCCACCATCCCGATCCCTTCCCAAGACTTACTAACATCCTTGGTGGTCCAGCAGGGTCCTGCAAGTGATTTCTCCCTCCATGCCGTCAGGCTACCCCTGTCACATGGTAGGAGCAATGTATGGCCGGCACCATCTTGTGCTCCTACCATGTGACAGGGACTGACCAATGGCACTGGTAGCCCCTGTGACATAGTAAGGGCAAAGGCTATCGGCACCATTTTGATTACTGGCCAAAGACTTGCCAAAAGTCCCTGGTGGTCCAGCGGGGGTCCGGGAGCGATCTCCTGCACTCGGACCCTCAGCTGCCATTAATCAAAATGGCGCCGATGGCCTTTGCCCTTACTATGTCACAGGGGCTACCGGTGCCATTGATCAGCCCCTGTCACATGGTAGGAGCACAAGATGGCACCGATGGCCATGTGACAGGGACTGACCAATGGCACCGGTAGCCCCTGTGACATAGTAGGTCAAAGGCTATCGGTGCCATTTTGATGCGAGGCAGGCCTGAAAGCCCAACGGCACGGAGGGAGAAATCCCTCGTGGGACCCCGCTGGACTACCAGGGATGTTAGTAAGTCTTAGGGAGGGATTGCGTTGTATTACAGTACATTTTAATGCTTGGGGTGGTTTTTTATTTAAAAAAATAAAATGTGCCCCTCCCCCCATACAAACCCAAAAAACTAATTTTCCTCGTAGTTCGGGGAAAATCAGTTTCGGGGTTCGGGGCCCCCGACCCATGATGAATTAGGCAATTTCGTTGAAATTGCCTAATTCGTGATAAACTAAGCACATCTCTAGTTAAAATATGCATTTCACCTTTGCCAAATGCACAGTTTACGTTTGCTTACCATTTATAAACTCCAGGTGCATTAGCATATCATTAACTTACTACATCAGAAGTTAACCAAAAATAATAATATTGGCATTAAAAATTGGGCACTAAATTTGTGCCCATTTTATTAGCACCAAGATTTTTGCCACACCCTGTAAGAGTCTTAAACCCTGAGAAAGACAAAGGAATTGAGACTCTCAGTGCAGAGGCATGGTTAGCATTTTTCTCAGCATTGGAGGGGTTTTATGCCCAAACAAGATCGCACCAGGCAATCTGAGAAACACAATGAATCAAATCTTAAAAAATAAAGGACACACACACACACACAAAGTTAAACATATAAAATATATTTACTTTAAAATATATTTAAAATCAACTTTGTACATAAAGAACCAAAAAATTAATAGGACGGAGTGGTTAAAACTAGGGATAAACATTATTTACAAGAACAGAAAAAGGGGCCGGAGCATTAGGAAGGCCAGGGGCAGCAGATTTAGGTGCCTGACTTGTACACAACCAGATGCCAATCTAAGGCCAGCAATACCAGGGCGTGGTGCTGCTGGGTCTCAAATTCATGCACAGATGCAGCAGCCAGACCCACAAGGACTGCTTTTACTGCTCTCAGCTTCTCCCTCCTACTAAAGGAACTCAAAAATGAAATTTCTGACCTATTAGTTAAAATTTGTAACCTATCATTAAAATCATCCATTGTACCTGAAGACTGGAGGGTGGCCAATGTAACCCCAATATTTAAAAAAGGCTCCAGGGGTGATCCGGGTAACTATAGACCAGTGAGCCTAACTTCAGTGCCGGGAAAAATAGTGGAAACTATCCTCAAGATCAAAATTGTAGAGCATATAGAAAGACATGATTTAATGGGACACAGTCAACATGGATTTACCCAAGGGAAGTCTTGCCTAACAAACCTGCTTCATTTTTTTGAAGGGGTTAATAAACATGTGGATAAAGGTGAACCGGTAGATGTAGTGTATTTGGATTTTCAGAAGGCGTTTGACAAAGTCCCTCATGAGAGGCTTCTACGAAAACTAAAAAGTCATGGGATAGGAGGCGATGTCCTTTCGTGGATTACAAACTGGTTAAAAGACAGGAAACAGAGAGTAGGACTAAATGGTCAATTTTCTCAGTGGAAAAGGGTAAACAGTGGAGTGCCTCAGGGATCTGTACTTGGACCGGTGCTTTTCAATATATATATCAATGATCTGGAAAGGAATACAATGAGTGACGTTATCAAATTTGCAGATGATACAAAATTATTCAGAGTAGTTAAATCACAAGCAGACTGTGATACATTACAGGAGGACCTTGCAAGACTGGAAGATTGGGCATCCAAATGGCAGATGAAATTTAATGTGGACAAGTGCAAGGTGTTGCATATAGGGAAAAATAACCCTAGCTGTAGTTACACGATGTTAGGTTCCATATTAGGAGCTACCACCCAAGAAAGAGATCTAGGCGTCATAGTAGATAATACATTGAAATCGTCAGCTCAGTGTGCTGCAGCAGTCAAAAAAGCAAATAAAATGTTAGGAATTATTAGGAAGGGAATGGTTAATAAAACGGAAAATGTCATAATGCCTCTATATCGCTCCATGGTGAGACCACACCTTGAATACTGTGTACAATTCTGGTCGCCGTATCTCAAAAAAGATATAGTTGCAATGGAGAAGGTACAGAGAAGGGCAACCAAAATGATAAAGGGGATGGAACAGCTCCCCTATGAGGAAAGGCTGAAGAGGTTAGGGCTGTTCAGCTTGGAGAAGAGACGGCTGAGGGGGGATATCATAGAGGTCTTTAAGATCATGAGAGGTCTTGAACGAGTAGATGTGACTCGGTTATTTACACTTTCGAATAATAGAAGGACTAGGGGGCATTCCATGAAGTTAGCAAGTAGCACATTTAAGACTAATCGGAGAAAATTCTTTTTCACTCAACGCACAATAAATCTCTGGAATTTGTTGCCAGAGGATGTGGTTAGTGCAGTTAGTGTAGCTGGGTTCAAAAAAGGTTTGGATAAGTTCTTGGAAGAGAAGTCCATTAACTGCTATTAATCAAGTTTACTTAGGGAATAGTCACTGCTATTAATTGCATCAGTAGCATGGGATCTTCTAGGTGTTTGGGTAATTGCCAGGTTCTTGTGGCCTGGTTTGGCCTCTGTTGGAAACAGGATGCTGGGCTTGATGGACCCTTGGTCTGACCCAGCATGGCAATTTCTTATGTTCTTATGTTCTTATGTTCTTATTTGCATGGCCTCTGCAAACTGCCACTGAGAAACAGGTTCATCACCTGGAGCGGGTGCTCCAGGCAATGAGCCTGGTTCTCCAGCTAGGCCAGCAGATGATGTTGAAATCGCAGAGGGTGATGCGGGCCTCCCTTGGCTAGAAAAGGCTGGTCAGTCTGTGTCTGCGCATCTCTACTACCCTGGTCCAAAAGGGGAGGAGGCTCTATTGGGATGGAGAGAAGGTGCTGTGGCACGTGTTGTGCCTCCTGGAGGCGGGGGACTGCCACTGCTTCTGTTTCTCCTAAAGGTGACAGGGTGGGGGAAGAGTGTACTGCATTTCCCCAGCAGTGGCAGCTGCATCGGCAGGATCTGGGGCTGGGTTGTCGCCGGCCTCCTCCAGCTCCTCTTGCTCCACCTGCTCCTCTTCTTCCTCCTCCTCCTCTTCTGGCAATGAGTTGTCATCTGTGAAGAGCACAGCACTAGTGTGTCATGTGCTCCCATTCTGTTAGAAGGAATTGCTTTAGTTTGGGAGGTGTAGGGCAAGGGAAAAGGTAATAGGTATGAGGCTATGACATCCTGTATGTGGTGCCTAACCAATAGATAAATCCTTAAGCATTCAGAATACCAATTTTAGCTAGCTGTTGTTGATGCTGCCTTGTATATGCATTGGGATATGTGTTTGACTCTGTGACATGGTGTAATGGCTTTTGGAATGAGGTATTTGGCTTGTAGTCTGGACAACACAGACAAACTAAGAAAATAAAAACACTAACCATGTTTTATGTCAAACAATGAAAAGCTATATTTTCTGTATAGTATCTGTAAAAAACAAATGTTTATGAGAACATTAGGGAACAAATAACAAACAAAACCGATATACAATAGCAGAGACTCTGAATCTTTCCTCTCTCTCTGTTCAGCAGTCCCGTACATCCCACCTTGCATTTGTATATTATGTACTTGGCTGAAGTATGCTCAGAAGGGATATCTTTGTACTAACTTTCCTGAAATAGTGCCAAGTTACTGATAAAAACTTACTGCCTATGCTCTCTGGACCACTCTGCATCACCATCTTGTACAGACATTCTCTATTTCATATGTGTGATCACTAGTTCTTGCATTTTCTCTAAACCTAACACATTCTACAAAACACCCCAAAATAATAACCATAAATCAGCATATGTATCATGTGTCAGGTATTCACTACTATCAAAAGAAATTGTGTGTCCAAAAGCTAAACATGCATCCTTAGTCTATAAAACTTATGCCCAGTTTAAACTAATTCTGGGCAATTGCCAGGTTTTTCAGCTTCAGCTTTTTGTAAAACTACTTGAGCTAGACTTGACTGATGCAGCCAGTCAAGATCAAGATTTAACTCTTAATCTGCTAGCTGGCTTGAAGTAAGTGATGGTCTTATACTTTTAATTAAGTCATATATTCATTTTCTGTTCAGAATCCATATGCTCATGACTTTGACGTTTGCAAACTTCAAGTTAGAGAAAGGGAGGGACAGCTAACAGCTCACAATCCTGTAATTTCTTTAATCAGTGTTATGTGTCTGTGTCCATTATCTGTGGGCTGACCTTGTACACAATAATGTTTGTTTCTCATATCCTCATTCCCTATTTTAAGAACATACTTTTATTAACCTCTGATCATACTCTCATGCATACTTAGGGCCTATCTGAGTGATTCCTATCCCACAATCTTCATGTCCGTTATCGCCTCACAATAATACATTCCATCCCCAGCCCTTTGGGAAAGATGATCAGATGTTAAACCTAAATCTGTGTAGTGAGAAGAGCAAAGAGAACACTGGGCATAACAAATGAGGGGAAAAGGGGGGCTGGATAAAAAATGCATTTTCTCTCTCATATGGGACTTATGCTTTTTTCTCTACCTAATACACAGAGTTTGCAATGAAGGGTAGTGGTCTACACAGCAAGACATCTAATGTCATGAGGCTGTACATACCAGTTGTGTTGGTTAGGGACCATATAATTTGCATGTAAAGAAATGTTAGAGTGGTTGTGAAGAACCTGAAGGTTTCCCAGCTAGGCCAGGGGATATCTTTCAATGAACACCTCATGACATGCATGAGGATTTTTGTAAGCTGAAAGCAGAGACAGGGTCATGCAGAGCAGTAGGTCCCTGTGTGCACGCTAATAGAAACTAGAGATGTGCATTTGTTCAGGACGAATTAGGCAATTTCAACAAAATTGCCTAATTCGTCCTGGTTCAGGGACCCCGAAACCCGAACAAATTTTTCACAAAATTTCGGGAAAGATTTGTTTTCGGGTTAGTACGCACTAATGAGAGTTAGAGCATGCTAACATTAAATTGTTAGTGCGCACTAACCCGAAATTCGGGTTTCCCTGAATTTCAAAGTCCCGAACCATGGGAAATATGATATTTCCCATGGTGGGCTGAAATCTACTGCTTTTATTATCAAAACAAAGCCCGAACCGAAAGGTTTGGGCTTTGCACATCTCTAATAGGAACAGGACCTATTCAGGCCATGCGAATATAGCCTTGATGGTTTGTGAAAGAACTTTCTTCCAGCCCCACCCCGCTATGCCTGCAGCTGGTCCAGCCACCTCGTCAAATGCAGGCACAACCACTGGGCCTTCTTCTTGAGGTACTCAATCTATAGGAAGGCCTAGGATGAAAAAGTTGAGTGTGCACTATAACTGTTACTGTGACCAGGATACATATGTTGTTATGTATCCTGGTATCTGAAGAGGGTAGCATGGTTCTTTGCATGCAATTACTGTACATAGAAGTGATATGATGGCACCTGCACCAAAAGTATAACTGCCCTGGAAGCCTGCAAGAAGGACCCTAATACCCTAGAGGAAACAGCTTTGTGGAGTATGAAGAACCCTGCAACAGGCCCTAGCAATGTATGATATTGGCGATATATAGAAATATTAAGGCCAGAATATTTTGGCCAATTCTGGCACCCTAGTGACCCCATAAACAATTTACCCATCCCCAGTCCCTAATGCCCCACCCCATGAACTATATACCCACCCCCAGCTCTGAATGACCCCCATGCACTATGTACCCATCCCAGTCCCTGGTGTCCCACCCCATGCACTCCATACTCACCCACAGCTCCTAGTGCACCTCCATGCACTACTTACACCATGTCAGCAGAAGGCTTCTCTGTTCAAGGCCTGTTGTAGCTCCTCCCAGGCCATCATGCTCCTTCTGAAGTTCTGCTTCACACCAGCATGCAGAAACAACCTTTTTTCATTCTGTACCACCAGGGATGCCAGTGGGCGATGTCCCCGGTGATAAAGTTTGGCTGGTACATTGGTGGAGGCATTTTAGTGCAAACCCGGGAAGAACAAAAAGTGCTACCCTCGCAGAAGCATGTGCATGCACATATTATACGACCGCACTAAGATGTTCACATAGCAGTGTGCACAATCGCAACAGCAGAAGCACGCACATTTTGTAAAGTGTTTGTACATTTGCGCATATGATACATAATGGCCTCCTTTGCATGTGCATGCCATGAGCAAGCTCTGATTGGCATGATTGCATATACTTAAAAGTTACCGTCATATTTGGCAAATTATTCACACAATTAAACTATGAACCTGATTCATTAACAGGTAAATTTTAAAAGAAGCGCACATGCGCCCAAAAACACACTTAATTTTATATTGTGTGTGCGAGTACACACATATCATTTAAAATATCCCTCCATGCATATGTGTGCAGCCTTTATATGCATATTTTATTAACATGTTCATACAAATGACCATGGAGAAAGAGAGAGAGAGAGAGAAATAAATACATATGATACTTTATATACCTCCCAATGTAAGAGGGGCACTTTCAATTCAGGATGTTGTTTTTTTTGGGGGGGAGGGGGCGGTGTTAATTAATCTGCCTAGGGTGCAAGGGTGTATAGATCTTTGTAACACTACTACCCCCAAAACCCACTCAGAGTTGAAAGTGCTCCTCTTACGTGGGAATTATATAGAGTGTCATATTCTCTCTCTCTCCCTCCCTCCCCCTCCCCTCAGTGTTCAGGACCCCTCTGGCTCACAATCTCCATACTTGTGCCTCATTAGGACCAGCAGTAAAGTTACACAGGTAACATAGCAACGCGTACCATGATCAGGCCCACATACACGTTTATGGGGCCGTTTTGCGCAAGCAAAACTATTAAAATCTACCTGTATGGGTTTTTTGCATAAACACAAAATGGTAGAAAAGCCTCAATGAACCTGGCCCTATGTGTGCAACTAGTGAACTGTGCACACAAATTGTCAAAATGTACATGTAACTGCTAAACTGCACCCAAGTTGCGAAAGAAGAAAGACAAATGAATGGTGCCAAAACTGTTCTGCCTGCAGATTCCTAATATTTGATTCCCTTGTTTAAATTTTTATTTACAGCATTTTCAAATATATGGTCAATAAATACATCTCTTTAAAAATATATATTGTAAGCACCAAGTTCATCAAAAGAGAGAGATGGTAAGCCAAAAATTGGCTTCATTTTGTCTACACGAGCCACCTGAAACTTAATTTTTATAATCAATGTTAACTGTATTGTCTTCAGACCAGTTATGTTCACTTGCTACATTACTGTATCAAAACTTGGGAAGATAATAGCATCATTCACCAAGCAAAGCTGGTGAATCATCTCTTGCTGCAGCAGGAAATATTACAACCCTAAGGGGTCTGATGGAAATATGTGTGTTTTAGTGTAGTATATCATTCTTATAAGACACTGATGATCAGAGTCAGATGGTATGGAAAAATCCAGCTCTTTCCCCCTTAGCCATTATGCTTGCAAAATATAATTCTATAATCTCTCTCTCTCTCTCTTTCTCTCTCTCTGTTTCTGTCTATATATTGCAAGTCCTTTCACTGAGAAAAAGGTCATCGTATTCCTCTTTTAGAGAACCAGAATGTATATGTGGGTGTGGGGGGCAAGAAAGAGTGAATGAGGCAGTGAAATCGTGATTGAATTCTCATGAAAGAGACTGAGGATGAGACATGAGTCATGAAGAGAGTGAGATACAGCGCAAGACCAGGATTGATACTTCCTGAGAAGAGAGAAAAACAAATTGCCACATATTCTAGTTCTTTGTATTACTGCTTCATCCCTGTATTGAAAATTTATGAGACTCTTTATCTCTCTGATTTACTTTCCCTATAACTCAGCACCGGTGACTGCTGTCCTGTTCTCCTGAGGGTGGGGTCCCTATCAGTCAGAGGTTTTCAGCCTATGGCATTAGTATTAATACAGCCCTACTTAAGGTGGTGAAAGTCCTGGATCTCTGGTTAAAAAAAATAAATAAATAAATGTAAAGGGAAATCCTTAGATGAATTGTGGTCTATGGGATTTCATCAAGAAGTAAATTGGGCATAGTTGGGTCTTATTGTACTCATCTATCTTCATATTCTCTTTCTACTTTCTATGTTTTCATGAGAGGTGGCAATAAAACAATACAATTCTGATTTTAAATAAGATTACCATTATTTTTAAGAAATGACTCAATTTTTTAAAGTTTATGCTCAGCTTAAAATTAGAATTTTTGAATAGAATTAAATGTTAGCAGAGATAGATATTCAGACTTTGTCTATGTAAATTAACGGGTAAGACTTATCTGGATAACTTACATTGAATATTCAGCACCACAACACTGTTGATGAGTATCCCTATAGAAATTGGCACTTAACTAGGTAAATCAAATTCAGCTAAGTTATGCCTGCTCCATGATGGGTCTAACTTATCTGGTTAACTTCCCAGATAAGTCTGCATATCAGTTTTATCAGCATTTATCCAGCTAAGTTAACCGGATAAGTAGCGCCGCTCTGATCCACTCATTGCATGCCCCAAAGATATTCAGGACCGCTGAATGTAGCTGGATAAATTGCTACTTAGCCAGCTAAATAGCTTTGAACTTTGACCTCACAAAATCTACTAATTATAAATGTACTTTAAAATCAATACCACACAATTAAGGCAATATAGATTATTGTATGTTTAAAGGGGCTCCCTACAAATGTTTAGGCATGAGTAGAAGAGACACATTCAAGACTGGTAAAATGGAAATAACTGATATTCATTTGCAATCATTTATTTAGAGTAATTCCTTATATTGTTATTACTGCAAAGATATTCAGTTTGATGCAACAGAGACTCATATGCAGCTGCTTAGAAACTAAATCAGCAAGGCAGGCTAGTTTTGTTTAAATCTGTGTTTAATTGTGAGTGCCTATGTTAGTCACTGTAATGTGGCATCATATAGTTCCACATATTTCAAATTGTCATTACAAAGAAAAAATAACCACAGAAAAGTTAGTACTGCAATTTATTTATTTCTTTATTTAGAGTTTTTTATATACCGACAACCGTTTGCACATCGTATCGGTTCACATATAACTTGTAACTTTTCGGTAGTGCCTTTACATAGAACAGTAACTATGCCTACAGATATTAACAAAATAACCTGGAAACTGAGTAACTATTTACAGGATTCAATGGTATATCGTCCATAAACTGGTAAGAGATAGAGTCCATAAACTGAACGAGGATCTGGGTAGGCATAAGAAAATTACAGGATTTGCGATCGAACAGTATGAAACAGAAGAAGGGTCTTCTTTTTATATTTTTATTTTTCTCACTATACCAACCCTGATATCATCCTTTTACATAACAAAACATAAGAATAAAGAATAGATTATATGTGATATCATTGTAAAAAGGAATTTACTCAGTTTGCAAAGGAACAAGTTATACATTTCTTACTACTTTGAAGATCTTTCATCCTGACTTTCCCATTTGATTTATTTATCCCTTTGAAATACTTACAGGTTAATTTTGAAAGGAGTTATCATAAGAATTTCCAAAAGTCATTCACTCATAAGTGCACTTAACGCAGGTGAACCCTATTGACAATTCAATGGCATATATATGTATCAATTTTCAAAAGCCACTTAACACAGGTAAAATGCATTTACACATGTAAAACCCAATTTTAAATGTGTAAATGCTTTTGAAAATCAGCTGAATGTGTGTAACCTCCGGGCTGTTTGTACTTGGATAGGTACCAGAGGCCATATCTCAAATACAGTGTTAAGTGATAAATGTCCCATAATGTTAAAGTGTTTTAAACTGCAGGATTCCTAGAGTTGGGGGGAGGGGGAAGGAAAGATAACTTTCAAGGCCCTTGCATGGCAACCCTTAAGTCCAAATTGCAATTCACTGTACACTGCAATGGTGATAACAGCACTGATGAGTGGTAAAACAATATGCAGCAAAGAAACACAACAAAATCTTTGGTAGTTTCCAACATTACTTTACTTATATGTTATGAAAAACAAGTTTTTGCATCTGTGTGATTCACTTATCAAGGTTTCAAGTGCTTTAAATAAATTTGTGACTTCTTATAGATCTGGTTTAAAGTTTAAGTTAATGAAGCTAATTGATTCCCTCTTTAGTTCGATGTTTCTCCCATCCCATTGACACAGGGCATGTATAATGCTTCCCTCCTACTGTAGGATGAAATATTAAAATTTAAATCAATTTTTCCACAATTATCTCTTATCTTTCCATGCTGTATTCTCTGAATTCATGTTCACCTCACAGTGCATGACTGGCACCAGTTTTTCTCCTCTTCTCACTTTTAGTATCAGATTAGTACTCCTGTTATTCCTCTTCTCCCCAAATCTCCAGTAGATGTTCTTGAGCCCTGTTGAGGGTCCACTTCAACTCCTTCCTCCTTTCTCTCTTTCTTCACACTCTGGATGGCTGTAAGTCAACCCTGCTCTGGATACTGACGATCCACGGGTTCCTTCTTAATGAAGAAACCTCTCCCTTAGATGTTAGAACAGCAAAGAAACTAACATAATTGTGTCCCTAGTTAATGGGTTTTCAGAACTTAAAGAATTTAATATAAAAAAATGCAAAAGGAATAGGGAGGGTGGAAAGAAACTCCCATATTGAAAATAATAAGCTTCATGGAAGCAGTAGGCATTAAACAACAGAAAAATCAGGGGACAGCCATGGCATGCTGCCCCTGGGAAGGAAGCATAAAAATCCACAGCCTAAGATGGTTTTCTGAGTTTATATACCAGAGAAGCACACCACTTGCTCTTTTTCCGTAGGAAAACTATACAAGATGCTGTCAGATCTCTACATGTGTTTGCAGATGTAACAGCAGAAGGTGTATGATGGGCAAGAGCAAACAAAAAAAAAATTGTGGAGTGGGTCAAAATAGGTGAAAGGGTGCATTTATATGGACCAAGCACTTTTTTGTTTGGAGACAGAATTTAAAATGTTTTAAACCTAAAAGAACACAGGAATTGTTAAAAAAAAATGGCAGTTTAAGCTGAAAAAATAATAATGATTTATAAAAGTTTTGTGTTCATTGTGAATACTATAGTGCAAGAATCAATTTTTTCTAACTGGGGATCTAAGCATTTCAACCTATAATTTCTTGACTCAAAACTAGAAACTGTATTATTCTGCTACAAAAGCACTGCTGCTCATATTAATTCCAGCAGAAGAATGCTGATTAGTCAGGTTGCTCATATCCCTCGCCTTATTATTCTGCTCTGTTACAGGGTATTAAAAGAGAGGAGGAAGAAGAAACATAATCTAAAGGAATTATTTAAAAATGTGATGAATATACTGCTCCCTCCCTAAAGAGGCAGGAAAGGGAAAGATTAAAAACAATCCGATTTATAGCAAAACTACACATGCTATTTTATACCTGCTTTATTTGCATGGACATCCCAGCAGAAAATAGTACATGCAAAAAACTAGTGTGCAGAATTTTGATCCCTTTAGCACATGTCTCTTAGGCCTAGATTCATTATTTTGCTATAAATATAGCAAAAATAGCACCAGTGATTAAAGATGGTGCATGGTTATGCTAATTTTTGGTGTTAAATTTATTGCAAGCTGTGTTATTGACTGGGCAGGATTTTACTGTAATTGGTTAATTGGTGTTTTGCGGGGAGAAGAGTGGGAGAGAGAGGGAGAGGGAGAGAGAGGGGGAGAGGGAGAGGGAGGGAGAAAGAGGGAGAAAGAGGGAGAGAGAGAGAGTCTGCAGAGGCTCACCAAAATGTTAACTATTTATACCACTGCACTAGTAACTCAGGTTGAGATTTGTGGGGTAGCTTGGGTTTTGGGGAGCAGTTTTACATGCACAGTCATATTTACCGGACAGTGCAGTTACAATTTGTGAAGATTTAAAGTGAGTTGAATGGATAAAAGGTGCAAAAAGAGTAGATTTGTTCCATGTTATCTCTACCTAGGTTGATTGCAGCTAGGTAGAGAGTGCATCAAGCAAGGTAGAGAGAACATGGTACAAATCAACTCTTCTTTTAAATTTCATTCCTCCAAATCACATTAAATCTTCACTGATGGTAAGTGTGCTGTTCTTACATATGACAGTGCATGTAAAACTGCCCCCCAAAATCCAACTTTCCTCACAAACCTCACCCTGAGTTCATAATGCCCCCTCTTACAGTGGTATTAAAAGTTCAAATATAAATGAGCCTCCACAGAGGCTCTCACTCTCTCTCTCTCCCTCCCTCCCTCCCTGTCCTTCTCCCTTTCCAGAACCGCAATTCATGATAAATACTTTTTCGGCTGGTAACACACAATGCACAGGTGAAAGGTATAGTATTTCAGGCATTAAAATTTGTGTTGCTGTCTATTACACGCCATGCTAACTGACCCTCATTTCAATTTACTCTACCCAAACTCCTCCCAAACCCTTCCCTTGAATAAAAATGAAAATTTTGCATACACTATTTGTGATGTGGTATTTATTGTGAGTATTAATGCCTGTGATAAAGCCCGTGATAAAGCCCTAACATGATTTGATAAATGACTCTCTTAGTACAAAAAGAATGAGACAGTAAAATAAAAATAATATTTATATTCCATCAATTTTGAGAAATAACTCCCAACAACTAACCAACAACAAAGAACACAAATAGCATATTCTCTCTCTGATAATTACACAGGGTTTAACATTAAATCTTAAAAAGGACCTGTCCATACAAAATATAAACATTATTAATCAGTTTAATAAACCACTACTAAACCAAAAGGCAAAATCTACATACATACAGAGCAAAAAAGCCAGGTCTTACAGAATGATTGAGATTGTTCAAAGAGACAAAGATCCTGAGGCATTGGGACCAGCAAATGAATCATCTTGTCTCCTGGTTTTCTCCAGCTTGCATTCCTTAAAAAGAAAGAAGCCGGAGAAAAGCTTCCCGAGCTCATCATAATGATCTGCA
Organism: Rhinatrema bivittatum; assembly: GCF_901001135.1. Taxonomy (NCBI): domain Eukaryota; kingdom Metazoa; phylum Chordata; class Amphibia; order Gymnophiona; family Rhinatrematidae; genus Rhinatrema; species Rhinatrema bivittatum. The sequence continues at coordinate 407,336,330 of NC_042617.1, read as the reverse complement.
TGGATCATTGTAGTCATTATAATGAATGAAAGTATAAATAGAGGAACTTTTCATCCATTATAATGACTACAAAACTTTAGTGATGTCAATTTTACTATCAATACATCAGAATGTTTCTGTAACTCCACCCTAAACCCCACCCTATCTTCCACATCCCACCCCAAATCAAAGTACCTCTCTACAGTGCTTCATATATAGAGAGTGTCAAACTGACTCTATACAGAGGTTCTCTCTCTCTCTCTCTGTCAAAAACATTTTCCCTGTATCACACCAAAAAATAGCTGTAGTTATTTCTGGCACTAAATGCTGTAGTACATTGAATGCTACCAACCTTCATTTCAATTAATTCCTCACACTGGAATACTCAATGTTGAATTTGTGTTATTTACCATGCTTGTTAAAGCCCTAACTAGGGGTGTGCATTCGGTCCCTAAGTATTGGCAATCCACAACGGATGTGCCAATATTCGTTGTATTCGTGGGGAAGCGAAACGTATCGCGATTCCCCACGGATACAACAAATTTTCGCCAAATTATTCGGTCACCAATTTAAACAACCCCGCCACCCTCCTGATTCCCCTCAAAACTTACCAAAACTCCCTGGTGGTCCAGTGGGGGGTCCAGGAGTGCACTCTACACCCTTGGTACCAGTTCAAAATGGCGCCAATAGCCTTTGACCTGCTATGTCACAGGGGCTACCGGTGCCATTGATCAGCCCCTGTCACATGGCCATTGGCGCCATCTTGTGCTCCTACCATGTGACAGGGGCTGACCAATGGAACCGGTAGCACCTGTGACATAGTAAGGGCAAGGCTACGGTTCCTGGCACCCGTCGGCATGAGTGCAGATCACTCCCGGACTCCCGCTGAACCCCCAGGGACTTTTGGCTAGCTTGGGGGGGCCTCCTGACCCCCACAAGACTTGCCAAAAGTCCAGCGGAGGTCCGGGAGCAACCTCCTGCACTCAGGCCGTATTGCCAGTATTCAAAATGGCACCGGAGCTAGCCTTTGCCATCACTATGTCACAGGGGCCGAGGGTCGGCCCCTGTGACATAGAGAGGGCAAAGGCTAGCACTGGAGCCATTTTGAGTACTGGCAGCCGCTAGCCTTTGCCCTCACTATGTTACCGACCGTCAGCCCCTGTGACATAGTGAGGCCAAAGGTAGCGCCGGCGCCATTTTGAATACTGGCAATACGGCCCGAGTGCAGGAAGTTGCTCCCGGACCCCTGCTGGACTTTTGGCAAGTCTTGTGGGGGTCAGGAGGCCCCCCCCAAGCTGGCCAAAAGTCCCTGGGAGTCCTACGGGGGTCCGGGAACGATATCCTGCACTCGTGCATCAGGTGCCAGGAACCAAAATGGCGCCAATAGCCTTGCCCTTACTATGTCACAGGGGCTACCGGTACCATTGGTCAGCCCCTGTCACATGGTAGGAGCACAAGATGGTGCCGATGGCCATGTGACAGGGGCTGACCAATGGCACCGGTAGCCCCTGTGACATAGTAGGGCAAAGGCCATCGGCGCCATTTTGAACTGGTACCGAGGGTGTGAGAGTGCTCCCGGACCCCCGCTGGACCACCAGGGAGTTTTGGTAAGTCTTGGGGTGATCAGAAGGGTGGGGGTTTGTAGTACATTTAGTTTTAGCTGGGTAACGAATAGGATTCGACGTATAACCGTATCGGGACGCCATAAGGACGTATGCAACGTATCTGCCCCCCGACGAATACGTATCCCAAATACAACGTATGGCGTCCCTCTGCACATCCCTAGCCCTAACACAAATTGATAAATGACCCAGTGTAGTGCTTGGCGAAGTCCACTCATTTCTCACCTTGCTTTTGGTGCTTTAAAAATGGTACTGAAGGCAGTGCTAAAGTGACTTCACTTTGTTGTCAGTCTCAAGGAGAGTAAGCACCATTTTCCTATTTTGCCATAAATAGGCATCTTTATATGAGGCTCCTCCACCATTTTTCTGTATGGTCAGAGGGGAGATTGGCACCATTTTCTTATATAGATGAATATGGCTTCTCTGCCACTTTCCTGCATGGCCATACAGATCACAACTAATGTGGGTACAAAATACAGCCCAGGGCCTGGGGAGGCCCAGGCTAGGACTAGGGAGTCTCATCTGAGTAGGCCCATGCCCCGTGCTTCTCTCTGCTGGACGAGAGTAGATTTAGAGGATACTTAGGCAGTCTAGTTTGTTAATTAATTTGGGGGTATTTAATCTTGTTATTGATTCAGGAACAAATTCAAACCCCCAAACAATTAAACAAAGAGAAAACACACAAAAAGAAAATGTATGCCCTATATATCCCTAGAACGTATTTATTGTTGTTGCTGCTCTTATTTAATAATGGAAGTCACCAATTTCCACTTTGGCAATGCTTGTGTATGAGATCTGTAACTTATCTTCTATATTTGTTAATTTATACTACACTGCTTGGAACCAAAATTATTTTAAAAGATGCCATTCTTGAGAGTGAGAGCATTTTCATTTGCGCTCTATGTCAGTTATCCAAACAGGACATCACAAAAGAGCTAACACTAACTTGGGGCTCTAATCCACTCTTTCCAAAGAGAAAAATTACCCTCAGGTCCACCACTATACCATCTGATTGACCACCTTGAGAAAAAAACCCTCACCCCTATCAAAACAATTCCCCTGGCACAAAAGTTACAGGTCTATGCAACACTGTATCTGAATTTCTAAAGCAACAAAAAAATAAAAATCCTCTTGTAAACAGGCCATTTATCTATATTCCAATAAACCTCAAAAGGAATAGATTTAGAGAAAATTTTTGAAAATTCAGGTTTTTTTCATAATTGGAATAAATGAAGATGGTGAAGATGTCAGTTTATATCTGATATAAACATTCTGCTAAATATGATCTATTGCCAATACTAGGGATGGATTTTGGGAAAATATCAGCCTGAGGGATTTTTATCCACATCAACCCATGGCTATCCATTGACACCCCCTCCCCCCAAAAAACAAATAAACAAATATATATATATATATTTATTTATTTATTTTACTATTTTCTCGACCACTTAAATATAACAAAAATTATAGAATAAAAATAAACATAAAAAATACATTTTGAAAGTATAAAAACTGTAATTATATAAGGTGCTAATTTTAAATAATATATCAATTACATAAAATTTCAATAAGAACTTTTATTCAACATGAAATCTACTGGTTTGAGAACATTTTCTATTTTAGTGGAAGAGCAGGTGGCAGCATAACAATGCAGTGTTTCATAGTCACCAACAGTTTGAACTGATGGTCTTAATCCCAAAGTCAGAAAGTGCTGCTGACCTCATTTATAACAGAATTTGCATGAAAAAGGACATTTAAAGTACAGTCTTCTGAGTTAAAAATATAACTTAATATAACATTCACATTCACAAAAAAGCATAAAACATTTCTGGGAATCCATATGGTATTAGACCTATTTCAATACATGCTGGGTGAAGGCTTTGGCTCAGAAAGCCCTGAATTAACTATTTAATTTACAATATAGTAAATCTCCTACACCAAAACAGCACTAACTGCCAGTTCTCAAACAGTAATAACCTATCTATGAAAAAGCAAAACTTCAAATATTACACAAGGCCATAAAATACCAATATACCTCCTATTAGGAAACCACAAAAAGCCAGGCTGCTATAAATCCATGCACAGAAACTATGCATTAACAGAATACCTCACTTCAATCATGTAGAAACATAGAAACATAGAAAAGCAGCAGAAAAGGACCAAACAGTTCTTCCAGTCTGCCCAGCAAGCTTATGGTAGTATCCACTGAGCCATACAAGTCACTCCTATACTTATCAGTTTCCCACAGCATCAAAGACAGGGCCCTTGTTAGACAGTTGCTGTTTGAGTCCAATTTTCTGTTACCTCTTCTTGTTGAAGGAGAGAGCAATGATGGTGTTTCATCAACAGTATCAAGGCTTATTGGTTAAGGGTAGTAACCACTACACCAGCAAGTTATCCCCATGCACTCTTTCTTCATTCCCATCCTCTAGCCTTTAGGAATCCACGGTATTTATCCCATGCCCCTTAGAAATCTTTTACAGTTTTTGTCTTTACCATGTCTTCCAGAAGGGCAATCCAGGCATCTACCACCCTCTCCATGAAGAAATATTTCCTGACTCATTCTGAGTCATCCTTCCTGGAGTTTCATTTCAAGACCCCTAGTTCTACTGATTTCTTTCCAACAGAATAGTTTTGTTGTTGATTGTGCATCATTAATCCTTTCAGATATCTGAATGTCTGTATCATATCTCCCCTGTACCTCCTCTCCTCCAGGGTATACATATATAGAGAAAATAGACAAATCTTCTACTTAGCTCGACTGGTTCACTATAAGCGTGCTATTTATGCTTTTAAATAAATAAATAAATAAATAAATAAATAAATAAATAAATAAATAAATAAGAGCATAAGATATGTCATACTGGGTCATACCAAGGGTCCATCAAGCCCAGCATCCTGTTTCCAACAGTGGCCAATTTAAGTCACAAGTACCTGGAATGTACACAAACATTAAATAGATTTCTAGCTACCTTTGCTTATTAGTTAATAGCAGTTTATGGATTTTTCCTCTATGTACTTATCCAACCCTTTTTTAAACCCAGATAGTATAACCACATCCTCTGACAATGAATTTCAGAGCTTAATTAAGTGCTGAGAGAAAAAGAATTGTCTTTGATTTGTTTTAAATGAGCTACTTGCTAATTTCATGCAGTGCCCCCTAGTCATTTTATTATCTGAAGTACAGAATAAAGTGACCATAAACTATAAACAGAAACCTGCACACAAAAATTGAAGTGGAAACTACAAACCAGACTTTGTATGCAGTACAACAATGGAAAAAAAACAAATACCCGTATTTTTCGCTCCATAAGACGCACTTTTTTTCCCCCAAAAGTGGGGGGAAAATGTATGTGCGTCTTATGGAGCGAATATAAAAAAAAACCTAAAAATCTAAGAAACCCCCCCACCCTCCTGACTCCCCCAAGACCTGCCGACTTAATTTACTACAACCCCCCACCCTCCTGACCCCCCCAAGACCTGCCGACTTAATTTACTACAACCCCCCACCCTCCTGACCCCCCCCAAGACCTGCCAAACGTCCCTGGTGGTCCAGCGGGGGTCAAGGAGCGGTCCGAGAACGATCTCCTTGGCTTCGGCCGTCGGCTGCCAGTAAACAAAATGGCACCGACGGCCCTTTGCCCTCACTATGTCACTGGGACCGACCGCTGCTATTGGTCGGTCTCAGTGACATGGAGAGGGCAAAGGGCCGTCGGCGCCATTTTGTTTACTGGCAGCCGACGGCCGAAGCCAAGGAGATCGTTCTCGGACCGCTCCTTGACCCCCGCTGGACCACCAGGGACGTTTGGCAGGTCTTGGGGGGGGTCAGGAGGGTGGGGGGTTGTAGTAAATTAAGTCGGCAGGTCTTGGGGGGGTCAGGAGGGTGGGGGTTGTAGTAAATTAAGTCGGCAGGTCTTGGAGGTGGGTCAGGAGGGTGGGGGTTGTTAATTAATTTAATGGGTTGGGATGGGGTTCCCAGAGAAAGAGAAAAGTTTTCTGATCTGGGGAGTGGACTGAAATGGCCCTCCCCAGACCCGAAAACAAAATGGGGAGAAAAAAAAAAGCTATGCCATCCCCTAATTTGCTCCATAAGACGCCCAGACGCAGAGCCGGTTTAGCACAATTTTTTTTTTTTTTTTTAATTTTCCTCCTCTGAATCCTAGGTGCGTCTTATAGTCAGGTGCGTCTTATGGAGCAAAAAATACGGTAGTTTAATTCCTTATAAAGCATCAAACAATAAAATAAAGAAATATAAAAAATAAATAATAACAGTATAAATATACTAATCAAAAGAATATATATTCAAAAACAGATGTTGTGAAGAATAATGTCCAGTAGTTAAAAACTCATAACAATTTTTAAAAATTTACAAAACACCAATAAGATATTTCAAACCAGTATCAAATAACAGGCCATAATTAAACTAATAAGGACAAAAAATCTTCCCAGACACACACAGACACATACACAATTGCCCATACTCTCTCAGACACAAACACAAATGCCTATGATTAAACAGACACATGCACTGACACACACATACACCCATGCTTCCACAGATACACAGAGACAAAAAAATCCATGTTCTCCCAGACACATACACAAATACAAATTCCAGTGCTCTCACAAACACACACAGACCTCAAACTCACACATATGCATACACAAATACCCACACAAACACATACACAGGCCTTTACTTACTCTCACATTCTTAGCCATGTTCTCACACATACTTCCTCTCTCATACACAAAGGTTCTCTCTCTCCCTCATTCACACACACCATATACAGGCTTTCATGTTCTCTAACACACTCACAGTTACACTTTCAGGGTCTACTCCAATCTTTGGGCCATGGCAGAATGTGCTTTGCCATGGCCCCACTTCTTTTCTTTGGCTGCTGGCTGGCAGGGGTGGGCAATATGAGCAGGTGCTGAGGGAAGGAAATCGCATGACCAGAGCAACCAGCCCCTCAGAGGATGCCCGATCCCCAGATGGGCCAATTCAATCCTGGTTAAGACAGTATGATTAACAGAAACCTAAAATGCATAGAAATAAAATTAGACAAACAGAAAATAATATATGTGAATCATTTTTTTTGGACTAAATACATTCTGTGGTCTATTTTCAAACCTATGAGGATTATTGTAATGTTTGAGGGCACTTTGGCACATTTCCCCAAAGAATTTGTACCATGTCTCAAAGGGAAAATAGATATGTACTTTCCCCATGAAAATAGTCTAGCATGGATTTGCACCTGTATAATTTGTATTTATTTATTTGAAGTTTTTATGACACCTGTAAAATAGATATCCATAATTTTGTATGAGGTTTTCTAGGAGGGATTGAAAGATATTTAAAAAAAAAAAAAAAGGAGCCAGGACAGAGCCTTGGGGAATACCTGAAGAAAGAGGAAATGGAGTGTAAAGTTTAGAGTCCCATTTGATCTGAAACCACAGATCTGCCAAATAAGTGCTGAACCAATTAACTGCCAGATTTTCCCACTCTGCCCTTAATCTGATATCATTGATAAGGGCCAGCATGCTGATTCAGAACTATGACTTTGACGGAAGCCAGACTGGTAAGGATATATGATATTGATTTTACTGATAAAGTTGCTGAGTTGGCCTGCTTTCACTTTTTCAATGATTTTGGATATATTAAACACATTTGTCTATAATTGAAATTGGTCTATAATTCAACAAAGCAGTGTGATCATGTTAGTCCTTCTTCAAAAGAAGTCAAAATCTAGCAGATTTCAATTGTGTTGGGAAAAAAAATGGTCAACAGTGATGAGTTGACTATAATAGAAATAGGGCTGGTTAAGTCTAAATCAGAATTTTTCAAAAGGTTAGAAGGCATTAGGTCTAGAATTTAAGTGGTGAGATGCAAGAATTTTACCAAAAGCCAGATACCAGCTGTAGATATAAGGTTAAAGGAGGTGAGTTTACAGCCAAAGGAATTGGTAAAATGGCAAGATAACAAAGAGGTGGTAAGTCCATTGACATTAGAGAAATCCTAACAGATAAAAGTGATTTTATCTGAAAAATATTGAGCAAAACTATTAGCAGAGCAAATGGTACTCTCTGGTGATAAGGAAGCTGGTCTGAATGAAAATCACCTTTGGGTGATTATAAACTAGTTTGATCTTATCAGAAAAATAACTCTTTTCGCGCAGATAAGCAGGCTGGATTAGCCGTGCTGTCTGGAGATGTCTCTGGGACAGCCGAGGTGGAGTTTCCTCTAGCTAACAGAGCTTTGCTCTGTGTGAGCCTGCATGTATCTTCCTTCAGTCTTGTCCTTCCATGTGCATGAGTTGCACGCAGAGCTCATTAACTCCCTCGGTCCATCTCTCTTCGACCATTCTTCAAGTTCCCTTCTGCACCCGGCATGCCTCCTAAGCCGCCGGGCTTCAAATTCTGCCAATGTGGCAAAATAATGTTGGCAACGGACGGGCACAACTATTGTTATTTGTGCCTGGGCCCAGAGCTTGACATGGCCAACTTCAGGGACTGCAGCCGCATATCCCCACGAGCCCAGAAGCAGCGTGCTGCAAAGATCATGTGCCTTAAAGAAGATAATTCGAGCTCCTATATCCTGGCATCAGAGCACTTCTCAGCTCATTCCTTCCCGGGTCCAAAATCTGATCGGCCTTGCCCGTCAAAGTGGGCCTCCTTGATAGGGCTATCGGCGCCTCCACGGATGGAGGACAGGTGCCTCGACCCCCCCTGTGTCCTCCTAAGCTGAAAACATTGGGAAATGCGTCGGTGCACCTGGCGTTGACTGCTGTGGGATCAACGTACTCAACTGAGGCATTGGACCAGAGGAAAGCATCACCTAGACCTACCCACAAGAATCATCTGATGCATGCGTTGACTGCAAAGCATGAGTGGCACCCGATGCATGATGCAAAGCACACCATCAAAGCACAGCGATAACCAGAAGTGCCACACCATCCCAGTGAACTCCAGAGTCTATCTACGACACTCTTCGACGCAGGATCAGACATTCCAGCACTCGGACAGCTTCCCCAGAGTACTAGGCCTGGTTCAGGATTCCAGTGGAGGCATCCTTCCCAAGCTGGACCTCATGGTCTCGGACAATGACTATGTCTCAATCACAGGCTTGGGGTCCACCAGGTTGCTTGGGCCAGAGTTTTTGGACCACTCCTCTACCTCCAAACGTCAATGGGACTCCCTACACTTTCAGAAGGCTCTTGCCAAGCACCTCAGACCCCCTCCAATGGAAGAGTGTGTTCCGGTCTGCCTGTGTGGGCCTGACTCGGACATCCTCAGGGCAGCTGTACTGCCCCAATGCCACAAGGATGAACAAGGAACTGTCATCTCAGGCAATGACACTTTCACTTAATTCTAACAAAACAGAAGTTCTCATAATGTGTCACAAAATGAACAAACAAAAAGAGCTAGAAGTACTGAAAAACTTCTAAAAGATACCCCATCTCATTCAAAGTCAAAGATCTCGGAATCCTTATTGATAGTGAAATGAACTTAAAAAGGAGGATAAATAACATATAATTAGAGATGGTTATTTGAAGTTAAATGTTTTAAAAAGATTAAGACCCCTTTTACATAAAAAAGATTTTAGAACAGTTTTGCAAGCACTCATTTTCTCAAAAACTGACGTTTGTAATGCCTTACTGTTAGGCCTGCCTGCCTCTTCTATCAGACTGCTCCAACTTCTTCAAAACTCAGCAACTAGAATTTTAACTAACACTAGAAAGACTAAACATATAACTCCGATCTTGAAAGAATTGCACTGTCTAGCTATCATTTACCGTATTCAGTTTTAAAACATTATCATTAATCCATAAGACCCTTTACAATGATAAAGTTGAGTGGCTTACTCCAGCTTTACATTTCCATACCCCTCAAAGAACCACAAGATCAGCAGACAATGGGACTTTACCAATTCCATCCCCTAAATCAGCATATTTAAATACAGTCAGAGAAAGAGCATTATCCATTGCTGGGCCACAATTGTGGAACTCCTTACTGCAAAATTTAAGGCTCGAAGCAAACATTAGGACATTTAAGAAAGGAATAAAAACATGAATATTTCAACAAGCTTTTCCTTAACTATTTAGTACAAGTTCTTGTCTTAATATCTAATTTTTTTCCATTAATCTTAGGTATTTTCTTCAACAATTTTATATGCTTTTATTCTGTTTAAATGTTTTATTAAGAATTTTAAGTAGTTATGATTATGATTTATTTTGGATACGCAAATGTTTTTAATTGTGCATTTGACAACAAATTGTAAACCAATGTGATGTTTTATACGAATGTCAGTATATAAAAACCAATAAATAAAACAAGTTTCTCTCTTCGATGGAAGACTAGCGGAGGCCCATGCCTCGCTACCCCCTGCCAGTCCAACTTCCTTGGAGGGCTCACCTTCCCCTCCATCTCCTATGGTTGAATCCAGCCTGGTCCAAGGTGACACCGGTTCAGAGAAAGAGCCATCTCCTTCCCTGCCTTCTTCTCCAGGATTGCCTATGGGCTACCCCTCAGAGCCTCCTGAAGGACCGATGGAGCCGTCCTCCCCACCAAAGGATCTCTCCTACTCCAAGTTTGTAGATAAAGTAATACGTATAGAACCAATTAAATGTGGAGACCAAGAAGGTGCCTGACCCCCGGATGGAAGTAATGGGTATTCTAAAAATTTATGAGATTCCTGCCATTCCCACTGATCTTCCATCACATGTGGTGCTTAATGTGGTCATGACCAAGACATGGAAGTTCCCCTTCTCGGGCCTGGCCACCTCCAGGAAAACGGATGCCAATTTCCGTAGATGGCAATCCCCATTCTACGGCATTCTACAACTCCCCCATTTGTGTCCGTAGTGGTGTAATCAGCCATGAAGAGGGCCAGGATGTCCCACCTCTACTCTAACACCCCTCCAAGCTGGGACTCCAGGTATCTGGATAATTTCAGGTGTTGGGCATTCCAGTGTGGGATGCTGAGCGCTAACATTTAACAACATCAATTCTATATAACTTAGTACCTCTATGAGTACCTACAATCTCTAAAATTCTTCATTGCCACCACTCACAACCTGAGGCATAGCTGCAACCATTACATGACATAGAAGAAGGCCTGAGACATTTGTTACGATTTATATATGAAGCCTTCAAAACGTCGGCCCAGACGACAGCGAGAGGCATTGCAGCCAGGAGGATTGCATGACTCTGAGCCAATGCCATTCGTGAAGATGTCCACAAGAAGCTGGCCTCCCCTGCCATCCCAACAATTTCTTCAGAGACAAAATGCAAGAGACAGTGGCACAGCTGAAGGAGCAGAAACATCGCTGTGATGTCCCTAACATTCCCATCAGACCAATCCAGCTCAAAAAAGTATTATCCAACTTATAGGAAGCCGTTATTTCCCTGTCGACCATTACAGCAATACCCAGTGTACCGAGTACCTTCATACCCTCTGGCCCAGCTGGCACCACCGATGCAGCCACAGCCATAGAACCTCCAAAGGGGACAACGGTAGCACAGTCTTTCATCGACTACTGCTGCTAACCCCAAACCTCAACAGGGTTTTTAGAAGCGCGGGGGCCACTTATACGGCTTTGCACAGGGAGGAGAATTTCCAATTTTTACAGCACCTGGGAAACCCTCACCTCCAATCAATGGGTTCTCTCCATTGTCAAGAATGCTACACACTCCGATTCAAATCGAAGCTGGCCCCCCCCCCCCCCACATCGCATTTGCCCTCATTACTTCGATGACAGGGATTGCACCTGGCTGCGGGATGAGATATCCTTGCTTCTCCATCAGCGATCCATCCAGTGGGTCCCCAGGTCTCATTGGGGCCGAGGATTCTACTCCAAGTACTTCTTCATACCCAAGAAGTTGGAGGGGCTGTGCACCATCTTGGATCTCCATTCCTCCAACCCAATGATTGAATGTGCTCTCTGGACCTCAAGGATGCCTACTCACACATCCCCATGCACCCTTCCTCCTGATGCTACCCGTGTTTTCAGGTCAAGAACCAACACTTTCAGTACAAGGTTCTGCCCTTTGGACACTTGTCCACCCCGAGGCTTTTTACAAAGTGTCTGACAGTAGCAGTGGTCCACCACCAGTGACAAGGAATTTGCCTGTTTTTGTACCTCGACGACTGGCTATTAGTAGCCTCCACTCCCATCCCGCTGCCCTGAACAACCATCTGCTCACCACAATACAATGCCAGGAAAGTCTGGGATTAGTGATAAACTATGAGAAATTCAGCCTTCAGCCCATGAGGAACCTTCAGTTCATTGGTGCCCATATCAACATAGCCCATGGCTGGGCATTCCTACCAATGTTCAGGGTCAATGCGCTCCACACCCTAGCCCTGCAGGTGAAGGACTCGACATGCACATCAGCCCACCAGCTTTTGACCTTACTGGGCTACATGGCGGCAGCCATTTACTTGGTACCTCACACACATTTACACATCCACGGACTGTAATGGGGCTTGAAAGCCCAGTGAACTCAGTTCTCTTAGCCGCTATCCTGCCTAGTTTGTATCATCCCCAGCATGCATTCTGACCTCCACTGGTGGCTCCAGCTATCAACTTTATCCCTAGGGATGCATCTATGCCCTCTACCTCATCAATTGATTCTCACCACAGATGCCTCGACTATGGGGTATGGGGCCCATCTAGGCCACATTTGCATGAAGGACCTCTGGTCTCTATGGGAGATGACCCATCAGATAAACCTCTTGGAACAATCATAAATGCTTTCCGCACTTTTGAGGTTCACCTGTGGGGGAAGGTTGTCATGATCCATAAAGTGAACCAGGTCACAATGTTCTATATCAACAAGAAAGGAGGGTCCGATTCTTGGATACTATTCAGGGAAGCAGTGCAGATACTTTAGTGGATGGAACAACACTCTATCTCCCTATAGGTCACCTGCCTGCCCGGCATAGAAAACACCATGGTAGACAGGTTGAGCAGGATCTTCCATCCACATAGTGGGAATTGCAACAGGAGGTTGCAGATTCTCTTTCCGGTGCTGGGGTCTGCTAGACATGAATCTCTTTGCAACAGAGAGAAACCATAAAGTACAGGGGTTCTGGTCCGTGTACCCCAGCCAGTATCGCCTAGCATCAGATATCTTTCTCTTACCGTAGACAAGGGAGATCTTCTATGCATACCTCCTCGTCTTCAGGACCATGCAGAAATTCATGCTGGATACAGCGGATCTCATCCTCATTGCTCCAGCATGATCCAGGCAACCAAGGTACACCTACCTTGTACGTCTATCCATGGAATTTCCTAGTCCTCTGGGCAGCAATACGACCCTGGTATCACAGGACAGGGGCTCATTGCTCCACCCACTCCACTCCTCCCTCCATCTCATGGCATGGAGATTGAATGGACAGTTCTAACTCACCTAAAACTGCTCGCTGTGATTTAAGATGTCCTGATCTCGCCTCAGAAGTCCTCCACCAGATACAACTATCAGGGCAAATAGTTCCGTTATGTTGCTTGGTGCCAAGCCTAACACGTTGACCCTTTTTCGTGTTCCCCAAAGCTTCTGCTGGAATACATTCACTTCCTCTTCCAGTCTGGTCTGGCCACCACATTGCTGAAGGTTGATGTTAGTGTGATTGCTCATTACTATCACCTGCACAAGGGTCTACCTATTTCCAACCATCCCTTAGTCTCTCACTTCATCGGGGGTATCCTTCACCTTCGGCCACCCTGTTTCAAGCCGCCAATACTGTGGGACATCAATATAGTGCTAGAGCAACTGATGCTGCCCCCATTTGAACTCTTGGACACTGCCCATCCATGATACCTCTCCTGGAAGGTGCTCTTCCTGGTGACCCTTACATCCGCTCGATGAGTCAGCGAGTTGCAAGCGCTAGTCCACTACTCTCCATAACTAGAGTTTTTCAACATCAAGATAACCCTGCGAACACATCCTTCCTCTTTACCAAAGGTGGTCTTGGCCTTTCATATTAACCAAACCATCACCTTACTGACCTTCTTCCCCAAACCTCACAGGGATGAGGGCAAAGGAAGGCTCCACATGTTGGATTGCAAATGGGCTTTAGCATACTACAAACAGAGGATACAGTCACCAGCTTGCCCTTTGCAATTGCTTGTTTCCTTCAATCCCAACTCACCGGGGCAACCAGTCACCAAATGAACCCTCTCTACTTGGATCTCCCAATGCATTCATTTCTGCTATGCCAAGCGATCAGAGACTCTTGCTGGATCACCGAAAGTGCACCAGGTCCAAGCAATGGCTGTGTCGGTGGTCCATCTCAAGGATGCCCTGATCCTGGACATTTGCAATGCAGCCATGTGGTCTTCCCTATACACCTTCTCTGAATACTACTGTATAAACCGTCAAGCAGTGGTGGATGTAGTGGTGGGCAACGCTATACTCCAATTGGTGAAGAAATAAAGAGACTGTCCACCATCACCTACAAAATGAAGGAAGTCCTTGGACTTGGGCTCTAAAGACATACTTTAAAGGAGGAGAATACTCCTAAGGCAGCGCTCCTCTCATCTCAGCTGGAGACTCCCAGACAGCATGGCTAATTCAACCTGCTTATCTGCGGGAAAATAGCAAGTTTGCTTACCGTAAACAGTGTTTTCTGTAGATAGTAGGATGAATTAGCCATTGCTGGCCCATTCTCTTCCCTGGACAGTCTCCTCCTCCTTTGTATCTTGAAGATTCACGTTTAGAAATATTGACAGAAGATGGCACTATGCGGGAAAGTACTCGCAGGCTCATATAGAGCAAAGCTCTGTCAACTAGAGTAAGCTCAGCAGCCATCCCAGAAGACATCCCCAGACAGCATAGCTAATTCATCCAACTATCTACAGAAAACATCATTTATTGCAAGCAAACTTGCTTTTTTGGTAATTAATAATTCTGACTGATAATGCCAAATTGCAGCTAAAAATTTGTTTTTGTGTTTCTCAGATTTGTGTTTCTGCCAGTACCTCTCAAAATGATGGATTCATCTCTTCAATGTTCTCAGCCCAGGATGATACCAGGGCTGACTAATATTGCAATTAATTAAACATTGTCTTAGAGATCCACTTTGTTGATAGAATTATTTTAAATTTTGTTCCAAGAATCAACCTGGAGGCTGAGAGGAAGATCACTAAAGTTAGTGGAAAGCAATCCAAGTCATGAGTGAAGAATTGCAAGTCAATCTGTTTGAAACTCCTTGAAATAATTAATTCCCTAGATGGAGGAAGCCTTAACTTCCCATAATTGAGAATGAAAGAGATCAAAGAATGGTCTATCCAAGAAGAGTGATGGGGAATAACAGAATCACCAGGTATCATATTATCGGAAGCAAAAATGAGGTCTAGGGTATGACCAACTTCATGAGTGGGGCAGTTAATTCATTGAACTAGGCCTAAATTAAAGACATCAAAGAAAATAAATTAAAATCAGCAGCTTTAATAGGATTATCTGCGTGAGCAAGGAAATTAATTGTTTGTAATAATGCACAGAGCAATCAGTATTATGTTCCATACATTCTGCTAAAGGAGCATTAGTTGAATCAGGGGGATTATAAGTCAGCAAAAAAAGAAAATGTTGATGTTGGATTAGTTTGAACTGAAAGTTCATTAATATATCTAAATGATCTTAATTCAAGGTCCTTACAATGAAGGGCCTTAAAATAAATCATGGCGAACCCCTTCCCCTAAGTGCTTCCCCCTACACTTATAGGAGAAGAAACCTGGGGGCAGGCCTGGGTGAGCCATGTTCAGTGAGGAAAAAATCTGAAATTTGGAATCAACAATTAAGCCCCCTGATTCCAAAATACTTGGTACTAATAGAATTAACATTAAGTAAACTTTTGCTAAGGACCAAAGGTGGAACAGAAATGGGGATTCAAGTATCCCATCTCTGCTGGGCTCCCTATCCATCTCAGTGCTGTTGGCTGCTCAAGTGCTGTTTGCCTGTGTTTCACTACCGCTCTGCTTCTCCTGTGGTGTCAAAGGACAGAACCTCCTCTTCCCCTTCCACCTACTGATCCTGACTTCACTTCTGGGCTCTTTGGGATCTTTCTGTAGATACATTTTCCCTGAATGTGTAAAACTTCTCATGTTTATGGCTTCCATATCCTAGCCATCCATGGCTCTGATCCAACCAACTTTTCCTATGGGTAAAAGTATATGAATTGATGATCCTTGCATTATGCAAGTTGCATTAAGTGTGGGCAAATTTCACAAAGCTTATTTACCATTTATTTATTTTAAAATAGCTTATATTCTGCACATAATCAACAAACATTATTCAGTGCAGATCACATAAGATACATAATAAATAATAAAATCACAAAATCAGATACATTCATACATTATTGGTATGCCTCTCTAAAATATAGTGCTTTCAAATTCTTTCTAAAAGTCTTCAAAATCTAGCTCAACCCTCAGACTTCTGGGCCACAATTCAGGTCCAAAATAAGAAAAAGACCTTGCCTGGGTTTGTTGCAATTTGTAACATCTGATACCAGGTATAGACAGCAACTTTCACTATGAGGACCTCAAACAATGTGCTGGAACATATTAATTTACCTAGGTAAGTGGCATTTAAAAAATTGCCCTCTTCTTGACTAGCTTTGGGAGCTTGCATTCCCTTCCTCAAGTTCCAAAACAGAATAAACAAAAGATGGCACTGCCAGAAAATACAAGAGAATCATAAAATGCATTCCAATGATAGAGTGAAGGGTAAAGGTAAATGGCCGGTTAAAGAGGAGGCTGATGTGTTAGATTGATCAGAATGCAACAGGCAGTGGGATTTTATAGCTGGTAGTATGTTATGGAACCCATGTTGCTCTTGAGTCCTTTCTTTTTGGTTCTGGAGGTTCCAATCATGTAACTCCCATAGGTATTTCTTGGTGGGTAGTTTGCACTTGCCAATTCTGCAGGTCCTCTAGTAGCTTATTAAACTTTCCTTTGCTCTCAAAAACTTGTACTCATGCTGTTTAGAACAGGGGTAGGCATTGGCAATTCTGATCCTAGAACTCCACAAACAGAGGAAGCAGAGCATGCAAACATACCTCATACATATTCATTGTGGATATTCTGATAATCAGAAATGTTTGTGACACTCCAGGACCAGAGTTGCCTACCCCTGGTTTAGAAGACAGAAATGGAGATATAATAACAAATATTCAAACATGTAGCCAAATTCAATAAAGTGCCAGAAAGTAGAATTATCCATAGAATAAAAATTTCAAGTGTCAGGATTCATAATATAAAGCTGAAGGGAATAAAGTCCATAAAAATATTTTATCACTATAAGGCTCCTGAACAACTGTGATAAAATTAAAGAAGTTTATAGAAACTAAAACAGTAGTATAATTCAAGCATGAATGGGATATGAACAAATAGAGCTTAATGGCAGAGAGAATAAAAAAAAAACACAGATCAAATAAGGCTTGTGACAGCATACCATCTGCTTTGCCCAATTTAATTAATGACATAGTGCCATAAGACCTGTCTTCTCCATAACTTTATTACAAAGTAGGATTCCCTATGCTTATCTGATGCTTTCTTGAATTCTACTACTGTCATTACGTCCATCACAACCACTTAAAGGCTGTTCCATAATTTTATCTGAGGTTTTATCTAATAGGATTTTTGGTGCAGATCCTGCACTATTTTGGAAGCTTTTTTCTGGCCTGCCTCTACGCTATATAGGCTTTTTGAGGCAGAGCCTCCAGAATTTAATATAATATTCCAGGTGTGATCTCACCAATGAACTATACAAAGACATTATCTACTCTTTTTTTTTTTTTTTTACTATTGTGACTCTTCCTATGCTTCCCAGTATTTTTCTTACTGACACCATTTTGTCACACTGCTTTGATACCTTGAGATCATTAGATAGGATTACATCAAAGTATCTTTTGCTTGGCACACTTTATCTTCCCACTAGGGCTGTGCATTTGTTTGAAACTAATGGGTAAAATGCAACAAATTAGACCATTTTTGTTTAATTCATGGACACCTGAAATGAATGGAGGGTACCCACGGATTTAAACAAACATTTTAGATTCCTTCATTTATGTTTCTCAGTCAAGACTATGGCACTTTTAGAAATGCTCTAGTAAGAAAGTTGCAGGGAGTAAATAGTAACCAATACTTGCTTGTGACACTGTAGCTGGGACGGTTTGGCAGGATACCTAGAGAAATAGGACGGAGGTCCAATTAAGGTGAATCATTTTTTTAAACTAACCTATATCTATATATAAATAAATAAATAAATAAATAAATAAATAAACATCTGCCATCTGCTTCAAGTGATGCTGACATGCTCCCACTGAAAGGTCTGAGCATGTGCAAAGAAGCTCCATTTGTTCTGTTTGATTTTGTAGAGACAAATTCTGAATTCATAAGCTCTCTTAGAGGGGAAATAAAGCTGAATGGTTTCTTGGACTTTTTTTTTTTTTTAAACCCTTTCCCTTATGCTTCATCCAGCATTTAACCTTTGATGGATTATACCACAACAAAAGTCAAGGGTTGTAAAAGTGCAGCACTTGGAACCAGGACCATGCTCCTCCATTATTACTGCTTCTCAAGTAATGGTGGCAGTATTTACAAAAACTGATTCATAAGAAATAATCAGTCCTGGATTCTCTGAATCATAAGATATTGCAGAGGCAGTCGCAAAAGAGAATTTGGCACCTCTCATCGATAGCCTCTATTGAGGAGTTGGAGGAGGCAGATAGATGATCATGATACTGACAATGCTGAGATTAGACAGAGTAAAGGGGAAAACCAACTCCAAGCTGAACAGGCAGGTCTATCCCCTAATGATGTTTTATGGAAATGACATCAGGCCTTCTCCAGGGATTTCATCTTGTGTCTCCCTGCTTAGGGCTTTGTTCCAATTTAGTTGGTGCCTGATAGCCCTCATTTAAACCTTCAGGTGTTCTTGCCACTGTGGGTGGCTGCTTTGCACCTCTCATGATGCTTTTGGATCTTCATGCCACTCTTTCAGCTACTTTAACCCTTTTTCACTGCTTTCTTCCTTCATGGCTTCTTGTGTCGAGGCTGTAATTATTATGATCCTTAACACTCTGGTATCAGTTTGCATACTTGGAGAAACAGAATGACCATAACCCCTGATTTCCCACCACAACATTTTCATGATTCTGTGGCAAGATTTAGCAAATTCTGTGATTTTTCAAAAATCTGTGGCAAATTTTCATAATTTTGCATAAAGTTTCACAATTCTTTTATCAAATAAAGATATAAGTTGAAAACCTTTAATTGTGAATTGTCATTTTTGTTTTGTATTGTAATACAGTGCAGCTATCCTTTTTATATTTTCTTGAGACAGTCATCATCTTTTGGAGTATATGAGCTTGCATATGTTGAAACGCCAGTCAGCATAAGAATGTATCATGCTTGAAATTGCAATGTCTGACAGCTGTGGGATAGGAGCGGTTGCAGACTTCCAAAATATATTTAGGTCTTTGTCAACAGGTATATACTTGGCCACATATGCAGGTGAGAGAACTTTTGTATAAAGATGAAATTCTTCTAATGGAATATCACTCCATTCATGAATTATATAAAAAAAAAATACATTTTTGAGGGCTCAATCTACAACTGCTTGTTCTATCCACTGCTACCAAACCCTTTCCCCTCCTGTTCCCTTCAGAACAAGAGGGGAGATGGGAATTGGGAAGAGAGGAACTGGATTAGGGAGCAGAGACTTGGCTGCTGTCTGCTTCAGCCTCAGCCTAACCCTTCCCTCCTGTTCCTTGCAAACTGCCTGGGAAGAGGTGGGGCTAAAGCATGAAGCAGAGAAATGAGTTGCAGGAGGCCGAGAAAAAAGATTATTGAATCAGCCTTGCAGTCGCTGTAACATCCTTTAGAAGACTGAATAAGCATGTGGGAGCTTTGAGTAAATTGACTGTGCTGCAAGTTGTAAATTATATGGCAACAGGCTAATTGTGCATTTTCTTCTGGTGCCACAGAATCCCAGAAACCTGGAAACACTGAGTGTAATTATCTAGTAAAATCCTTGAAGGACATGGCAGAAGTACAAGGAAACTTTAATAGAGTTCCTACATCCTTTAAAATCCCATAGGTTACAATTAATTAATTTATTTTAAGTTGATTACTACTCACTGTACAGAAGGAAACATGAGTACAGTGAAAACAAGATCAGAGAGCCCACTACTCTAGCCTTGTGGTTAGAGTAGTGGGCTGAGGACCAGGAAAGTCAGGATTTAAATCATACGGCTTTCTCCTTGTGACAGTCCCTGCACCCTGCATTGTCTCAGGTATAAACCTACACTGTGAGCCCTCTGGGGACAGGAAAATATTTACAATGAAAGGGCATTAGCTTAATTTTAAAAAAAATGCTGTGGGTTACATGTCAGTCTGTGGAAATACCACACAGTGATTCCGGATTGCTAGCACTCAGAACTAATATTAAACATTTGATCCCTGAATACCTACACTTTGCTAAGCTTGCTAGTTGTATAGATCACAGAATGCTAATTATGCGACACTGTTATAACTATGCATGACTTCAAAGCAGTTTAATGAAATATATGACACTTCTCTGTGGACCTTTTGTAATCACCCTTTCCCAGATACATGATTAAAATAAATTCTAGTTGAGTCATGGTTTTCACACTACAAGACATTGTCAAGCACTGCTTTTCAAGTAATTAAGTACATTTGGAGAGAGGCACAAAGAAGATTAGATTTCAGAATCATTCATACAAATTTAAATGGTGGGGAGGCATTTATTCATCCTTTTATTACTTTTCATAGTCTTGCTTCTGTTTACAATAGTCATAGGTAATGTTAGAGCTAGATGAAAGAGAAAAATGTACCATGAACGTTCAGTATATATAATAGTATTGTGATAGCTAGAATTGACCTAGTAATGATACTCATGAATGCTGTAAAACATGAGTTTGCTAAATTTCTCATTGTGCTCCATTATCTTATTGTTCAAATATTACTGCATCTTTGCAGATGAGCAGCTGGCATAGGAGTGCAATTTTATATTTTAAATGCTAGATGTTTAATATCTATACATAACAGAAATATCTAAAATCTAATATTCCACTTGTCAGAACAATTAAAATAGTGAAAAAAAAAAGTAGAAAAGCATCAAAGTGTAGTATACTGCAAAGAACGAGGCCTCTTCAACACTTGACTCTCGCACTGAAGATATGTCTCCAGGGGCATGTGTCAAGGAGGGAAAGATTAGGATGGCCATTGTACTTGGTGACTCGATCATTAAGAATTTATAATAACCAATTTTCCATAAAAAAGGACATTCAAAGTATAATATTTTGAGACAAAAATATCACAACAACATGTATATTACTTTTAGATTCACTGCTGTGTTGCCCAGCAGAAAACTCTGCAAAACTGGAAAACACAGACTTGGAATGCATATGGCATTAGGCCTATTATAATGCATGTAGGGTGTGGGCTTATATGTAGAAAACCATGAGTAAATTGAATTACAATTACAATATATTAAACTTCACATACTGACTTCCAGCACTCAAACATATATCATTTAGAGACCGGGCTTTCTCTACAGCAGGACGATCTCTATGGAACTCCATTCCACCGGAACTTCGTCAAGAACCGTGCCTTCGAACATTCAGAAAAAGGCTTAAGATGTGGTTGTTCAAACAAGCATTTCCAGCCCCAATTTGAATCGCATATTAACAACAACCACAATCAGACATTCTTAGATTACTGTAAATAATGGCTCTTTCTGTTAAGTTCCTGTAGACTTTTCCTCCACCCAGTTTTAGCATCCTGTTTTATTGTAACTTCAGAGTTTTTTTCATTTCACTTGTTACAGTTTTTTTTCAGTTCTGTTATTTATGTGAATTTACACCTCCCTGTTAAATGTAAACCGGCATGATGTGATTCTAATCATGAATGCCAGTATAGAAAAACGCTAAATAAATAAATAAATAAATAAATGGTAAAAACTTTATCTATGAAATGGCAACACTGCAAATATTATACCCTGCCCTAAATACCAATATACCTCCTATTAGGAAAACAGAAAATGACAAGCTACTATAGATCTCTACACAAACCTCAGACTTGCAGGATACTTCAACTCAATCACACATGCAGATCACCTATAGACCCTTGCCAAATACAGAATAAATAGACAAATTATAAACCAAAACATGTAGACAAAAACTGAACTAGAAACTGCAACAAGACAGACTATATGCAGCAGTGCAACATTCCTCATAAAACATCAAAGAATATAAAATAATCATAATAGAAAAACCATACTAATAAAAAGAACACATATTTCAAAACAGCAGATGAAATGAATAGCATCTATTAATGAAAATCTTATGTAAAAGTCATAAAATAAATTCCCAAACACCAATAAAATTGTTCTAAATAGTAGACACATCAAACAGCACCCCAAAACTAAAACTAGCAAGAATTAGAAAAACATCTCTGGTTTCCATACCTGGGAACTTTTGATTTCTATTCACCCTGAGACTTCTATGGATTAGTGTGGGGTGGGGTTGGGGTTATGTTCTCCTCATTCTCTTTCTTATATGTTAATTCATGCTCTCATATACACTCACATGCAGTACATATAGATGCTGTCACACATGATCTCTCAAACATACACATGCTCTCACCCACATACCCATCATTCTCACATACCCAGATCCTCTCACACTTGCTCTTTCACACACACACACACACACACACACACACACACACACACACACACAGATGTTCTCACTTGTGTGCTCTCTCTCACACTTGCTCTTTCTCACACAAGCACAAGTTCACACTTGCTATCTCATACACAAAGAGATGCTCTCATACTTGCAGTTTGACACACATACATAGATGCTCTCATGAATGCTCTCTGTCTCTCTCACACACACATAGATGCTCTCATATTTGCTCTCGCACACAAACACATTCTCACACTTGCTCTTTCTTATGCAGATGCTCTCACACTTAAAGATGCTCTCATACTTGTTCTCACATACAGAAATACTCTCACACTTGATCTTTCACATACACAAATACACTCTCACACTTGCTCTTTTACACACATAGATGTTCATACATTTGCTAATCAGACACTCTCATTCTTGTTCTCTCCCACACACACATGCTTTCACACTTGTTCTAACACACACACACAGATACTCACACTTGCTCTCTCACAGACATAGATACTCACACGTCTCTCTCTCTCTCTCACATACACACAGATGCCCTCAAACTTGCTCTCATACACACAAACTCTCATATTTGTTCTTTTATACACTCATGCTTGCTCTTTCACACATACATACTCTCACACTTGCTCACACATCTACTCACATTTGTACTACTTACACACACTAAAACCTTCTCTTTCACAAACATATACACAACACATATTCTCTTATACATACACATGCTCTCACATTCACGCATAGTTGCTCTCACACATGCTTACATAAATCCACTTGCTCTCATACTCACAAAGAGATGGTCACACAGTCTCATACATGCTATTGCACACACATTTGTTCTCTCATACATACACATGCTCTCACCCACACACATAGATGCTGTCACACATGTACATGGTCTTGCTCTCTCTCTCACTCAACACACACACACATAGATTCTCAAACAAATGCAGATGCTCTCTTATTCATACACATATACATGCCTTCAGTCACACACATACACATATTTTCTTACATGTACCCATGCTCACACATACCCATGCTGTCACATAACTACACATGTATACATGCCCTCCAACATGTACACCCACATTCTCTCTCTCTAACTCACTCACTCACTCACTCACTCACACACACACTGTCAGTCAGGCTCAGTCTCCCATTTTTGTTTTTGGCTGTGGGTGAGATGAACTCAGCAGTCAGTTGAAGCCTCTTATTTTCTACTGCTGCTGCTGGGCCTTTCTCTTCTTCAGCCACCAGTGGGGTGTTTACTATTCTTGGCTGCCAGAAGGTTGGGGCCAGCAGCTACTAGGCCTCTTCTATTCTTTGGCCACTGGGTGGGTTGACTTCTGCCAGTGACCTGTGGATTCTTCAGCTGCTGGCAGGTTGGACTCCACCAATAGCCACCGGGTCTCTTCTTTTCCTTGGCTGAAGGGTGGGTTGGGCTCTGTCAGTGGCCACTAAGCCTCTCTTTTCTTTGGGCACTGGTGAGTTGAGTTCTACTTGTGGCCCATGGGGCCTTTGCTGTTCTTCCCCAACCAATGGATTGAACTCCACAGGTGGCAACTGGGCCTCTACTTTTCTTCAGCCCCTAGGGTCTATCCTTATCTTCTGCCAGTGGGTTGGGCCTCTTCTCTCCTTAAGTTCTTGCAGGCATGTCATTTTTGTATACCTCCAAGGCTCCTCTTCAGGCCCCATGGGTGGTGGTAACCCTGAGGACAGGTCATCTATTTGTGCATTCATAGGACTTGGCTTCCAGCTCATGGGGTGTAAGAATCATGCAGGCATGTCTTTAACTATATGTCTGGCAGCCAGGTAAGGCAGCCACCATAGGATAGTTTGGGGTCCAGTGTTCCTACCCCAAAATCTTTACACCTTAGGCAGCCACCTAACCTTCTCTAATGATAGAACCACCCCTGCTATCCAATGCAAGATTCCATATTAGCAGTCACCACTCAGGAAAAGAATCTGAGATAATATGTTAAATTACTCTGCTTAGTGTGTGGTGGCAGCCAAGAAACCAAATAAAATCCTAGAAATTACTAGGAAAAGAATGAAGGAAAGAAACAGAGAATATCATAAAGCCTCTATAATCTCTACATGGTATAACCTTGTCTTTTGTGTTTTGTGCAATTTTAGTCATCATATCTCTAAAAAGATATAGTAGAATTAGAAAGATTACAGAGGAGGTTGACTAAAACAATAAAAGAGATGGAACAATTCTCCTATATGGAAAGACTAAAGAGGTTAGGGCTCTTCAGCTTGTAGAAGAGATGACTGAGGGAAGATATGATAGAGATCTATAAAATAATGAGTGGAATGGAAAAGGTAAATGCAAATCAGTTGTTTACTCTTTCAAAAATTAGACTAAGAGAAATGCAATGAAGTTACTAAGTAATACATTTAAGACAAATAGGAGAAAATATATTTTTACTCAGGGCATAATTAAGCTCTGGAATTTGTTGCTAGAGGATGTGGTGAAAGCTGTTAATGTAGCTTGGTTAAAAAAAGGTTTGGTCAAGTTCCTGAAGGAAAATTCCATAAACCATTATTAAGATGGACTTGGGAAAAATCTTCTTCTTATCCCTGGGATAAGCAGTATGGAATCTATTTACATTTTGAGATCCTGCCAGATATTGTGACCAGGATTAGACACTGTTGAAAACAGGGTACTGGGCATGATGGACCTTTGCTCTGAACCAGTATCGAAAACCTTATATTCATATGTTCTTAAATATTAAGATGATCTTTTAGACTCTTTCATTATATAGATAGAATAAATTTTACAACCATTATAGTGTATAGCCCCTCTTCATTATTTATCAAGAAAGTCAGAGGTTACAATAATTCCCAGTGCTAAGTTCTCACAAAATCCCAAATCCCCTGGGCATGGTAGACCTTCAGGACCCAAAGCATAGTGGGCAATTCTTTTCTGGTCTGGATGCTTATTTATTTACAAGTGAATTTTAAAAGGAGCTACACATGTAAATGTAACATTCTATTATAGCAATTTTAAAAAAGCTATTTACATGCATAAAGTGCACTTACACTTGAATATCTTTGGACAATTCAATGTCATATATTGCAGCAATTTTCGAAAAGGCCACTTATACAGGTAGTGTATTTACACCTGTAAAATACGAAGCTCATATTCAAAAGCCATTTAGATGGATAACGTAATAGTTATCCGTCTGAGGCTTAGATTCATCATTCTGCTATATTATAGAATGATGAGCCACACAAAAAAAAATGGGAGAGGGCACAATTTTGGAGCCAAAGGCACCATAAAGAGGGTAACAGAATATCAGCAGTCACAGGTGTTCACCAAGGCACCACCAAAGGAGCAAAGCAGCTGCAAGAATGTCACAAACACTCCGTAGTTTCATAAATTATCACCTATAACATGGCATGAACCCGCAAAGCCAGTATGAAAGGGGCAAAGTAGCAATATGAGTGGCATGAATATCTTAAGGAAAGAGGAAGGGAGAACAAAGCAGCAAAAGTGCAGTAAACAACAGGCACTAACAGAGGAACAATCAGCACTAAGAGTGGCATGAAGATCCCAAAGTACCATGAGAGGTGCAAAGCAGTAACCCACAGAGGAAGGGACATCCCAAGATCCCAATGAGTAAAATCTGTGGTATGGCAGTAAAGTTGATTGTCAGAAAGACCCCTAAGGCAGGGCTTCCCAAACCTGTCCTGGGGACCCCACAGCCAGTTGGGTTTTTATGATATCAACAATGAATATGCATGAGATACATTTGCATACTATGCCCTAAGGTATAGCATAAGTGTTATAGCAGCAAGGCATGGTGGCAGCAAGACCCCTGAGACGTAGAGTCTGAGGTACGGCAGCAAGACAGAGTTGCAGAAAGAACCCTAAGTTGATACAACACAGGTATAGCAACAAGGTAGAATGGCAGAAAGACCCCCAGGTTTAGTATAAGGAGTACTGCAGAAAAGCACAGTCGCAGCAAGAACCCCAAGGTTTAGCAGCAAGGAAGAGTGGGAGCCAGAGCCTGAAGTATAGCATAAGGGGTATAGTAGCAAGGCAGAGTATCATTAAGACTGCTAATGTGTGGATTTTAGTTTTTAGCAGCAAACCTGAATGGTAGCATGACTCCCAAAGTGTATTTTCAGGAGCAGGGCAGCTTCACCTTGATTGGTCCTCCATCATGTATGCTTGCCCTCTTTTCCTGTTTCATCTCTGTCCTGGCTGCAGCCTCACTCATGGGGCCGATACAGTAAGGAGCGGTAGGAAGAGCTGCGTTAGTGCCGGGCGTACCCGCGTTTGCCGCACGCATAGTCCGACTCACCTACCGCTCGATACTGTATTTAAATAGCTTGCAAATGCAAGCCACGTCCAAGAAGCGTCCGAGAAGGGTTAGGCCTGGTACCTGTCATTTCAAATGACATTTGAAATGACAGGTACCAGGAAGTGGACGGTTCTCCTACGCTCGGGATTGCCAGTCCTCTGACACGATCGCTCCAGCTGCGGCCACTTCTCCTGCGTGCATTCAGCCTGTGCATGCAATTTGGCCGCTCAAGGCGTGACGTCACTACTTTTGGCGTCACGGCATGTGATGTCGGCGTTCGCTGATGCACTGCCTTGAGTGCTGGTGAAGGTGAATGAATGCAATTTGGGCGCTCAAGGCAGTGCATCAGCGAACGCCGACATCACATGCCGTGACGCCAAACGTAGTGACGTCACGCCTTGAGCGGCCAAATTGCATGCACAGGCTGAATGCACGCAGGAGAAGTGGCCGCAGCTGGAGCGATCGTATCAGAGGGCCCGTTCTGTCTTTTCGCCACCAGCTGTCTTTTCGCCATCGGCTGTCCCCGGGAGGCAGGGGGCAGCCCCCGGGTGGCAGGGGAGCCACGGTGCGTCTCTGGAGGAGGGCTGCAAGAAAAGTAAGTTACACTTCATATGTCGTTTCACTTTTCTCCTTTTCCGCTTTTTGTTGCTTCGGGAGGAGGGTAGAGAGGGCTGGCGTCTCCGGAGGAGGGCTGCAAGAAAAGTAAGTTACACTTCACATGTCGTTTCACTTTTCTCCTTTTTCGCTTTTCGTTGCTTCGGGAGGAGGGTAGAGAGGACTGGGCTGCCCCTTTTTCGCTCATCGGCCAGGGTAGGTGAGCGAGGGCTGGTGGAAAGTTTGCCACCTACGCTTACCCCTGCCTCTAACGCAGGGGTAAGGGCAGGCGGTAAGTTAGCAGGTTAAACGTGCGGCAAAACTGCAGGTTTAAAAAGCGATAATCAGGGCGCGCGTTACTGTATGGGAGGGAATAGCTAATTCGATCGTTTACATCTCATATACATGCCGCGGGTGGAAGGGGTTTCCCGTTGATTTAAAGAGGCAGTAAGGATGGGTTAAAAGGGTTAGTGAATCGCGGGTTGGACTAACGCGGCCAAATTGTGAGTAGAAAGCGGGTTAGAAGCAGGGTAACTGCGGCTGCACTTTACTGTATTGACCTGTCAGGAATTTATTGGCTGTATATACTTACTAGTTTCTCTGCAGCAGTTTTAAATGGGGCAAAGACTTCAATGGAAAACATTTATTAATAAATTTATATTCCACGTTTCACACTTTTTTCAACGCTTCAAAGTGGATTACATTCAGGTATTGTAGGTATTTCCCTATCCCCAGGGGGCTTACAATCTAAGTTTGTACCTGAGGCAATGGAGGGTAAAGTGACTTGCCCAAGGTCACAAGGAACGACTGCGGGACTTGAACCCTGGTCTCCTGCTCTAACCACTAGGCTACTCCTCCACTCCATAAAAGAATAAAACAAAAATTGTTTAATTCTTGGGCACTCTCCATTCACATTGTTGGTCCATGAATGAAACAAAAATGGTCTCATTTGTTGCATTTTACATGTTTATTTTAAACAAATGCACGTCCCTACTGCTTTTTCACATTGGTAGCTTCAGATAATCAGATATTATTCACCCTAAGATCCCTCTCCCAGTTCATGCACATCAGTCCCTTACCTCCCAAATTGGCTCCTTCAGATTACCATACCCAAAATGCATGATTCTGAATTTATTGGCATTAAATCCTAGTTAACAAACCTTGGACCATTCCATAAGATTTTGTTGATCACTTCTCAATCTCTACTGCAGGTGTGTCCACTCTTTTTCAGATCTTAGTGACATTCACAAAAAGAGAAACTTTTCCTTCTAACCCCTCCACAATATTATTCATAAAGATTTTGAACAGAACCAACCCCAGTACTGATCCTTGGAATATCCCACTTATAACCTCTCTCTCCTCATAGTGACTTTCAAATTCCACTACATGCAGTCATCTGTCAGTCAGTTCTTTTTTTAGCAGTTAGTACAGAGATCTATTATACATTATGGGGCGGATTTTAAGAGCCCTGCTCGTGTAAATCCGCCCGGATTTACACGAGTAGGGCCCTGCGCGCCGGTGCGCCTATTTTACATAGGCCTACCGGCGCGCGCAGAGCCCCGGGACTCGCGTAAGTCCCGGGGTTTTCCGAGGGGGGCGTGTCGGGGGCGGGCCCGATCCGCACGGCGTTTTCGGAGCGGGACGTAGCGTTTCGGGGGCGGGTCCGGGGGCGTGGTTACGCCCTCCGGACCCGCCCCCAGGTCGCGTCCCGGCGCGCTAGCGGCCCGCTGGCGCGCGGGGATTTACGTCTCCCTCCGGGAGGCGTAAATCCCCCGACAAAGGTAAGGGGGGGGGGTTTAGACAGGGCCAGGGGGGTGGGTTAGGTAGGGGAAGGGAGGGGAAGGTGAGGGGAGGGCAAAAGAAAGTTCCCTCCGAGGCCGCTCCGATTTCGGAGCGGCCTCGGAGGGAACGGAGGTAGGCTGCGCGGCTCGGCGCGCACCGGCTATACAGAATCGGTAGCCTTGCGCGCACCGATCCAGGATTTTAGCGGCTACGCGCGTATCTACTAAAATCCAGCGTACTTTTGTTTGCGCCTGATGCGCCAACAAAAGTACGCCAA
Organism: Rhinatrema bivittatum; assembly: GCF_901001135.1. Lineage (NCBI taxonomy): Eukaryota > Metazoa > Chordata > Amphibia > Gymnophiona > Rhinatrematidae > Rhinatrema > Rhinatrema bivittatum. The sequence continues at coordinate 407,307,029 of NC_042617.1, read as the reverse complement.
ATCGCGCTTTTTGAAAATCTACCCCTATCTATGTATTCCATATGTAACATCGATTCAGAAAACACAAGTCAAAACTGCAGTAATAAAAAGCTATTTTATATTGATCAAGTTGATTATATTGCATTTTCCATACTCCATGATCTTTCAGCCACAAATCTGACTCTGCAAATCTTAACAGCTGGTAAGCAGATACACTTGTCATTTCTGTTTTTATAACTATTTTAGGTATGCTTATGGTGCAGAGGGAGCTTGCAGAAATCTTCAAGATCTGTAAGCAATATACAGGTGTTATGTAACTTGTCTGATAAAGCACACCTACTTCCCCTTCCCCGACATCTGTCAAGATGGGTGGTGCTACAGAGAATTACCTCTATCACCTCCTATACCTATGTTTTCTGAATAGCTCAAAAAAGACCACGTGTTTTTCCACAGAATCAGACTTTTATTTGTCCAACATTTCAGGTTTACCAGAATAAAATAGACAATGCATGTCTCTACAGTCTGCTACTCAGCATCGGTTTACACTGAGTAAAGCCCTGCATCATTAGAAAACTTAACATATCACAGACATTGACTTGCTTAAGATATATTAATGTACATAACTGCTAACTAAGCCCATAACTTTAGTTTATCTTCTAATTCACCCTGAAGTAGCCTCTGAAGAAGGAGTTTCTGCTGAAGGGTACAGATGTTCTTTGCCCCAGTTGCTTGCTGGGATAAGGCTGGTCTGAGTCCTGGAGAAGAAAAAGACAGGTTTGAGACTAACACCCAGGTAACAGTAGGGCTTCTTACATATGCAGGTCACCAGAGATTATGTGCTTCATTGCAGGGAGGGGCAGGTGGTGTAAGCTTGGGTGTCGTCTACAGATGTTATGGTTCTTCTTTTGCTGGCCTTCTGAGCACTCCACCTGGCCTTTTTTAAAAGGCAAAACATGCATGCATAGTCAAGCAGCAAATTGGATGTGGTCATTTCTCCTTTTCAGACTGCTAACCCCCTTTCCCATTGGGGGTAACTGTTCCTGCTGTATGGAGACTCCAGAACAGGATTTGATCTTAGTCCAGCAACCTCTTGATCCACAGATTTAACTGTCTTGCAGTGTCAGTGCTTTTCTGTGAGCTGACCTATCTGAAAAACTTCCCTTTGGATAAATTGTTTTTGTCTCCAGGCAGATTTGGGTTATTTCACAAATGTGACCTGACCTGTCCTGGGAAGACTTAACTTATTGTTTGTGGAAAGAAGCTATAGTTCTTAGTTAAATAGGCATATCAGATAACCATGGCACATATTGTCATTCTGGTCAAAAAGTTTTCATCTTGTTTTTTTTCTGAATCATTCATGCCAGCATTCATCTTCTGAAATTAGCACCCCTTTTGTGGGTTCAGTATTCATATGGTTTGCATACAGTGGTAACAACTTCTTATATCTCCTACAAGTCTTCTCCAAATGTTTAACCATAATCATATTACTCCTTCGAGGATTATGTGAATGCAGCAAAGATAAGACTCAAACAAGTGTACCAAAGATATATTCCTGTTGTCTCAATTTTCCTCTCTGGCAAATATTTCTTGCCAGAGTGCAGAGAATGCTAATGGGTGGATTTTAAATGCCCTGCCCGCGTAAATCCGGCCGGATTTATGTGAGCAGGGCCCTCGCGCGTCGGCGCACCTATTTTGCATAGGCCGCCAGCGCGCGCAGAGCCCCGGGACGTGCGTAAGTCCCGGGGCTTTTTAAAAGGGGTGTGTTGGGAGCATGTCGGGGGTGTCGCCAAATGACGCGGCGTTTCGGGGGCGTGACGCGACGTTTGGGGGGCGGGCCCGGGGGCGTGGTGCCGGCCCGGAGGCATTCCGGGGGCGTGGCCATGCCCTCCGGAACAGCCCCCGGGTCGGGTCTTGGCGCGCCAGCAGCCCGCTGGCACGCACGGATTTACGTCTGCCTCCGGTAGGCATAAATCCATGGATAAAGGTAGGGGGCGGGTTTAGATAGGGCCGGGGGGGTGGGTTAGGTAGGGGAAGGGAGGGAACAAAGGCAGGCTGCGTGGCTTGGCGCACGCAGGCTGCCCAAAATCGGCAGCCTTGCGCGCGCCGATCACGAATTTTATAGGCTACGCGCGTATCTTATAAAATCCAGCATACTTTTGTTTGTGCCTGGTGCACGAACAAAAGTGCGCGATAGCGCTATTTTTTAAAATCTACCCCTAAGGGTTTATACTAAAAGGAAGTATATCCATGAGAAAAATGTACTGTAAATTAGTAACATTGAGTTCTCCTTAATACTTTTTTATCCATATAGTTAATGCAGTGACTATAATGCCCAAACAAAATTGCAGTAAAGTAAAATATGCAGGGGCCTTGATCAATAGAACATATTATGACCAGCACTAGTTTTGCCATTAATGTAGTTATATTTTCTACAACTGTTTTAATGAAAGAACCCCCCCTAAAAATATTTTTTTTCAGCCAGTGATCTTTTCATAAATGAAAGAGAAAGACCTATTAAAGGAACAGAGAAGAATAAAACTCATTTATGTGATCCCCTTTCAACCTTTGAGAGCTGTGGGAAACAGCAGGAAGCCTCATGAAATATTACAGGAAAATGAATGTAGCTTCAACCTTTGACTTTCTCCAGAATAATCACTTGTCTGTCACTCCTCCCTCTCCTGGGGCACCAGTGTGCTTTTATATTCTGGATTACCAGACCAAAAGAATTAAGGTTGGACATAGATTTTATGATTTGCATTGCCTCAATTGTCTAACATAAGTTTCTATTCCCTTTTTGTTTTAAAATCTTACATGAAATTCTTATGCTGAAAATGTAAAGACAAGTAATTTAGAAACACAGAAATGTGCTGGCAGAAAAAGAGTATATGCTCTATCTAGTCTGCCCATTTTTTTTTACCAACTATTCAACTTTACAATTTGTTCCACTCCCTCAGAGATCTTCTGTGCTTATCCTATGCTTTCTTGAATTCAGATACTGTCCTTGTTTCTATCACCTCAAAGGAAAGGCTGTTCCATGCATCTAACAATCTCTCTGTGAAGAAATATTTCCTCAGGTTACTCCTGAGTCTACTCCTTTTCACATTCATTCCATGACTCCCCATTCTAGGGCCTATTTTACATTGAAAAAGGCTTGACTCCTGTGAATGAAAACCTTGGTTGTATTTAAATGTCTCTAACATATCTACCTATCCCAAATTTTTTCTAGGGTATACATGCTTAGCTCTTTACCTCTGACCCCATATGCTTTAGAATGAACATTTTAATAGCCATTCTCTGGACCAACTCCAAATGATTTAATATGCTTTTGAAGGTGCAATCCCCAGAATATTATACAGTATTTCAAATGAAGTCTCACCAGGGACTTATAAAGGAGCAACAGAACCTCATTTTTTATTACTGACCATTTCTCTCCCTAGGCAACCAAGTATCCTTTTGGCATCTGCATTGCCTTATTCACCTATTTGGCCACCTTAAGATTATCAGATATCATCACTCACAGATCCCGCTCTTCTTTCTTAATTCAATTTAATTTACCCTCTATTCTTTACCACTCTCTTGGGTTTTTGCAGCCAAAATTCACGACTCTGCATTTTTTAGTATTAAATCTTAGCTGCCATATCTAGATCATTCCTTGAACTTCGCTAGATCCCTTCTCATAATTTAACATCTGCTTGGCTAACTTCTCTGTTGCAGATTTTTGTATCATCTGCAAAAAGAAAAAACATTCCCAATAATCTACCACAGTACACCTCGGTGAAGATCTGACATCATTTGGAGTGAGGAAAGTCTCTCAAAGATGATATTTCTCAATGTTCTCTTGCCCTAGCTTGATGGACTCTATAACAGGGTACTATCAAGCTAGGGTGAGACAACATAGTAGAAATCTCAACTTTATGAGACTTTCCACATTCTAAATGACTTCAAATCTTCACTGAAGTGTACTGTGTGGTTCGTATATCTCACTCTGCATATAAAACTGGCCCCTAAACCCTAAACATCCACCAGCACCTCACCTCGAGCTATTAGCTGGCCCTCCTATAGTGATATACATAGTTGAATCCTATGACATCTTCCCTAGAGGCTCTTTCTCTCTCTCCCCTCCCCTCCCCTTTCCTCTCCCATCTCCTTCCCCAAGCCCAGAAATGGCCAAAACACAATTTGCAATTGTTAACACAAATTTCATTGCAGCTGTTTTAGACATATTGTACAACACCAGGAAAAAAGATGTAGCTATTTCCAGCATTAAAAACATACAAGAGCATATGTTATGTTATTGCATGGTGCAATACTGGCCCTCATTTTAATTGATCCCACCCAAACCCCTCCCCAACCCCACTCCTTAAAAAATTTGCATTCACACCATATGGTAACATGATTATTGCATGCGTTATGGTGTTAATGCGTGCGTTAATGTGTTATTACGTGCATTAATGCCATAATGCATTTTGATGAATGACGCTAATAGATTGTCTCATAGAAGCACTTAGGGCCTGTTTACTAAAGGTGTTCTCCCATTTTGTTTCTATGGGAAAAATGCTTTGTAAATGACCCTCTTAGTTTGAATAATGCATCAATGCATTATATAATGGGCCAATGAGATTGTAGGTTTTATTTAAGATGCAATCTCATTGGCTATCAGAGCATGTCTAACCACAAGTCTCTCAATCCCCTTACAAAGTCAAATTCTATAAATGGAATAAAGCTCAATAAATCTGTGATTTTTATGGTTTCCTGTCTCAAAAGAAGGGAATAAGGGGCAAAAAATAGGAAAATAAGGTAGATCACAAGCAATGTTGCAAGCTGAAAGATGAATGAGGCTGAAGACAAATGGAATGTAGAAGAACTGCAAACAGTGTATTTAGGGAGGATTATTTTATAACAGCACATGTAGGGCTGAAGTCTGTGTGGAGAAAGTGCATCCAGATTTCAGCCCAATTTTTCAAAGCAGACTTACTTGCTTAAGTCTGCTATGAAAATTATTGGATGTATGCAGATCTCCTGCTAAGGAGGAGGTGTAAATGGATAGATATGGCTGCAACACAGGTCATTGTATACAACAATTAAATTACAAAACAATTACGAACATTCATTTAATTTACAAAACATTAAATACTTAAATATTCTCAATACCTCAAGGGTGACCATGCCCTCATCTGCTGAATTTTAATTCACTAAATGCTCAATAGGATCCTGCTACTGCAATGTAGGTCCATTGTGGATGTAGGGTATGAAATGCCCATACTGGCAAGAATATACTTGATCAATTGGAGGGACTGCAGACCTTGCAGAAGGAAATGATAGCTATCATAAAAGGCAGCATAGGAAATGCCATGGGGACTTGCATTTATATCAGTAAGCCTAGGGAGACATACCTATATTGCGGACTAGAACAAGCTGTGCACAGTTCACACTTCCATTCGCCTGCTAGAACAAAGTGATTAACCACAACATAGCACCAATGCTACACCATCCATGACTACTCCTAAATGCACACTAAGAACAGCCATGTGTGGCACACAAGGTCATTAACTGTAGCACACACTCATGGAAGAGAAAACAGAACTGGTGTGAGAAGAGCTACTACCATTAGAGACTGTCCAAGAACACCTATAACAACAACAAGCTGACCTCATATTGAAGAATAGCTGCATATATGCAGTGATCTTTTTCTGTGATAGGATCGATACCATAGTCAGTCAATACAATGAATAACCTACAGACCAGAAGCTGCCTGTGATTTTCATAACATTGCATTGTAAGACTGGACATGTGTGTGTACTGTCTGAAGACTAAGGTGTATGTTTTATTGTAAATCGCCTAGACCTATTTTGTGACAGGCAATTAATACATTTTAATAAATGAAATGAAATGAAGGGACATCTGTGCTCCTCTCATCAAGTGAACAGTCTCTGGATACCACCAATGATCTACTAAAGGAAAGCAAGAATGACCTACAAGAGGTGCTGTCAAGCGAGTGTTGGAGATGTAGCTCCTGAACTATCCAACCCAGAAGTCCAATATTGAATGGACATTAGCTTTGGAAACCAAGATAGTAAGCAATAATTGTTCAAGGAAATGCAGATGGTTTGACCTGAAAGTATAGTTGCAGTGGAGTGGCATTTTGCAGTTTTGTGAAGATGATTGGGATTGACACAGGAAACAAGGAGCTACCAGATGAGGCAAGCACCTCAATAACTGCATGGAAATATTAAAGCTGTATTAGACAATGCAGAGGGAAGCATCACTGACACTTCACTCTCTTTACTAAAAGTGCAACCTATTGTTTGGCCAGAGTACCAGAAAAGTATAGCCAATCCTACTTGAAATTGACCATCAGAATAATGACAGAAGGAGAATGCAATTGACGACAAGGTAACGCTGCTACCGCATGTTGATGAATTGAAGCACAAGGTGTACAAATATCAAATTTGGCAGCTGCTGGTTGTAGCTCCTGGTGGATAAAGCTGACCTGTTAACTAGAATTGCATTCAGTGATGTGGAAACAACGGTTATCAGGGCTATTGCTGGGGCTGTACAGATGAGCCAAGTACCATATCTGTCTGTGACCCAATGGATAAGAGAGAGTTGCTGACCTTTCCCTCTACCATAATGGCACAGTTCATACAGGCAAAGCATGATAAGGCAAAAGGATGATTTATTATTTTACAAAGATGAGAGCATAAATACTTGCCTGAATCACTCCCAGATTGAGATGCAAGTTACCGTATGTAATTGCTGCCTGGATGACCTGAGGATGAGGAGGATGAAAATGAAGATTTCATGAAGTAAAATGTGAATGCCTAGGTGCCATAGAATGACCCGGTATGGAAAGAGAAACTAAGACACATAAATGATACCCTGCCAGTACTTGCTATGGGATCCTTGGCTAAAATTGACTGCCACAGCTGCTCTTCCTCTGCCCCCTAGGGCGGACCACATGGTGGTATCCAACATCCTGCCTCGCCTCTCAGTGAACAAGGGCTGCACGGCCATTATTCCCATGGCTGCAAACCATGCTAAACTCCCAGGCTCCTCCTTTATGACTTGTATGTCTGCCTGAGCTGTTTTATTTTGTTTGTTTTTTTTTAATAGACGGGCAAACACATGCTGCCCGATCAGCAGGTAGAAGGCGGAGGCAGGGGAAGGGGACTTGAGCTGGGCAACTGGTAGCAATGCGGTCATCTCCAATCAACTGCATTATACTGCTAAATGTGCTAGCCGTGCCCTCCACCCAGAAAGAAGAAATAGGGAGAAGAGGCCTATGCTCACTGGCTATGTAAGTAGCAAACTGCTCATCAACCTTACCCAGTAAAAACCACTGAAGGAAGAGGCTGGAGGGCAGGCCTGCTCACCTTTAAAATTCTGTTTGCTGGTCCAATCCCCAGCCCCTACTACCTCCCTTGCTCCAGAGGTGGAGAACATCACCGGCTGTGGCCTCCCTGCCTTAGTTGAGGGCGCGTCAGCTCCTATAGCTGATTATTTGGAAGCAATTTAAGTCTTTGCTTTGTTTGGCTTAGATATTTGATATTGGTAATATTATAATACCCTGTACGTTCTGTTTGCTGTTTGTATTTTATTTCTTTTTCCTTTTGTATTGAACTTCAGCATTTTCTCTAAAAGAGCTTGAAATGGAAGCAATCTCCACTTGCTCCTGCCTTTCCAGCTCTTGGTTTGAAAATGGTGCCAACAGTCCATGATGTCACATCATTTTGCTTTATTGACCCTTTGCTGTATGGCTGAAAAACAAAATGATTCTGGCTTCAGACCCGTTTTTAAACTGATAACCTGTGGAGCAGAAGCAACTGAGAATTGTTCCTTCCCCTTTCTACATCTTAGATCTCTGCAGATTGGGTAAGTATAGTCTGGAAGGAAGTGAAAACAGTGGCATTTTGCATGTTAGTCAACTTCTTTAATTGAATTTCTCAAACAAAAGTAAACAAAAATATCTAATTCTGAGGGGAGGGGTGTTGTTTTGTTTAAATAAAATGAAACACAATTGTCATTTTTTCATTTTGTTTAAATATTAATGCACATCCCTACTGTTTATTTCATAATAGCTTTAGTTTTCAGACCAAGAAACAATTAAAGAAAACCTATTTGATGCAGGAGACTAACTGATGTAAACATTTTTAAATCTTCTGGGGCTGATGCAACCTGCAGTTGGATGCGGGTAGAATAGGCGCTAATCAATGCCTAATACAATAACACGGAATGAATCTAATAGCGCTCATCACATGCAAATGCATGTGAATGAGGCTATTAGGCATTCACTCCTAATGCAAAATAAAGAAATGTGCATCTCGGACACACATTTAACTATCATCTATTAACGCCTGCCTGGAGCAGGCATTAATAGCTGTGCACATCAAAATATTTAACCCTTAATATTGTTGTGAAATTAAGTAGGATGAAAAATAAAAGAAACAAAAAAAGTTAAAAAAAAAAAAAAAGACAGTCGGGTTCAGAAAACAGATGCTCGACTGACAAGTATTCACTCCTTGAACCCTCGGTGTCGGTTTTCCTTACTGGCAGACAGCATCACGAAAATCGACGCCGAGTTTATCGGCATCGGTTTTCTACTGGCGAACAGCCAAGTCACGAAAACCGACACCGATAAACCCGGCTTCAATTTTCATGACTGCCGTCCGCTAGTAAGGAAAACCGATGCCGGGTCTATCGGCATCGGTTTTCATGACTTGGCTGTCCGCCGAATCACGAAAACCGATACGTTTGTTCTAGGTTCACGCAAGTGACTCTAGCGCCTCCTTGCTAATGCAACCCCCCTAATTTAAATATTGCATGGCGCCCCCTTTTGGGGGTGCCTGGGGTGCATTAGGAGTGCGGGTGCTAACTGTTCAGCACCCGCTTTCTACGCGACTTTATTGCATCGGCCCACTTGCTGGGTATTTTCAGCTCTACTAGAACACAGCTTCAGCATTGTTTATCCCTACTCCCTTAACATCCAGTGCACTAGTGCAACATGGAAGACAGAGAGAGACATTTCCCTTAATTTACTCCATATTTAAGTATGAGATGGCAGGGGATCCATGTTTGCAACTTCACAGCCAAACATCTCATTCCCTGTGTGTCAGTTCAATAAATTTATAAAGGGTCAAAGCTCTGAGTCAATTCAAAACAGAAAGATGCTTTCAATCACCTGATTTGGAGAGTATTCTCTGACCCTGCTGCCCTATCCCGTTACAGTTTCTAAAATGTATTGTCCTAATCATTACAAATGTCTTAGGCTTATATAGAGCTACTGGCTGACCCTGCCATAATAAAATATTTATACTACATGTAACTATGCAATAGATAAGTAAATCAAAATGAAATAATGGCCAAGGATATGCTATTAATGCATAAATCCCCTAAAATGACTCTACAAGAAAATGGTTATGGCTTGAGCCTCAATTAGAGTATATATTGGGTAGAAATCATGTCATCAGGTCAAACCTTTGATCTTACATTCTGAAAAGGGAGATAGTTCTGTCACTTATGAATAAGAGTTAATTTATATATGCATTATTGGTTAGAAGTTAATAACATGAATGCACATTCTGAATCCCTTATTTAAGCAGAATGCTATATAAAGCATGCACATAAATGAAATTGTTCATAGTGCATGATGCAGGTTGGTGTAATTCACTTTGGTTGCTAAAAAAAAAAAAAGTTTTAAAAACTGTAGAAGTAGCAGCCAGAAGCATCTGAGGACTGACTTAAGCAAATTCTACTTCATCTCAATTCATAAATGATATGTTTCTTGTAAACCATCTGGTCTGTTTTCATTAATGCACAATGCTTTTAGGATATGTTTTACCATTTGCAAACTGCATCTTTATCTTTTCTTATTTGTTTTCTTGTTTATGAAGATTCGGCAAGCAGGTATATTTTTTCATTCTAGGTATAACAGGGTTTCTGCTCTTTTAGTTATCTGAAAATAAAAAATGAAAACAACTGAAATGTCTATTTGTCTTATGTTTCTTTTCCAAGATGACTTGATTGCTTTCTAGTGCATTCTCTACAACAATACAATTAAGCATAAGTAACAGATTTGTGATGCAGTCATTGCAGTGTGTGCAAACTGCTTTGTTTGTGTCTAGAGTATGCATGTCATTTAGTAATTTAGCAGATCATTCATTTTATAGTCTGAAGTTAAATATAGTCACTCATTTTCATAAATATATAGCACTAGTGCCCTCTGGCCATAGACCTTCTAATCATTCTGGACTCTTGTTATTTCAAAAAGGCACATGACTATAAGCTCCTGACAGGTAAATATGTGATGAGACCCATAGGGCCTGTAATCATTTTTATTGTGATGAGTTCTGCAGGAGAAAGCTAAAAGTTCAGTACTAGTTTTGTTATGCTCCTGGTTTTTCCTGATGGAGATTTTAACCTACTTTCCAGCTCCTAGTTTCAGGCATAGTCAAACAAGCCTCATGGAGAATTCAGATCACCTGAGGAATTTTTCTGGTCTTCTGGGAGCTTTCAATGGATACCCTACATAATAACATAGACCTAGATTTATCATTTTGCTATACATTTTGCAAGAATAGTGCCTGCAATTAAAAAATGAGACATGATTAGGGTAATGTTTGAGATACAACACCACATTTTGGGCTGTACTGAGTGTGATGGGGAGAGAGAGAGAGAGAGAGATAGTTCATGTGAGAGAGAGAGAATCTCTTTATAAGAGTCTCATATAAGTAACCAATTTATACCACTGTAGGAGGGGCAACTAAGAACTCGGGGAGAGGTGTTGGTGGTGTGCTAGGTTTTGGGGGCAGTTTTACATGCACAGTCAGAGGAATGAACAGCACAAAATACATCTGTGAAGATTTGATGTGATTTAGAGTAAGGAAAGGTGTACAAAGATGAGATTTGTACACTGTACTCTCAACCTAGCTGATAGCAGCTAAGTAGAGAGTGCATCAAACTAGGTCGAGAGTACATTGTAGAAATCTTATCTTTGTGTACCTTTCCTCATTCCAAATCACATCAAATCTTCACTGTTGTGAACTGTGCTGCTATCCCCATCCTCTATCTAGCATGTCTCTTTCTTTCCCCACATCCCCAAGAATCTCCCATTTCTCCCCCATTGCAACAGTATTCATCCTTTCTAGTGGTGGCTCCAGGCTTCTCATCTATTCTTCAGCAGCATACATATTGAGGCTCTTGCACTCTGCAGTGCACTTCTGTTTTGTGAGGGGCCAGGACGTATGCTGGGAAGTGCTGCTGGTGGGCCTGCATTGATAACACTAAGCAGCAGGCACTCTAGCTGTCTGTGGGGAGGATAAGATAGGACTTGAAATGCCACATCAAGTTACATATGCGCACAAATATGTTCGCTTATGTAAAAACAGTGAGCCGTACAGGTTTGAACTTCTCCAAATAAATAGTGGCACTTATCTGAATAAGTTCCAATTTATTTGTCTAAGTGGCGGCAAAGCTGCTATTTAACTAGATAAGTCTGAAAAGCACTAATTGTACATCTAAGTAGTGCTTTTCATACTTATCTGGCTAATTAAGATAACTGGATAAATCTAAAAAAGCACTACTTAGCTGGATAAGTCTTAAACCGCTACTTATCTGGCTAAATCAGATAGCCATATTAGTCTAAAAAGTGCTACAGATCCAGCTAAACAGATAACCAAATAAGTATTGTTTTTAGACGTATCTGACTAAGTAGCATTTTAGACTTATCCAGATATCTTACATAGCCAAATAAGTTTGAAAAGCGCTACTTAGATGGACAATTAGCACTTCTAAGACTTATCCAACTAAGTAGCACCTGCTGCTACTTAGCTGGATAAATTGAAATTAAACCATATAAGCGTTGGATAAGTCAGAATTTAGCCAGATATGTGTGCACAAATGTTATACCTGCATATTTTTACTTCAAATTTTAAAGGGATACATGAGTAGATTTTACACATGTTATTTAGACACACCCCATCCCATAGGTTGGCTTTTACACATGCAATTTGAGAAATGTTCTAACATGTGCACAGCAAAGAATTAACCAGTTTTATCAATTAGTCTACCAGTTTGAACAGTCCATCTGCAATTCATGAAGACCCTCCTGTCTCTTTAGTCTGAAGTACCCCATTTCACCCAGACCCCCTCATTCTGTCATATTTTCACTTTTAAGATGTTTTAAGGTGTTTTAAGATGTTTTAAGATGTTAATGATCACTTATTCCAGATACTGAGCAGGAGTAAATACATGCTAGTAAGGTGCCAAATTTACATGCGTAAATTGCTTATAAATTAGAAACCTACTCATGCAAATGTTGGCCCATCTGCAACACTCCTGGCCCACAACATTTTTACACAGAAGTTTGTGTGTTTTGTATTAAATAGGTAGTCAGAAAGGTAAGCAAAAAATAGAAGTTTCTGTGTTTGAATTAAAAAGGTAGCCAGAAAGTAGAAATAAGCTAGGAGCCGTGTATACTAAGAAAAAGGGTTGGAAAAGGTCAATTACTCACCTTGGAAGAGTGTTAGGGTAGCAACATTTGTTAATCAGTACATTAGTGAGTCACTCAAGCTGACTAACTGAAGTGTTAAGGTTGTGTGTGTGATTGATTTGATTAGGTACCAACATTTATTAATCAAAACAGCAGTGAGTCACTCAGGATAACTAATTAGTGAAAATCTCCATAGGGATTGTTTTGTACTAATTTACCTTAGAAGCACATGATATATTGCAAGGGAAGAGCTCAGTAGCCCAGAATCCAGTGGGAGTACTGAGAGGAGATGATCACCTTCCTGGTGGCTGAAAAGAATCAATAATACTGCTTGGGGAAATTTTTAAAACTTAAAAGTGTTGGGGAGAAGTAAAACTATTTGTTTCTTTGTGTGTCTGTATTCAATAGCTAGTCAGAAAGGCAGGCAAAAACAGAAGTTTGTGTGTTTTGCATTAAATAGGTAGTCAGAAAGACAGGAAAAAAACACTATTACTGTACTGCCAAATTAGTTGGCTTCACCCATTTTTCTTAGCATTTCATCCTCCATCTTATCATTTAGTCCAGGTAGACAGTAGAATACTCCGATCACTATATTATTACTCAGTAGCACACATGGGATCTCTGCAAAGCAAAGGCTAGCCGGGTCCTGAAACCAGGGCCTGGGCCTGACCCTAGGCCAAGACCCAGGTATCGGGACCCATTCAGCTCTGTGGTACAGCAAAATGGTACCCTCCACTGAGGAGGATGCGCCAGAGCTAATTTCCTTAAGCATGACCCCAGCAGATGATGTCATTAGAAGAAAGAAGAAAGAAAAGAGGAGACCTAAGAAAAGGACCTCTGAGTCCTGGGATGAGCCTGTCAGACAAATGTAATAGATTTTTTCATTGGGTGACTAGAGAATTGGATCAAAGTGGAACACTCAATGTGTTCTGCTTGGATTTCAGAAAAACCTTTGATATGGTCCCCCATGGAGGATTGTGAATAAAATAAGAAGTTTGGGACTGAGTGCAAAGGTAGTGGTGGTATAGATTACAAACTTGTTGACTGATAGGAGACATTGTATAATGGTAAATAGAACCTATTCTGATGAGAGAACTGTGATAAGTGAAGAGCCACATGAATTGATGATGGGACCAGTTATGTTCAATATGTTTGTGAGTGACATTGCTGAAGGGATAGAAGATAGCATTTGTCTATTTGCGCATAATACTAAGATCTGCAAGAGTGAACATGCCTGATGGGGTAGAGAATGAAAAGTGATTTAAGAAAGCTTAAAGCAGGATCGATGACTTGGCAGCTGGGAATCAATGCCAAGAGCAGAATTGTGCATCTGGGATGCTGTAATCCAAAAGTGATGTATATGATGGGGGGGGGGGGGGGGGGGGGTTTAAAGACTGATATGCAGGGACAAAGAGATGCATCTTGTATTGACAGTATTTGGCTATATGAAGATAGTGAAGCAATGTGACATGGTGATATCTAAAGCCAGAAGAATGCTAGGCTGCATAGAGAGAGGAATATCCAGTAATAAAAGAAGGTGATGATGCCCCTGTACAGGTCCTTGGTGAGGCCTCACCTGGAGTACTGCATTCAGTTCTGATATCCATATCTCAAAAAGAATGGAGATAGAACAGAGGCGGTCCAGAGAAGGGCAACCAAAATGGTGTGGGCTCAGTATTGGAAGGATCTAAATATGTATACCCTGGAAGAGAGTACAGGGGAGATATGACACAGGCCTTCAGATACCTGAAAGTTTTCAATGATGCATGAACTTTGAACCTTTTCCATTGGAAATAAATAAGTAGAATTAGGGGTCATGAAATGGAACTCTAGGGGGAACAACTGAGAAACAACATCAGGAAATATTTTTTCATGGAGAGTTTGTGGATTCCTGGAATGCTCTTCTGGAGGAAGTGGTGAAGAGAAAAATATTCAAAGAATTCAAAGGGGCATGGAATAAGGGGGATACAAATGAAGAAAAGAGTGCAAGTGGATAACTTACTGATGCAATGGTTACTACCCTTAAGACATAAGACATGGGATTACTACACTTAAACAAAAAGCCTTGATGCAATTGCAACATTGCTCTCCACTTCAACAGAAGGGGGAAAAAGGGAAGCCCCAACTTTTACAGTCTGGGGAACTGATAAGCATGGGGATAAACCACATGGAGTGGCAGTTACTACTCTTAACATAAGGTATGATATTACTATCCTTAACCAATAAGCCTTGATTCCCTTGATGCAACTGCACTTTGATGGCGGGGGTGGGGTAGAAACAGATATTGGATTCAGGTGACAACCAACATCCCTGACTTTTATGGTCTGGGGTACTGATATACAGACATAAGGGAAGAAGCACAGGATTGCTTCTACAGTCACATCCATAAGCAAAGCACATCAAGCAGAACTGTCTGAAGTTTCAAGAAGGCTCATCAGCCAGTAAAAGAGAAACATGGGGATAACCTGAATAGAGGGCAGCTAAGAAGCTTGCTGGACAGACTGGATGAACCTTTTTGGTCCCTTTCTGCTGTCATTGCTATATTAATATGTTCTTTTTGCTTTTATTTTTTTTCCCACCTCCTTTGAGAACCAAATTGGTATCTTTTTCTTTGTACTTTTGTTTACTTTTCTAACATATAGATTTGTTGCCTTTGTAATAGCTCCTTTTAATTTGGCTCACTGTTTTTCCACCTCACCCATTTTCTCCCAGTCTTCTAGTTCTTTCTGCAAGTAAATTCCCATTTTGTCAAAGTCTGTTTTTGTGTTCCACGCCCATGGCCATCCGCGGGCACGCCCCCATACCTCTTCTTCTGACCAGGCCAGCGGCAGCGTCGGAGCCGACTGCCCTGCGCCGAGCTCGGCACCCCCGCGTGGCGGCGTGGGCCTTCGGGCTGGCCGCCGGGATTGGAGCCATCCCTGCTCCTCCCTCGCAGCCACTGCTGCTCTCCTCCGCAGCCCGGATCCAAGATGGCCACCGCCATCCTTAGGCACGAGGCTGCGCCTCTTCACTAGATTTAAAGGAACCTCGTCCCTTTAATTGCCTTCAGCTGATTCCTATCCACAAGGCCAGAGGAAGTATAAAAGGAGACTTCCTCTGACCATTCCTTGACTTGGCAACGTCTCCTGTGAGAGTTGTTTGAGTCTGCTTGCTCTGGTGAGTTCCAGCGCCTTGATTCCTTGTTCCAGTTTGTCTTGGTTTCCTGGTATTGACTTCAGATTGGCTAGTGTTGATTCCTGGTATTGACTTCGGATCGGCTAGAGGTGATTCCTGGTATTGACTTCGGACTGGCAAGTGGTGATCCCTCGGTGTGTGACCTCGGGCTGGTAAGCGGCGACCCTCTGGCACTTGACCTTGGACTTCCTCCTGACCATCGTCTCCAAGGGCCCACCTAAGTCCCAGTGGCCCGGGTCCCTACAGGCTCCTCCCGGGGGGGACCTCGGTCTTCCAGGGGTGAAGCTCCAGTCAGCCCTTGCACCGTACAATTGCTCCTTGACCTCTCAAAGTTCCACCTAAGTCCCAGCGGTCTGGGTCCCTACGGGCTCCTCCTGGGGGGACCGCGGACCTCCAGTGGCGAAGACACACTCCTGCTCCGCGACATCACGACTCTTCGTCTGCTTCCATAGTCGCACCTGTCTACAGTGCCGAGGGTCCACTGGTCACATCTTCGGTTCCTGCCTCGCCACCCGACGGGAGAACCTACGGATCTTCCTCCAAGGTATACCATCCTCCCGTCAGCCCAAGGGTTCACAAACCTGAGCATAACATCTGTATTTTTTAAATCCAAAACTCGGATCTTCATGTGACTTCTACGTATCTTATTTGCAATATCAACCCATACCATTTGATGATCACTGGTGCCCAGGTGGGCACCTGATACAGATATTAGAGACATTACCTCCATTAGTGAACACTAGGTTGAGTATCACTCCTCCCTCATGGGTTCCATTAGTATTTGCTTGAGAAGAACCCCTTGAAGGGCATCCTCAATCTCTCTAATTCTTATAGATTCCGCAGAATATAAGAACATAAAAAGTTGCCATATTGTGTCAGACCAAGGGTCCATCAATCCTAACATCCTGTTTTTAACAGTGACCAATCCAGGATACAAGTATCTGGCAAGTACCTAAACCTTAAGTAGATCTCATGCTACTAATGCCAGTAATAGCAGTGGCTATCCCCTAAGTCAACTTGATAAATAGCAGTTAATGGACTTCTCCTCCAGGAACTTATCCAGACCTTTTCTAAACCTAACCACATTCTCTGGCACCAAATTCCAGAGCTTAATTGTGCAATGAGTGAAAAATAATTTTCTCCAATTTGTTTTAAGTGTGCTACATTCTAACTTCATGGAGTGCCCCCTAGTCCTTCTATTATCCAAATGAGTAAATAGCTGATTTGCCTTTACCTGTTCTAGACTTCCCATGATATTCTAGACTTCTATCATATTCCGCTCAGACATCTCTTCTCAGAGCTATTCAGCGCTAACCTCTTTAGCTTTTCCATCCCCTTTATCATTTTTTTCACTTTTCTCTGTACCTTCTCAGTGCAACAATATGTTTTTTTAGATGTGGTGACCAGATTTGTATACAGTACTTGAGGTGCAGTCTCACCATGGAGCGATACAAAGCTATTATGGCATTTTCTGTGAATAAAATGGTGAAGGGATACTCCAATCTACATCTGGCAGACTAAAATCTCCAATGATCAACACTTCTCCCTTCTTTCCCACCTTTTGGATGTTTTTAACCAGATCTCAATCCAGGTTCTCAGATTGGTTTGGTCGCCTGTCTAAATGGAAGAACCATCATCTAGTTTTAGGACTGCCCATAATTCTTCTTCCCTACCTCACACCCCTTGCATTTTGGTTGCATTCATGGGCGGATTGGTCTACTGGGGGATTGGGCATCCCCCGGTGGGCCGATCGTTCCAGTCACGTGACGTGTCCTGGACCGGCCTGGGCTTCGAATACCCGGGCCGGTCCAAAATCGTGAGTCCGCCGCTGGTTGCATTGATATGGTTTTTGACATAAAGTGCTACTCCTCCTGTTTTTCTGTCCTCTCTGTTCTTCCTTAACAAGTTATATCTTGGGATAGCTGCATCCCAGTAATGAGACTTTGTGAACCATGTATTCATAATGGCAAAAATGTCCAACTTCACTTTCACAATTAGGGCCTTCAGATTTGTAATTTTATTGCCCAGGCTACGAGCATTTGTAGTCATAACTTTTCAGCTTTCCTCCCTTGGTTTGCTGATCTTCATAGTCACCTTTTCTGCTATTTTGCTTAAGTGTGGAATGATGAGATGATTAATTTTATTTTTAACCATTCTTGCTTCCTGTATTTCTTTGGAGTTTCATTCCAATTTAAATGGCCACCTTATGCTACCCCATCCTGTAGTTTAGATGCCTAATCATGTATGACTGGAATTTCTTGCTTAGGATCTTCTTTCCTGCCACTGTGAAATACTGTATAGTCTTTTACTGCTCCGAACATGACCCCAGCCTGCAATGTATCCAAATCCATTTTCTTTACAGCATGTTTTGAGCCATGTTTTGAAATTTTCTATTTGGCTTATCCTTTCCTTTCTCTTTCTATGTACAGGTAATATTTCTAACATTGTAATATAGTAAATTGGCAAGTAAAGGCCAAAATGGTCCAACCACTCTGTCAATCAAGGTATTTAGGATTGTATTCATCACTCCATGAAGGTTACTCCCTTGCCTTCTGTTTAGGGTTGTAACTGCCTCTCTGTACAGGTCACCTCTATGCAGAAATGTTACACTACAAGTTATCCTGAAGTGATTCCCATTTTTTAATTTCTATATTCAAGCCATTACCGATCATCTGTGCGTATTCCATGCTCTTTTGACTTCCATAACCATTCTTGTCTTTACCACCACATCTAGGAGGGGATTCCATACATCTACCACTCATTCCATGAAAACATATTTCATGATGTTGCTTCTTAGAATTTTATATCATGACCTCTAGCTCTACAGCTTTCTTTCCAACAGAGCAGAATGGCTAGAAAGTGAGATGAAAGAGGTTATTTTAGCCTAAAAATCTTCATTCAAGAATTGGAAGAAGGATCCATAAGAAGAAAACTGGATTAAGCATAAGCATTGGCAAGTTAAATATAAGACATTGATAAGACAGGCTAAGAGAGAATTTGAAAAGAAATTGGCCATAGAGACAAACACTCTGAAAAAAAGGTTTTAAAAATATATCCAGAGCAGGAAACCTGCAAGGGAGTCAGTTAGATGGTTAGATGATTGGAAGGTTAAAGGGGCTTTTAGGGAAGCTAAGGCCATTGTGGAAAAAATACAAGATTTATTTGCTTCAGTGTTTACTGAAGAGGATGTTGGGGAGATATCCATTCCAGAGATGGTTTTCAAGTGTGATGATTCAGATGAACTGAACCAAATCATGGTGAACCTGGAAGATGTGGTAGGCCATATTGAGAAACTGAAGAGTAGGAAATCACGTGAATTGGATGGCATACCCCAGAGTTTTGAAAGAACTAAAAATTGAAATTTCAGACCGATTTCAATTAATTTTTAACCTATCATTAAAATCAACTGTTGTACCTGAAGATTGGAAGATGGCCAATATAACCCCGATATTTAAAAAAGGCTCCAGGGGTGATCCAGGAAGCTATAGACCAATGAGCCTGACTTCAGTGCCAGGAAAAATTGTGGAAACTGTTATAAAGAATAAAATCACAAAACATTTAGATAGACATGGTTTAATGGGACACAACCAGCAAGGATTTACCCATGGATTTGCCCCACAAATCTCCTACATTTTTTTGAAGGGGTGAATAAACATGTGAACATAGTTGAACCTGTTAGGAGTTACCACCCAAGAAAGAGATCTAGGTGTCATAGTGATAAATACATTGAAATTGTCAGTTCAGTGTGCTGTGGCAATCAAAAAATCAAACAGAATGGTAGGAATTATTAAGAAGGGAATGGCAAATAAAACGATGGATATCGTAATGTCTACATTGCTCCATGTGAGACCGTATCTTGAATACTGTGTGCAATTCTGTTTGCCGCATCTGAAAAAAGATATAGCATCACTAGAGAGTGCAGAGAAGGGCAACCAAAATAAGGGGCATGGAATGGCTACCCTACGAGGTAAGGCTAAGGAAGTTAGGGCTTTTCAGTTTGGTGAAGAGATGATTGAGGGGAAATATCATAAAGGTCTACAAAATCATGAAAGCACTTGAACAGGTTAATGTAAATCCATTATTTACTCTCTCAGATAAAAGAAGGACTTGAGGGCACTCCACGAAGTTAGGAAGTAGCTCAATTAAAACAAATCAAAGAAAATTATTTTTCACTCAGCGCACAGTTAAGCTCTGAATTCATTGCCAGAGGATGTGGTTACAACAGTTAGTATAATTGGGTTTAAAAAAGGTTTGGATAGGTTCCTAGAGGAAAAATCCATAAACTGCTATTAATTAATAAGCAATAGTAACTAGGGATGTGCATCGTTTTTAAGATGGCGCCGGCCGTCCATTGCTCCTACTATGTGATAGGGGCCGGCCAATGGCAACGATAGTCCCTGTCTCATGGTCAGGGCAAAGGGCCACTGGCACCATTTTGTTTACTGGCAGCCGACGGCCCGAGAGCAGGAGATCACTCCTGGGATTCCTGCTGGACCACCAGGGACTTTAGGCAAGTTTTTTTTGGGGGGGAGGGGGGGAGGGAGAGTGGGGGATTGTAAATAATTAGATCTAAAGGGTCGGGGTGGGGTGTTTTTTTTTGGCTCGGGACAGCTGAAAAAAAAACTGTCCAGAGTGTGAGAAATGGAATTTCCCGCGGGTGCACAATACCGAAACTGGAACCGACTCCGGCACCCAATTCACATCTCTAGATTTATTTAATTTTTGGGTACTTGCCAGGTACTTGTGACTTGCATTGCCCACTGTTGGAAACAGGATCCTGGGCTTGATGGATGCTTCGTCTGACCCAGTATGGTAATTCTAATGTTCTATGTTCTTATATACTTGTGGACCCTGATTTTACATGTCTATGCTTAGGTTTCTAAAACCGCATATACTCATGTACATGCTATATTATATATGTAAGTGCTATTTTTTATATGTGCAAATATTTTAAATTCACCATTATGTATCTAAGGTAAATGAGGTTGAAGTAACTTGCCAAAGGTCACAATGAGTGGAAAACCAGGATTTGAACCCCGGTTTCCAACCAGTAGGCTGCTCCTCCACCCAGCCCTCTACAAAATTTCTTTCAGTGATATCAAAGAGAAATGATCCCAGAACTGATCACTGAGGCTCTCCATTAATCATGTTTATCTCCTCTGAATGACTTTCATTTATCACCACCCGCTGTTGTCTCTCAGTGAACCAATTTCTAATCCAGTCCACCTTAAAAAATGTGAATATTAATTCCCGCATGGGGGAGTCCATGTGCATTGGGTTCCTGGCACACACACATGGAATCACCAATTTTATAACATGCATGCATTGATATGCGCATGTTATAAAATCAGCTAGCCATGCGCACATGTGTGCCTGATTTTATATCAACATGTACATGTGCGTGCGAGTGCCAAGTCGTGTACACAAGGAGTGGAGATATTATTACATGTGTGCGGCGATGCTATAGGGCCTTTTCCCAGTTCCCTACCAGTCTGCTCCAATAAAGAAGCAGACTGGGAGGGAACTTCCTAAACCCCCTACCTATCCTGTCTGCCTTTTCCCCTATCCTCCACAACCCCTAAGTTTTTCTTTTTTAATTGCGATACTTACCTGCTCTCTGGAACAGTAGTAGGCAGTGTCCCGGTCTGTCCACAGCCCGCCTAGACCCCTCTCCCAGCACAGTGCCGGCTCTTCTGCACATACCAGGATATACGTGCGTGGCCAGGGGCCTTTAAAAAAGCCCGCGACGCGCACGTGGCCCAGCCATGCATGTATCTCCTTTTTTTTTTTTTATGCGCGCTGGCATTTTAAAATTTGCCTGTTAGGATCTACTCCTAGGCTTCTCATTGTATTTATGAGTTTCTTATGTGGAACAGTATCAAAAGCTATGCTGAAATCCCAGTAAATTCTCCAGGATCACCATTGATCTAATTTTCTAATCAATCAAAATAATCCCAATAGTTTGATTCAGTCTTTATCTGGTAAACCCATGCCTCCTTAGATACTACAATCCACTGGATTTTAGATTGCTCAATATTCTTTATTTCAGCAGTCTCCATTAATTTTCCTACCACCAAGATAAGGTTTACAAGCCTATAGTTTCATATCTCCAGTTTGTTACCATTTTTGAAAAGAAGGGCCTCAGTTATCCTTCTCTAATTTGGTGGCATCACTCCTGTTTCCAACAATCTATTGAATAATAGGTCCTTCAGTGGACCTGTCGGAACCTCCCTAAAGTCCCTTTATATCCTAGGATTTCAATCTCCTCCTCTCACCACATGATGTTAACAGCTCATTCTGGCTCAGGGATTAACTCTACTGGCACCAGATACTTGTACTTTAAAAACTTTTGGTTCATTTCATATTGTTTTGTTTTTGTTTTGTTATTGATTTTTCATTTAGTGTGCAATAAATATTAAAACAGTGAACAATATAAAAACTGGGGACATGCTTTCATTTTTAATGGTACATCAGCGTCAACAATGTTGCCTATTTTGATATCATTTCTAAACTGACACAACAAAAATTTCACGAAATGTAATATTTAAAAAATGTTATTGTGCACTATTTTGATTTAGTGTGCACCATTTAGAATTAGTGCTCATTACTTGAGTTAGTGTGCACAATTTTCACTCAAATAGTGCACATTGTTTTGATCTAATGTGCACTATTAATATTATATGAAACCAAGTATATAAAAATAAAATTACCATTGCCAAAATACTGGACTTTGGGGCTGCATCCTGCTGTCTAATTTGAAAATGATCAGAGGAAGCAAAAGTACACCCAGGGAAAATAACTTTACAAGAAATGAACATGAGCCCATACTTGCATGCATATAGGCTCATGTGGACATGAGCCTATCAATTTTATATTATGTATGCACAAGTGCCCAAACAATCAATATAGGCCTGCAACAAACTTTGAACCAGAGAGCTTCCTACCAACATGGAATAAGTAGATTGTGGCTAGTCGGGGTTGGGACTGAAAAGGGTGTGCATGGGGGGGGGGGGGGGGTTCGTCAAGTGGGGCAATAGGGATGTGGAAATAGGGCAGGTTAGGGCATGAATGGGAGGGTCACTAAGGGGGCAATAGGAAGTGGGGATTGGGAAGGTTAGTGTGTACATGGTGGATGTCAACAGGGGGCCCCAATGTAGCCTACAGGTAGGGCAAGAGTCAATAGGTATGTCCGGACAAAGTAACAGATGTACATTCCATTAATAGCATTATCAATTTACATGTGTTGCCAAGGTAATCAAATGCAAGCATGAAATCACAGGCAAGGTTAACAAGGAATGACTTAATCCAATAATTACAAATATAGTAAAGGTATAATTATGAGTGATAACTTCTTACGGGACATGTATTAGATTTAATGGTGACTCAAATTGCAGAGTATATCCTTCTTTGACAAGGAAGATATTAGGCACTATCTTATGGTTCCTGTTACTCTCCAAAACAGTATGCTCTCTGGAAAAGAATATATCCAATGGCTGGACTTCCCAGCTTGATCCCTCATGAATAGAGGTACCATGGCAGTTTATGAAGTGTCCCTGTTCTGGGGTACTTTGAAGCCCGGTGGCAGCATTTTTAATTGCATTAAGAAAGTGAAAACAGCCTTGCTACTCACTCCAGACATCAATAGAATACTTAGATACATAACAGAATGGAGGTCACAGTAACAGTAACAGGGCACAATACATCTTGTATTCCTATTTCTCTGTATAATTTAAGGTCCTGAAGAAGAAGGTCCAAAAGCTGTGGTGAAAACAGAGAAGGTAGCTGGATCATGTGCATGCCAAGTGGGATGGGGCTGGAGCTAAATTCTTGACAGGTCCATCACAGAGATGTTCAAATGCTCTGTGTCCTATTTCCAGCAACAGCCACAGTATGGGCCTGCCACTCATCCACAGCCATTATTTAGTTTGTGTATAAATAAACCCTCATGCTTACATACCTTGGCTTTGGAATGTTTTGGGATCATGGGCAGCACTGTCACGAAGTGTTATTTTGAAAGCACCCTCAGGCCTATCTAGAAACTCTTCAAGGTGTTTTAAACCACTATTAAAGTTATGACAACTTAAAATATATACTTCCTATACTAGATATATCCATACACTATATAATGCATCATGGCCTTTGATATTTTGCTTGTTAGACCACAACCCATACTAACTACCCTGACACACAGTCTAGCTCTAAGTCCAAATCACAAGCAAGGCCACATCTAGTACAGTACTGCTGAACAAATGCTTCTGTATCTATTCCACAGCTAAGAACATTTCCGTTTGCCTACACCTCTCCCAGTAAAGGATTGCCTGCTAACTGCCTATATGATAGTGCACATCAGACCTTGAGCATATGGCAAAATTTTCTGTTCTCTTCACAAATGACACCTCCTTGATGCCATCTCAGGAGGAGGGGGATGTAAAATAGAGGCAGAATATGGCAGCAAGGACCCAGACTCTCCTCAAGTCAACATAGATACCATTGCTTGAGGACAAAACCACATCACTGCCACCCACTCCATCACCACCATCGAGAGACCCAATAGCGGCAAAGCCTGCTCTTTCCTGACCACATGGAAGGCCCCAGGCCTGCTGAAGAAAAAGTATCTCTCCCCATCCAAGTAGGACCTCCTCTCATTCCTTCACTGGGATCTAGGAACTCGGACTCAAGATGGCCAACCTTTGCTGGCTGAAGAGGAATAGTCTCTCCCTCTACCCTTCTCACCATCGTATGCTGCCATGCCAGTGGCTCTTGAGCCTGGCTCAGTGCCTGGAGCACTCATTGCTTCAAGGCAATGAGCCATTGTCTCAGAATACTTTTAATGAAGTCATGCAAATTATGGTAGACGAGATAAGAGGAGTCAGACCTGAGCTCAGGATTCTGGTTGCCGATGGGTGGCAACTCACTGATACTCAAGAGTGCTTCACAGCAGCTCTTGAGCTCATTGGCATTAGACCACCACCACCAGCACAGTATTCTGACTTCTAAGCCTTCAGGATATACTCTTCCTATGTCCCAAGGCCATTTCTTTTTATATGTTAAATCTGTTTTTATTATATATCATACAACAATGAACATTACCAAAACATAACATTTGATACATAATATATATTCTATTACATATTATTAAATAAATGTTATCTTAACCCATAACCATGTTATTACCCCTCCTTCCATAACCCTACATCCCCCCATCCCTTCCCCCCCATCCCTCTTTCCCCCTCCCTGCACCGAAGAAACACAAGGATCACATATCATATATCTATACGATTTAAAAAGAGACTTTTAAATTCATGTGGTAAGGTTAAAATAAAAGGAAGCCAGACTGCATTTATTTCTCTTCTCGTCTTGATAGACAAGTGATTAATAGCCAAGGTTTCCATTGTTAGTAGATTTATTATAGAAGAACACCATAATAATATAGAAGGTCCTTCTAAAGTTCTCCATGCTGTTAGTATAGCTTTGCAAGCTAACAAAATAACTTTTGTAATCCAGATAATCGAAACTTTATTTCTTTTAAATAAGTTTGGAAAAATTCCAAACAGTGCCACTAGTGAAGAAAATGGAATTTTATATCCCACAACTCTATTTGCAGAATGGTAAACTTTCTTCCAAAATATATGAATTGTTGGACAACTCCAAAAGGAATGACCTAAGTGTGTAACATAGAAATGAAATGACGGCAGAAGAAGACCAAACGGCCCATCCAGTCTGCCCAGCAAGCTTCACACATTTTTTCTCTCATACTTATCTGTTTCTCTTAGCTCTTGGTTCTATTTCCCTTCCACCCCCACCATTAATGTAGAGAGCAGTGATGGAGCTGCATCCAAGTGAAATATCTAGCTTGATTAGTTAGGGGTAGTAGGGGTAGTAACCGCCGCAATAAGCAAGCTACACCCATGCTTATTTGTTTTACCCAGACTATGTTATACAGCCCTTATTGGTTGTTTTTCTTCTCCCCTGCCGTTGAAGCAGGGAGCTATGCTGGATATGCTTGAAGTTAGGGATGTGAATCGTTTTAGGACGATTAAAATTATCGTCCGATAATTTTAATATCGTCTTAAACCGTTATGGAACACAATACAATACAGATTCTAACGATTTATCGTTATAAATCGTTAGAATCGTGAGCCGGCACACTAAAACCCCCTAAAACCCACCCCCGACCCTTTAAATTAAATCCCCCACCCTCCCGAACCCCCCCCCAATAACTTAAATAACCTGCGGGTCCAGCAGCGGTCCGGAACGGCAGCGGTCCGGAACGGGCTCCTGCTCCTGAATCTTGTCGTCTTCAGCCGGCGCCATTTTCCAAAATGGCGCCGAAAAATGGCGGCGGCCATAGACGAAAAAGATTGGACGGCAGGAGGTCCTTCCGGACCCCCGCTGGACTTTTGGCAAGTCTCGTGGGGGTCAGGAGGCCCCCCACAAGCTGGCCAAAAGTTCCTGGAGGTCCAGCGGGGGTCAGGGAGCGATTTCCAGCCGCGAATCGTTTTCGTACGGAAAATGGCGCCGGCAGGAGATCGACTGCAGGAGGTCGTTCAGCGAGGGTTCCGGCGCCTCGCTGAACGACCTCCTGCAGTCGATCTCCTGCCGGCGCCATTTTCCGTACGAAAACGATTCGCGGCGGGAAATCGCTCCCTGACCCCCGCTGGACCTCCAGGAACTTTTGGCCAGCTTGTGGGGGGCCTCCTGACCCCCACGAGACTTGCCAAAAGTCCAGCGGGGGTCCGGAAGGACCTCCTGCCGTCCAATCTTTTTCGTCTATGGCCGCCGCCATTTTTCGGCGCCATTTTGGAAAATGGCGCCGGCTGAAGACGACAAGATTCAGGAGCAGGAGCCCGTTCCGGACCGCTGCCGTTCCGGACCGCCGCTGGACCCGCAGGTTATTTAAGTTATTTGGGGGGGGGTTCGGGAGGGTGGGGGATTTAATTTAAAGGGTCGGGGGTGGGTTTTAGGGGGTTTTAATGTGCCGGTTTTTCGATTTTTCGATTTTTCGATTTTTAACGATTTTTCACGATATTTTACCCCCCCAAATGGCAACAATACGATTCCCTCCCCCTCCCAGCCGAAATCGATCGTTAAGACGATCGAGGACACGATTCACATCCCTACTTGAAGTATCAGTTTTTTTCTTCTCCCATGCTGTTGAAGTAGAGAGCCATGCTGGATATGCATCGAAAGTGAAGTATCAGGCACATTTGGTTTGGGGTAGTAACCACCGTAACAAGCCAGCTACTCCCCGCTTTGTGAGTGCGAACCCTTTTTTCTTCTCCCCTGCCATTGAAGCAGAGAGCTCTGCTGGATGTGTGTAGTATCAGTTTTTCTTCTCCCCTGCCGTTGAAGCAGAGAACTATGCTGTATATGCATTAAAATTGAAGTATCAGGCTTATTTGGTTTGGGGTAGTAACCGCCGTAACAAGCCAGCTACTCCCCTCTTTGTGAGTGCAAATCCTTTATTCCACATTTCCTCTTGCTGTTGAAGCTAGAACGATGTTAGAGTCACAGTAAGCATGTGTACGTTTATTGAATAAGGGTATTGTCTCCAGGCAGTAGCCATCATTCTGGCGAGTCACCCACTCTTTATTGGCGGCCTCTTGACTTTATGGATCCTCCTTTGTTAGGTCCTCCTTTGCACCGAATACATATATCAGAGTTAGTGAAACCTGATTTGAATGCTTGATGCTGGGAAATGTACATTCTATATATTATTTTATATCTAGTTTCCTGCAGGAGCGTATTGATTGTAATTTTACGCGTATTAACAAATGCAGATTTCAATACTGTAACTGATATCGGATGTTCAAGTTCTAATTGCCAATTAAGTTGCACCTTCTCCAAGGACCACAACTTATAAGCAGACTCTAGTTGTTTGTAAAAATATGATATGGAATGTTTCTGGGGGTTTTCTAGATCAAACCAGTTACTTAGAAATTGCCAATTATTGTCCATGAAAGTTGGTGAACCAAGCGATTGTATGTAATGTTGAGCCTTAAGGTATTGATAGTAGTCAATCGCTGAGATTTTATAACAAGAACAAAGTTCTTTAAAAGTAAGAAAAGATCCATCCGTATGTAATAATCGTCCAATGCATTTGAGTCCCGCACGATCCCAAAGATGAAATTGTGATACATCTGATGTTGAAAGGAAATATGGGTTACCACATAATGGAAGAAATGGTGATATTTTAAAAGATAACAAATTCTTCCTCTTTACCCATATCCATGTTCTTCTTAAAGGTTGTAAAAGCAGATCTGATTTGATTATTCGAGACAAAGAAGCTTTAGGAGCATGCAAAGCATAACGAAGCGATATTGGAAAAAGTAGTTGTGCTTCGATATAGATGTCTGAAAAATATTGTGTGCCCATCAACCAGTCCCCTATATATCTTAAATTAATTGCATGATTATAGAGTTTCAAATCCGGAAGACCCATACCCCCCATGGATAGTGGTTTCATTAGGGTAGATAGTTTAATTCTTGGTTTTTTCCCCTTCCATAAAAATTTGGTCACTACTCTCTGATATTTGTTAATAGTCATCTGAGTTAGTAACAGAGGTAGGACACTAAGTACATACAGCCAACGTGGTAATAATGTCATTTTTAATAAGTGTATTCTACCAATCAGCGAGAGTGGAAAACATTTCTTTTTAAATTATGCAGTTTTCTCCCTAGACAGTCTCACGCCATCCCTTTTTATTTTACTGAATATGTAAATTGTTTATAACATGTTTAAAATGTTGTAAACTTTTTATAAAAGTTGTATATATTTATATTTGCTATGGATATGTGTATCTGTTATTTATTACATACTGTGGTTTATTTTCCAGAAAATTAAAGCCCTTTAAGGGCATGGTATAGACAAGATACACTGACCCACACATAGCCCTAAATGCCACCTGCTATGCAGATTTGTCTACTCATGCTTATCCTCCTCTTATCTACTCTTAACATCAGCATTTTTTTTATTAGTGTTAATACTGCAGCTCTAAAAGAACTACCAGTAAATGTGACAACAAATCTGAAGCATAAATATACATGTACCACTTACCCCCCTCATAAGGCACCAGATGTCAGTGCTGTAAAGCCGCAAACAGGGATTTAGTGTATAAAGTTACAATTATGTTATGTATCCCCTTAATTAAAATCACAGCATAGGGAAATAAGGAATACAAATGAGGTGGTCCATTATGAATTGGTATTCCTTACAACAGAGAAGTGTCATATAGATGTTCTGATAGAAGCCACATTAACCTGAAGCTGTCTATTGCTGAAAGGTATGCAAACTGCAAAGTAACTTGCATGTCCCGTAGGCTTCAGATATCACTGAACAGAAATGCTAATCTCCATATATTACAGATATTGAAGGCCTACCAGCCTTAATCTAGATGTTTAATTAATTTGCCTTAACAAGCTTATGCCTCTACATGCTCACACTTGCTAGCCTATCTGGTAGGGCACAGCCTAATTCCAGAAAGCTCCCTGCCAAACTCTACATGGAGATAACCACACATATCTCTCTCCCAGACCTACTCTGAAATGCAGATCTGCCAGCAATAAGACTACATTGCCTTATGTTCTAATATTATATCAATGATCATTTGCTATTTGAGGATTCTCACACAAAATCTACCAGTTGTGAACTATCAGGGAGTCCTTGGTGTTTCAATGACCTCATGCATCTCCACCATCACCTCCCTCATTACAAATGTATTCCTGTCAATCATCAGAGATTGTGTACTAGTACCTGAAGCTATTTCAGACTTCTCAATTTAATCAGCTGTTTGACAGCACAGAAGGTTGAAAGCTAAAAGAAGCTGCAGCAAAACATTTGAAACTCTTGGATTAGAAGTGGTTAAAAAAGGGTGTTGATTCCTATAGAGTGAAAAACTTTATTATATGACCAAAGGACTAGCCTAAATAATAATTAAACCAGGACCCTGACAATTAGGTATTAATCCACATTTGCCATGCTTTACTAATATCCAATATATACCTTGTCTAAGTGGAATAACAGTAGGCTCCATGGCATCTGGGACATAAAGGTCCAGTCCAGGTTTTTCCTACATAGCATACTAAAGGGAGAAACAGTGGACTGGATCCTAAAGTCCCAGAGCAGATGGATCCAGCTGTTTCTCCCAAAATACAGGTATCCTACAAGTTTCAATAGAATATAAAGCATATGGTATACTTATTTATGCAGGTAATAACAAAACATGCATATTTGCTATCAGTTTTAATTATTGACATGTATAATATTTACTTGCATATAATCCACATCCTTAAATGCACAAATCAGTGCAATTTGCATGTGTTTGCTGATATAAAGGGTGAGCTACTTGTGTATGTATTCTTGCTTGCACCATGTCCCAAAGAAGTGGAACACTCAAGAGAAAGCCCAACTTCCTACTCAGAAAGGTGGACCTTCTTCTCCATCAAATGACGAAGGCCCAGTATTTCCTATATAGCTCCCTGTCCTGGAAAGTGGAGTCTTACAGGAAGAAGATTATGTGGTAAAAGATCCACCACAGGATAAATGTGGTCTAACACAATAACCACAGTATGGATAAATTGATCCACACTGTGGTGGGATCTCCAACGTCTTGTCAAGAGGAATCAGGTCAGGATGATAGCTAAGGGGCATGACTGCCAGGTCAGTTGAATCACAGCAGGATGGTTGGTACTGAGCACAATTTTGGAAACAGCTGAAGGGGGGGGGGGGGGGTTTGAACAATTGGACACCTCCTAAACTAAATGTCAGAAAAGTGAGCATTAGCCAATGGGAAGTGGAGATGAGCGGTATACACAATTGGTATAAACCACAATAACAAATGGTATAGTGTTAAGAAGTTCGCGGAACCTTGTACTGGATTATTCAAAAGATGAAGTGTAAAAAGGAGTTAGATGCAACATTTCCATCTTTATTCATGAGTGGTTGAAGGAAAGTTTTGGTCCCCCGACACGGACTGTGTTTCACTACATGGGCTGCATCGGGAGGGACAGAAGCCCAAGAAATCAACTTATGGTGAATGTCCAAAAGTTAAGATGGAAATAAAATCCATGTGCAGTCAGAGAAATTGCCTTAGTGTTGCATAGAGATGTGAATCGTGTGCCCGATCGTCTTAACGATCAGGTTCGGCTAGAGGGGGGAAAAAATCTGATCGTGGCAGCCATCTTTAAAGATGGCGGCAGCCATCTTTACGAAGGTGGCGGCCATCTTTAAAGATGGCGCCGGCCAGCCAGTGCTCCTACCATGTGAAAGGGGCCGGCCAATGGCACGGATACCCTGTCATATGGTAAGGGCAAAGGGCCATCGGCGCCATCTTTATGAGTGGCAGCCGATGGCCTGAGAATGGGAGATCGCTCCCGGGACCACCACTAGACCACCAGGTATGTTTTGGGGGGATCGGGAGGGTGGGGGAAGCTAAGGGGTCATTTTTCAAGGGTTGGGTGGGGGTTTTGTTTTATCTGGCCATTGGCGCCATGTTTGAGTGGCAGCCAAAATGGCGCCGATGGACCGAGAGCGGGAGATCGGTCCCCGCGCCCCCACTGGACCACCAGGTACTCGTAAAAAGTTTTGGGGGGGTTCGTGAGGGTGGGGGAAGGTAAGGAATTCGTTTTATAGGGTCGGGGTGGGTTTAGGGGTTTTTTTGGTGTGCCGGTTTTCCCTGCCCTCCCCCGATTTACGATTTTTCACGATAAATCGGGGAAATTTCTATTGAATCGTGACTCTTAATGATTTTTGACGATTTAAAATATATCTGACGATTGTTTTAAATCGTCAAAAAACGATTCACATCCCTAGACACCTTGCAGAGGATAATCCAAAATGGGGTTGAGCTTGCCATGGAACTTATGCTTTCAGGTCTGTTCTGAAGCTTCACTTGCCCTTTTGTGCTCTGAACATCTGAATTGGCTTAACATGAATAAAAAATTGCCATTTTGTTTTTTGGCCTTCATGCCTGCAAACTCAAGGGTAAATATTTAATCATAAATGCTTTGGATAAGAATCTGCAATTATTAATCTTTGCTGTATCATGTTGCCTCAGTATCTGTATGCACTAGAGTCTACTATCCTGTCTCCTCCAGACCAATAAAACTGGATAGTAGTCTTTGGGACAGGTTCCGCTTCCACCCTGCCCCCCCCCCCTCCCCTCCCCAGTAGATGATAGTTAGCTGCATTCTTATTCTCCAATGTCATGTTCATTCTTCTTACTGTCTAGGGACCTTGTAGTGGAAACAAAGATGCTCTACCTGTTGCACCTCCCTTTACACTACTCCTTTGCTTGTTGGACTCTTTTTCTCTCATTACTCTCCTATACAGGGCTGGTGCAAGGGGATTAGGCGCCCTAGGCGACCCTTCTCCCTTGCGCCCCCTGTTGCACCGCCACCCCCGGTCTCGGCCCCACTGATATTGAGTGGAGTGTACTATTTTGAGATATAGGGGTAGATTTTCAGACGAGCGCGAACAGCCTACTTTTGTTTGCGCTCCAGGCGCAAACAAAAGTACGCTGGATTTTAGTAGATACGCGCGGAGCCGCGCGTATCCACTAAAATCCTGGATCGGCGCGCGCAAGGCTATCGATTTTGTATAGCCTGCGCGCGCCGAGCCGCGCTACCTCCCCCCGTTCCCTCCAAGGCCGCTCCGAAATCGGAGCGGCCTTGGAGGGAACTTTCCTTTGCCCTCCCCTCACCTTCCCCTCCCTTCCCCTACCTAACCCACCCGCCCGGCCCTGTCTACACCCCCCCCCTTACCTTTGTCGGGGGATTTACGCCTCCCGGAGGGAGACGTAAATCCCCGCGCGCCAGCGGGCCTGCTGCGCGCCGGGCCGCGACCTGGGGGCGGGTACGGAGGGCGCGGCCACGCCCCCGGGCCGTAGCCACGCCCCGTACCCGCCCCCAAAACGCTGCCGACACGCCCCCGGAACGCCGCGACGACCGGGCCCGCCCCCCGACACGCCCCCGACACGCCCCCTCCAAGAACCCCGGGACTTACGCGAGTCCCGGGGCTCTGCGCGCGCCGGGAGGCCTATGTAAAATAGGCTTCCCGGCGCGCAGGGCCCTGCTCGCCTAAATCCGCCCGGTTTTGGGCGGATTTAGGCGAGCAGGGCTCTGAAAATCTACCCCATACTGTTTAATAGCTTTGCAGTCCAATGATTCAAATGCTGATATTAAGTGGAGTGTTTTAATGATTGTTAACCAATGAGTAAACAGTGATATAAACATTCTTAAGCCCTGTTGGGTCTTGTTTACTTAAAATGACCTTCCATTTCTTCCATAGCTTTGCTAGAGAAAATGGAGGCACACTCCTAGATGAATATGGATGGCGGAATCTGGAACATTGCGCTTTTGAAATATAAAAGATGAGCCCCTGAATCAGTGACCTTGCTCTATGAAATGTGATATCCCTTCAAGCTGTCTGGATATAGAAGGGGGAGTATTCCTTTTAAATACTGCTATGTGCAATTAAAATATCATTTGCAATTAAAATATCATATGCATAAAAATATCAGTTATGCAATTATTGTAAGTATGTCTAGTGAAGTAAATGATTGGAAAAATTGAGTAATCAATGACCTCCTGCTAGCAATATGAGGTCCACAATTTCCATAATTTAAACATGCTGCATAAAAATAATTTAGTGTTAGAGTGCTGGTTTGATTAAATGGATATCTCCCTTACATCTTCCTCAGTAAAGACCAAAGCAAAACAGACTCATTTATTCTCTCTGCTATGGTCTTGTCCTCTCTTAGTGGCCCCTTTACCCCTCAATCATCTAATAGTCCAACTGACATTTAAAAGACATAATTTACTTGTTTCTTCTTGCAGATAAAAATGTCTTATATGCAGTGTCATATGTCATAAATAAAGTAACAGAAGCATCTAGTACTAGACTAACAAGCCCCATTTAGACTTCCTTACATGTGCTTAATATGCAATGCTAATCACTCAGGTTCAAACAATGTAATTACAAAATAACAATTTACATGTATTCCTCCTGGCCCCACCCCAGAACAGCCCTAGACTGTCCTTTTTTTTGCGCAAGTAAATGTGTATGCAAAACCAAAAAGATATGCTTCGGCTGAATATTTATGTTGATAGTGTACACTTCTAGCGCTACTAAGAAAGTAACACAGAAGTGCCAGAGACTGCTCTGAACCTTGATCCCAGGCTTTAAAACAGGATCTGGGTCAGTAGGAGAGCTTCAGGACATAGGGGGGATGTGGGGGGAGCAAAAAGACTGTATGCTTTTAAGAATTTACCAGGGAGAGAGGGAAGGATGGCTGGAAGACCAACACCCATACAAGCTTTTTTGTAATCTAGAGGGTTTTGGGAAGGTCCTGGCTAATGGCGGGTTTAGGGTGTGTGCTATAATTATCTGGCTAAGGGGTGCATTTATCAAAATGCAGTAAGTACCACATGCGATAGCAAAAGGGGTGTGTTATAGCAATTTGCTGTGCAAAGAGCTAAGTTAGCACAAATTGTGATACAATTTTCAGATTTGCAATGAGAGTGAGAGAGAGAGAGAGAGAGAGAGAGAGAGAGAGAGAGAGAGAGAGAGAGAGAGAGAGAGAGACTGGCCATAATATCATGGCCCATAGGTAGGTATTTGTATCCCTATGGTAGGCCCACCTAGTAACTCGAGGTGGGGTTTAGGTAAGAGTGTAGGGGGTTAGGGGCCACTTTGACATGCTACGTGACACCTACGAACAGAACAGTGGTCTCTTGTGAAGATTTGCTGGCCTTCGGAGTGAGGAAACTCACTCCAAGATGAGATTTGGGCAAGGTTCTCTCAACCTAGCTTGATGTTACGCAGGTAGAGAGTCCCTCAAGCTAGGTTGAGAGAACCTTGCCCAAATCTCATCTTGGAGTGAGTTTCCTCACTCCGAAAGCCAGCAAATCTTCACAAGAGACCACTGTTCTGTTCGTAGGTGTCACGTAGAATATCAAAGTGGCCCCTAACCCCCTACACTCTTACCTAATCCCCACCTCGAGTTACTAGGTGGGCCTACCATAGGGATACAAATACCTACCTATGGGCCATGACATTATTGCCAGTCTCTCAGTCTCTCTCTCTCTCTCTCTCTCACTCTCACCTTACTGCACAGCCTTTGCACATGATAAAGCTTTAGTGAATGACCTCCTAAATTAGCCAGATAACTCCAGAATGCCTCTTTATCATCTGGCTAAATTATAGCCAGATAATGACTTATCTGGATAAGTGACAGTATATCTCAAAATTTTCCATCTAAATAACTTTTGAGTATTGACCTCATCATGTGATTATTATGCCAGGGGTGTGGGAAGGGTTAGTAAGGCAAGAAGTAGGGGACAAGGGGCTCATTATCTCTGTGCAGTTATAATTTCAGAAGGGGAGAAAGAGGACAAGTGACAGTGTCATTATTGTCAAGTGAAAATGGGGTATACCAAGACAAAGGAAAAAAAAGTACATATCCAAGCTTTCATATAATGGTAAAATGTATCAAAATGTTGTCTCATTTTTGTCCTAAAATTGCTCCAGTTATGCACTGACATTTTTCTGACAATACATGAATAATTTCATTGATACATTTGTAGCATATTATTTTATTGGAGCAAAAATTTTGATTCATTAGATTGAAACTTATGCTGCTGGAGTATTACTTGTGCCAAACTCTTGGCCACTGAAACATATATATTTCCTTTTCATATGATGTCTCATTTAAAAATTAGTTGTAGACAATGGGATTTAGGCTTCTTTCCTGCTCAATACATCCTATTCTCCAAGATAGAGAAGAACTAATAAACAGCAGTGTTTTAAATTCAAACCAAGATATACTGAAAAAAAAATCAGTTTTTTTTTCCTTTCATTTTACTGCAAAGCAAGAAAGTTAAATGAATATCCTATATATGAAGCAATGTTTCAGGCTGATCCATTGAGAACTGACTCATTTTTGTAAATTGCAGAGTAATTTGCTGACTTTCTGCTTTGAGGATCTGTAGAGTGTTATTTCTTTATGCAAGTCTAGTTGCTTTTAAAAGAATTGCTGATAGTGTGAACACTTGATTACAGACATAGTTTATCTCAATTTTCTAAAAAACTACTGAGAAGGACATAATATTATCTTTCGATTCAAATATCTGAATCTCAGTTGTTAAAGTCCTGCAATGGATCATTTTAAAATTATTTATGTTTTTGGTAAAATTTGTAGAAAACCATAATTTCTTGAAGGTCAATATTCATAGCGTGCTCAGTGGTTAAGTAGCAGCCACTAATTATGCACATATGCTCAGTGGCTGGCTAGCACTTAGCCATACAAGTCCCTTATATACCTAAAATGTACACACAAAAAAAGTGGACGTTCATTGGGTGGATTGGAGCGGAGTGATTTAGGCATATAACATATATGTCTATCTATCGATATTCGGTGTTAGGCATATAAGTATACATCTAAGTGTACATCACAATGCCTCTGTATATACATTGTAAATTAGTTGGATACGTTATATCTGGCTAACAGGGTCATTTTTCAAAACGTGATGGGCCATTATCACACTTGCGATAAGACCCTAACGCATGCGATAACGATGGCATCGCAATAATAACATTTAAATGAGGGAAGGAGGAGGGCTATGGGTGACATTTAAAAAAATTTGGGCTTGTTGCACTATGGGTGATATGTTTTACACATTATCACTGGCAGCAATGCCGGAAATAACCACACCTTCTTCAGGGGCACTATGGGGGCGATAGTGTGTGCTGTGGCTCAACCTCGGCAGGTGAAAACACACCACCGTGATGCAGTCAATTACACACTATCACGCCCACCCCTTTTCTGGTCACGGCTCTTCATTATGCTATTTTGTTGTGGAAGGAAAAATCTAGGTCTTAGTTACCTAAATGGACAGCTTTGAATATAGACCTCGCGGAGTACTTGTTCCAAAGACTTCCAAATGCCATCCATGTATTAGAAAAGATCCTATACAATAAAGTTTAACATGCATGTAAAGGTTTAAAATAGTATGCTAAGTAGTATACTAAGGCCTTAACATAGACTTTAAGTTCTCAATCACATTAATGGGTAAGTATTAAATTTAGTGCTCCCGTATGTAATTCAGCGAGCTCCAGGGAAAATAGCAACACTAGAGACGTGCATTAATTTTACACGAATTAGACAATTTCAATGAAACTGTCTAATTCATCCTGTTTCAGGACTGCCCTGAAATGAACAATAATTTGCCGAAATTTGGGAAAAATTTTAATTTCCTGTTGGTGTGCACTAACAGGAAATTAGTGACATATGAAACCCCCCCCCCCCCCCAAAACGTGGAAAAAACAGACTTAACCATGGGAAAAATGAAGTATGAACTGATACGATATATAAAAATGATACAATCCATACTAAACACCTGCTAATTTTTCTGTGTTAGGTATAGCCTAAAATGTACAACAGCCTGGAACCAGGTGTCAACTTTTCACTGGTCCCACTGCATGAAGGAATTTCCCATGCAAATCAGTCCAACATGAAACGGATGGTTAATTTTCTCTTTCCCTGAATTAAAGAACCTCTTCCCAAATGACAGTAAAACCCTTCCTCACATGAAAGCACCCACCACCTAGTGAAAGCCCATCCTCAAACCTTCCATCCTGCCTTTCAACTGCATTGACAGCACACTTGGGGGTCATTGAGTATGGCAAGGTTGGCTTTTAGAGGTTGGTCCAGTCTTGATGAGGAGGGGAGCTGGCTGGAAGTAAAAGGGTAATTTAGCACACGGGATTCTGATAATTTCTATGGTTAGCATACATAGTAATACTGTGCTGGTCATTTGTGAACTGAATTTAATGCATAAGCCATTAAGTTCTAGGGATGTGCTTCGGCCAAATCTTTTGGTTCAGCCTTCGTTAACGGCCCGCCGCAGGAAATTTTGTTTTCCCGCGGTTCAGACCATTTTTTTCGGCTGCCCCAAATTTTGGGGTTAAAGTGCACTAACATTTCCTTTCATTTTTCGGGGTGGCCAAACCAGTATGAATGCACATCCCTATTAAGTTCATCTTTAGAATGCAATATCTTTTTATGTATTTATTTATATATTTATAAACCACCCTATTCCCCCCGAAAAAAATTAGCATAAGTTTCTGTGCATGGGTTCTAATATGTATTTAGAAATATGAGAACTAAGGACCTTATCTTATCTGTTTCCAGTTTTCTCTTTACCAAATACATTTTGTAAAATTTAACATGAATATTTTTATCAAGAAATGGAAAATAAAATACACTATGCTTCAAATAATTGATTTGATGACATCATAATACAAAGGGAACAATTTTCAAACTGTCTGCATTGGGTCAAACACTGTACTTTTTACCTATAGGCTCTGCAAAACTATTGAAAATCACCGAGGGTACATGATGCCACATGTATGTGTAGAATTTTGTTTGAAATTTAAACATGAATCCCAATATTTAAAATGGCATTGTGATTTTTTCAGGTCTCCCCTACACTTTGGAATGTTCTTCTGGCAGAGCTGTGCAGTGTTTCAGATAAGTGTTTTAGAAAACTTTTAAAGACATATACTGTAATTAGGGAAGCTTTTAGTTAATGTTATTTTACTGTTTTAATGTATTTACTTATTGTGTAATTATTCTTTGTTGATTGTTTATGCTGTAATCTGCCTTAAACAGAAGTTCTGGTAACAAGGCAAAATCTAACATGGTAAATAATTAAATTAATGAATTAATAAATGCTGAATGATATGCTTAAAGGATAACTTTCAGACAACTACGCGCAGCAGCATATACATGTCTATATGACCATCATGGTTTTAACACAGTATTTTATAATACTGATAAACAGATTTCTGGGAACATTTTGTTTCTTCCACAACCTTCGGTGAAACAAGTAGATTTTAACAAGCTGAACACAAATATGCATTTATTTATATACATTAAGCATTGTTATGTGTCTGTAGCGGCATAAGCTTTAATGGCAATGTTGGCACCAGAAAACAAAACTAAAAATGTTTGCTGCAGATTTTCATTTGTAATCACTGTCCAACGCTTCGTGGATGAGAGTCCAACAATAGTCACCCAGCATGGAGGGGTTCCACTTGCCTTGATACCGTTTCCCCATTTTGACAATGTCTTGATGAAACCTTTCACCATGTTCATCACTCACAGCAACAAGGTTGTCTGGGAAGAAGTCCATGTGGGAATGAAGAAAATGTATCTACAATGACATGTTGCACTTCATCAATTTGTATGCCTGAAGCAGATTTTCAACTTGTTCAACATAGTCTGCTGCCTTATAGTTACCTAGAAAGTTACAAATGACATTCTTGAAGGCTGTCCATGCAACATGTTCTGTACCTTGCAGAAGACCATCAAAGTGGCTGTTCTTCATCACAGCTCGGATTTGTGGGCCAACGAAAACACCTTCTTTTATATTGGCATCACTTATGCGTGGAAACATTTGCCACAAATAATCAAAGGCTTTACTTTGCTTGTTCATTGCCTTAATGAAGTTTTTCATCAGACGAAGTTTGATGTGCAAAGGTGGAAGAAATATCTTACTTGGATCCATCAATGGGTCATGCACAACATTCTTCTGCCCTGAAACCAACTTCTTGCTGAGAGGCCAGACTTTTCTGACATAATGTGAATCTCTTGCTCGACTGTCCCACTCACAATGGATGCAACAATACTTGGTGTAACCAAGCTTCAGACCCAGTAGAATTGCAACTACCTTGAGATCACCACACAAATTCCAGTTGTACCTCGAGTACTCAATGTGGTTCAGCAGTAGCTGCATGTTGTCAAAGTTTCTTTCATATGAATGGCATGTCTGACAAGTATTGATGGGTAGATATTGCCATTGTTTAGCAAAACAGCCTTCAAACTTAAGATTAATGAATCAATAAAAAGTCACCATTCTGTTGGGTCATGGTCACATCCGAGAGCACAAAACAATCCATTGATGTCACAGCAAAAAGTCAGAGGGGCAAATCTTTAAAGGTATGTGTGGGCACAGATTTGTTTGCGCAACCCAGCGCAAACAAATCTACGCTCGATTTTATAACATGTGCACGCTGCCGCTCGCATGTTATAAAATCCAGGGTTGGCGCGCGCAGGGGGTGCACAATTGTGCAACCTGCGCGAGCCGAGCAGAGCAGCCTGCCGCCGTTCCCTCCGAGGCCACTCCAATTTTGGAGCGGTCTCAGAGGGAACTTTCCTTCCGCCTCCCCCCACCTTCCCCTCTCTTTCCCTATCTAACCCACCCACCAGCCCTACCTAAATCCCCCTCCTAACCTTTATCGAAGAAGTTATGCCTGCCTCCGGTCAGGCGTAACTTGCGTGCGCCGACTCTCCATCCCCCAGCACGGCGGCTGTGCTGGAGGCCTCAGTCCTGCTCCCGGCACATCCCTGGGCTGGTGCCCCACCCCTGGAACAACCCCTTTTGCAAACCCCGGGACTTACGCACATCCCGGGGCTTGCGCGTGCTGCTGAGCCTATGCAAAATAGGCTCGGCACGCACAGGGGCAGCTTGGGTCAGGTTTTTGGGGGTTATACGCATATCTTATGTGCGTAACCCCTTTGAAAATCTGCCCCAGACTGTCTACTTGGTTGAAATATTTTGTCAAATCTTCATGATGGCTGTGAGATATTGAAATTTTCATATCAGATGACAAAGGATTCCATCCTTGCAGCCTTGACCCAAGCAGCTCTGCCTGACTCTTCGATAAAGTCAAATCTCTGACCAGATCGTTCAGTTCTGACTGAGATATTAAATGAGGATCACTGGATGTTGATGGCACAAAGTCAGGATCAGCCACAGCTTCCATCTGCAATGGCTCGCCATCATCGCCTACATTCTCATCCTCATCATCAAGTGTCCATACATCCGGCGGTTTTGGAACAGGAAGACTTTCATCACGCGGCACTGCTCTCATTGCCAATGCAAGGTTAGGGTACTCAATAAACTTCCTGTTCTTTGATGAGTATCCTGACACATTCGTTATGCAGAAGTAACAGTCAGTTATATGATCTTTCTGTTCCCTTCATATCATTGGGATGGCAAACGGCATGGATGGTCGCACACCTTTCAGCCAAGCTCACAGACTACTGGCACAAGCTGCGCAACATATATGAGGAGCCCATGCTCTGTCCTGGTCACCAATTTTGCACCCGAAGTATAACTCATATGCCTTCTTAATGAGTGCAGTCATACGCCTTTTCTGTGCTTTCAGAGTAAACTCACCACAGATGTAACAAAACATGTCATGGCTATTACAACATTGGCGCAACATTTCATAAAGTATATGAAATTAAATCCACAAGCTTTCAACTCAACAGTTTTAGCAATATGATTTGCTCATTCACACAGAAGTTACATAGGAGACTACTCATTGCTGCTGCGTCATCATGG
The DNA here is from genome assembly GCF_901001135.1 of Rhinatrema bivittatum. Lineage (NCBI taxonomy): Eukaryota > Metazoa > Chordata > Amphibia > Gymnophiona > Rhinatrematidae > Rhinatrema > Rhinatrema bivittatum. Next base: position 407,265,980 of record NC_042617.1, on the reverse strand, counting down.
AAACAAGTTGGAATCTTGCAGCCGAACTGGGGCTTGCCCGAGCAAGTTCTGGCATGATCAGGCAGAATATCTTGGTGTATTTTTAAAAAAGTTAGTCTCTGTTACATGTTACATTGCTTATGGCTGTCAAAAATATGACATGACTTTTAAAAATCATAAAAATTACTGTCCAGCAAAAAAATATATGTACGCGAGATTATGTTTTAAAATTTCATAATTATTGTAACACAAAATTGGCCGTTTCTCAAAAACCTTAGGTGATGTACAAATTCAAAGTAATATCTGTGATCAGCATCAAAAAATCTATTTGGAACATCAAAAAACCTGAAGGAAACAAAAACTTTGTTTACCGGTGTAACTTGTGCATATCACATACACATTATAATATAAAATATGCTTATCTTTACTCTGCAACATATGTTCCTGTCTATACTTACTTGTGAATATATGCAATGCATTGAAAGTGAGCATTTCAATGCATTAAATACACATAATTTTCCTACATATTTTAAAAATATAATCACATACATTTTATGCACAAATGAAAAGTGGGACTTATCTCATGTAAATCACAATTTAAAATTTTAAAACATGCACATGTAGGTGAAATTATTAGTTTTACTAGTTATTCCCCATTTTGCCTTCTGCAGTAATTGAGATCCTACTGGTTCTTCAGCCTGAACTCCCCCCAGTTCACCCAGACCTTCCACTCAGTCAACAGTGCACAAAACTATATTTAATATTTATTTGGAGCTTTTATATACCGAGGTTTAGCGAAAGCCTTCACCCCGGTTTACATTGGAACAAACAATTATACATAGAACATGTCATATAACAAAACTTTACGTATGGAACAGGTCATGGAACAAGGTTGTAATAAGTTATATCAGAAATCATTTAAAGGGAGAGAAGGTGAAACAATGAACGTAGTTAAGAACTAAGGGCTCGGGGCAATGCAGGTTCATATATAGATTAGGTAGGTAACATCTAATATTTATAACGGATTATAATAAAAACAGTTACTGGGAGTAGAGGGGAGGGGGGGAGGGATGAAGGAGGCAGGGAGGAGAAGGGGGTGGGAGGCATGAGGTAGAGATGAGGGTAAAGACTGAGAAGGAGGATGAAGTCAAAAGGAAATGAAAGGTAGGGATTAGTGGAGATAGCCTATGCCATCACGAGTGTAATTAGCCTATGCCATCTCTGAAAGTCTGGCTGAAGATCCAAGTTTTCAGTTCTTTTTTGAATGATTTGCTTTCACTGATTGAGGTGAGGTAGTGTGGTAGGGCATTCCATAGGTTTGGCCCCGCGATGGAGAGAGCTCTGTTTCTGGTATTCGTAAGCTTCGCCATGGGGTATGCGGGTACGTCAAGTAGTAGTTTGCCGGCAGCTCTGGTGTTCCGTTGAGGTTTGTGTAGATGGAACATTTTACTGATTGAGTTGTCCGTATTGTGTAATGCGTTTGAATGATAGTAAGGGTTTTGTATTCTATTCTCTGTGTGATTGGTAGCCAGTGTAGACCTCTTAAGACAGGGGTGATGTGATCAGATGGTTTTTTTTCCGGTTAGAACTCTAGCGGCAGCGTTTTGCAGTAATTGTAGTGGTTTTATAGTAGATTTAGGAAGACCTAATAGTATCGAGTTGCAGTAATCAAGGCTGCTGAAGATCAGAGATTGTAGTACTGTTCGGAATTCCTGTTGGTGGAGGAGCGGTTTTAGATGTTTTAGTACGTGAAGTTTATAGAATCCTTCTTTGGTTTTGGTTGCTATGTTTGTTTTTAGGTTGAGATCTTTGTCGATCCATATGCCGAGGTCCTTAGTTGAGTTTTTTAGTGGGATGGTGATGTTGTCGATTAGAAGTGAGTGATGGGAGATGGTTTGATCCGAGATGTTTCTTCCTATGAGTATGCATTCGGTTTTATTCATGTTTAGGCATAGTTTTAGCTTGTTAAGCATGTTTCTAATTGTGATCAGGTGCTTGGCTGCTGTACGGAGAGCGTCTTCTAGTGAGTTGGTGACAGAGATGATGAACTAGATGTCATCGGCATACAGATAGAAAGTTATTCCAAGACTAGAGATGAGGTGGCAGAGAGGGATTAAATAGATGTTGAAGAGGGTGGCCGATAGAGCAGACCCTTGTGGTACACCGGTATCTAGCGGGAAGGGGTTTGAAGAGTTGTTATTCATGATGACCTTGAAGGATCTGTTGTTTAGGTAGGAGGTGAACCATTTGAGGGTAGTGCCAGAAAGGCCAATGTTTGAGAGACTTGATAGTAGGATGTTGTGATCTACGGTGTCGAATGCCGCAGAAAGGTCTAGGAGTATTAGGAGGTGATTTATCTTGTTATCAAAACTTCTTAGAATTTCATTTGATAGGTTGACGAGTAGTGTTTCCGTACTGTAGTTTTTTCTGAATCCATGTTGAGTCGTGTGTATCACTTATGCAAGATAATTAGCATGTGTAAATTTAAATGAGTATGCTGTAAAATCTACAAGCATAAAATAACAAACTTGGGGGTAATTTTTAAAAGCATTTAGAAACTTAAAACAGGGTTTTTAATGTGTATATGCACTTTATGCATGCAAGTGAGCTTTTCAAAATTGCTACAATAAATACCATTGAATTGTCCATAGGAAATTCACCTGTAAGGGTACTCTAGGGGTGTGCATTCGTTTCCAACATATTGGTAATCCACAACGTATATGGCCATATTTGTTGTATTCATGGGGAAGCGAAATGTATCGCGATTCCCAAGGAATACAACAAATCTTTGCCAAATTATTCGGCTGTCTAAAGGAACACATTTAAACGACCCCCCCCACCCTCCTTACCCCCTCCTACACTCGGGCCGTCGGCTGCCAGTAATCAAAATGGCGCTGATAGCCTTTGCTTTTACTATATCACAGGGGCTACTGGTGCCATTGGTCAGCCCCTGTCACATGGTAACAGTACAAGATGGAGCCGGCCATCCATTGCTCCTACCATGTGACAGGGGCCAACTAATGGCACCGGTAGTCCCTGTGACATAGTAAGGTCAAAGGCTATCGGCGCCATTTTGAATACCAACAGCCGAGGGTGTGAGTGCAGGAGATGGCTCCCGGACCCCCCGCTGGGCCACCAGGGAGTTTTTGGTAAGTCTTGGGGGGGGGGGGGGTCAGGAGGGTGGGGGGTTGTAGTTAATTCAATTTTAGCCGGGAAACGAATAAGAATTAACGCATGAACGTATTGGGGGCCCCCCTTGCCGAATGCAATGTATCTGCCCCCGATGAATACGAATACCGAATGCAACGTATTGCATCCCTCTGCACATCCCGAGGGTACTTTATATATGTAAATAGCTTTTGAAAATTGCAATGATAGTATGTTACATTTATGCATGTAAGTCTTTTGAAATTTACTTCTATTGTGTGTAAATGTTGGTCCCATCCTGGAACTCCCCAGACCACCCCTCTTTTTATGTGCATATATGTGCGCGAGAAAGCAAAAATATGTGTGTGTTTGAGGTTTATAAAATAGCATGTGCACAAGTAGATGCTACTTATGCAGGTATATGGTCATTTTTATGCACATTGAGTCTGAAAATTCCCACCTATGTGTACTCTAAAAATGCATTATTGTGTGCTATTTCCAAATAATAAAAATGTGTTTGCATTGTTTCAAAATATAAAAATGAAATGCAATGCAGGTGAGATAAATGAGCTGCATCAAAGCAGCTCACTGGCATGACAATAGCATAGGTAATCTTATGAAAAATTGCATAGGCCTTGCTACTACAAGAAAGTTAGCTAAACCTCTAGAGATACCAGTATAAGGTTCTCTGGACTTTAGGTTCCTGGATCACTACTGGATCCTTTTGTTTTGTTTTTTTGTTTTTTTTAATGGTGTTACATTGGCTTTTTTCCAGTCCTCAGATACAGTGGCAGATTTCAAGAGTCTGGGCTGAATACCATCAGGTGCTGGTGGTTTCATGCTATTTAGCTTGTCAGTTTATTCAAGTATATCTACCAATTCTTTTTATTTCATTTATTCATTTTGCTATCCCATCTCCTTATACAAGCACTCAAAACAGATTGCAGAAATGTTATACATATATAAATAAAGTTTCTCTGTGACTTGCTTCATTCTCTAAGTTCCTCTGAATCATCACCATCAAAGAACTTTTCTGATAGGGTATCTCCCCAGCATTATCTTCAGAAAGACCAAACCAAAGAATGAATTAAGTTTTTCTGTTATTGCTTTGTTCTTCCTGAGCACTTTTTTAGTCTCAGGTCAGTTAGTGATCCAGCTGACATTCTCATAAGCTTCTTGCTTTGCATGTACTTGAAAGTTTTATTAATTTTTGCCTTTCACTAGCAACTTCTTTTCTAATTTTGCTGATGTGCATTATTAATGTTCTATATCTAACTTGTCATGCTCTTTACTATCTACCTCATTAATACATGTTTTCCATTATTTAAAATATACCTTTTTTGGCTTCTAAGATATTTCAAATAAATTAAAATAAGAACATAAGAAATGCCATACTGGATCAGACCAATGGTTCATCAAGCCCAGTATCCTGTTTCCAACAGTGCCCAAACCAAGTCCCAAACACTTGTCAAGTATCCAAACATTAGATAAATCACAAGCTATTTATTAATTACTGTAATAGCAGTTTATGTATTTTTCCACTAGGAATTTATCCAAACCTTTTTTAAACCTAGTAACACTAACTGCTATAACCACATCTTCTAGTAATGAATTCCAGAGCTTAACTATGCACTGAGTGAAAAAGAATTGTCTTCAATGTGGTTTAAATGAGCTACTTGCTAACTTCATTGAGTGTCCCCTGTTCCTTCTATTATCTGAGTAAATAACTGATTTACATTAACTTGTTCAAGTCCTTTCATGATTTTGTAGACTTCTATCATATCCCCCCTCACTCGTCTCTTTTCCAAACTGAACAGCCCTAACTTCTTTAGCCTTACCTCATAGGGCAGCTGTTCCAAGCCCCTTATCATTTTGGTCGCCTTTCTCTGCAGTTTCTCCAGTGCAGCTATATGATTTTTGAGATGCAGTGACCAGAATTGCACACAGTATTCAAGATGTGGTCTCACTATGGAGCAATACAGAGGCATTCTGACATCCTCTGTTTTATTTGCCATTCCATTCCTAATAATTCCTAACATTCTGCTTGCTTTTTTGATTGCCACAGCACACTTGGCTGACGATTGTTGCATTTCTGCCTTGTTAGGGCAGTATCTCACCTTCTTTTTTCTCTCTGCTGCTTTCTCAGCATGGCTGGAGTCGAGCTGCTATGCTTGCCCACACAGCTGGAGCCGCGTTTGCTTCTCAACCAGCAGCCCGGAGGCTGCCGATGCTTCCCCAGCATGGCTGGAGATGCGCTATGGCACTCTATGCGCCCAGGGGGCTGCTGTGGTTTCCTTAACATGGCGGTGCCACCCCAGCGCTTCTTCTTGCGGCATGGAGCCGCTGATGCACTTCCCATGAGGCAGGAGCTGCGCTGAATCATTTGGCATGGTTCAGAGGTCACCGACAGTGTTTCTGTGTGGCCTGGAGGTCACCAACTTACCTTTGGGTCCTCCAGGGAAAGAGGGCCTGCATCCCTAGGCTCTCCTGCGGCATGGAGCCGCCAGCAGTCCATCCTTCACGGCAGGGAGGCCGCTGTCCATCCCGAGGCTTGCCCTGAGGCCTGCTTCTCCTCCTGCAGCCTTCAGTGTCGCAGCAGGGCTGCTGTCCAGGGTCCTGTACTGCTTCCTGCTTCCTCCTAGGGGGCGAGGCTGGCTCTTCCTACCATATTTAAAGGAACAGTGAGGGAGGAGGTCCACCAGTGATGTCATCGTGGGAGTCACCTCTTCTGCCTATAAAAAGGTCTTGTCCTCATTCCTTCCTGGCCTTCGCAAGGAGCAAGTCCTCCTTAGGACTTCTTGTCATCTGCTTCTCAAGGCACTTCGTTTTATGTAGGATCCTGTATCTTCATGATGTCCTCATGCTACGTCTTTGTCTTCATCGTCTCAAGGTCTCCAGATGTCTCATCTTGATGTCTTCATTATCCGGTACATCTTCGTCCTGGCAGCGCAAATCTCCAAGAGGTTCCAGCTTCTTCTTTTAATCTTCTTCGTAGAGGCATCCCCTTGAACTCTATACCTTGCCTGGATCCTCGGAGTCTGCACCCTGCCTCTTCTTCATGAATGAACTCTATTTATCCGATCCATTCCGGCATGGCCCTGCCTGGTCTTTATCAGCTGTGCAGGGTGCAGTTGGGACAGGCTTTGTTGGAATCTTCACTTCATCTCCTATCTTCTCTGAGTGGGGAACCACCAGCGTGGTCCATGACCTGTCTTCATTGGCTGAGTATATGGGCGCATGATGTGCAGTACCGACTCAGCTCTGCCAACTTGTGTGGGGACCCACTAGCATGGTCCGTGACCAGCCTACCTGGCTGTGTAGGGCGCTCCGCCTGCATGGTCCAAGACCAGTCCGGCTAGGTTGTGTATGGTGCATGATGTCCGGTACCGACCAAGTCTTCTTCAAGCAACTCATGGCCTTCCAGAGTTTCTTCATATACGTGACCAGAGTTCCTTTCACTCCACGTATCCAGATTGCATTCTTCATGTGTCGAAGTCTCATCTTATTTTGTATCCAGAGTGATGTCCACTTCACGTATCTTGGGTCTTGTCTCACTTAAAGTCTTCGTCTTTGATGTCTTCATCCTCTTACCACTGTCCGCCCTGTCACAGTTGCTGCTCCATGTGGCAGGTCTAAAAGGGCTTGGAGAAGTCGGAGGACCACTCATGAGACCAACATTGCATTGTTTGGGTCTCTTTCTGCTGTGTACAGGTGTGGCTGTGGTTGAGGTCATGGTTCTCCATATTCAGCCCATGCTGGGGCACTTCTCACCTGCCTCAGTGCTTGCCGGAGCTCCTCTGCAGCTTTATCGGGGCCCAGAGGCACACGAAAACACCAGAGATGGAACCGCTACCTGCGTTTCCATAACAACAATTTCAATGTATTATCCACAATGACATCTAGATCTATTTCCTGGGTAGTAACTCCTAAGATAGAACCTAACATTGTGTAACTACAGCAAGGTTTTGTTTCCCTATATGCATCACTTTGCATTTGTCCACATTAAATTTCCCCTGCCATTTAGAAGCCCAATCTTCCAGTCTCAAAAGGTCCTGCTGCAATTCATCACAATTTTATCACCTCATTAATCATATCCCATTCCAGATCATTTATAAATATATTAAAAATCACCTGTCTATGTACAGATCCCTGAGGCACTCCACTGTTTACCTTTTTCCTCTGTGAAAACTGAGCATTTAATTCTACTCTCTGTTTCCTGTCTTTTAACCAGCTTGCAATTCACAAAAGGACATATCCTCCTATCCCATGACTTTTTAGGTTTCTTAGAAGCCTCTCATGTGGGACTTTGTCAAACTCCTTCTGATAATCCAAATACACCACATCTACCAGTTCACCATTGTCTACATATTTATTCACCCCTTCAAAAAATGTAGGAGATTTGTGAGCAAGGCTTCCCTTGGCTAAATCCATGTTGGCTGTGTCCCATAAAACCATATCTAACTTAATGTTTTGTAATTTTATTCTTTGGTTTCCACGATTTTTCCTGGCACTGAATTCAGTCCATAGATTCCCGGATGACTCCTGGATCCCTTTTTAAATATAGGGGTTACATTGGCCATCTTGCAATCTTCAGGTACATCATATGATGTTAATGATAGATTATAAATTAATTGAAATAGGTCTCAAATTTAATTTTCAGTTCTTTAAGAACTCTGGGTATATACCATCTGGTCCAAGTGCTTTACTACTCTTCAGTTTGTCAATCAAGCGTACCACATCTTACAGGTTCACCGTGATTTGGTTCAGTTGATCTGAATCATCACCCATGAAAACTTTCTACAGAATGTGTATCCCTCCAATATCTTCTTCAGTAAATACCAAAGCAAAGAAAATAAAACTGATTCCATATGGGATTTTTGTGTGCTACCGTAGTAAGTAGCATTCTTTGCTTTTTTAACAGTTTTCTTATTATACAAATGTGTGACTTTGAGTGATAGATATAGCAATCAAAATTATTTTTTATCAAAGGAAGGTTGCTGTAGTGGCTTGATAAATTTGAACTGTATAACTCATGTGCTAAATTTCCCTAAATAATGTTTTGTTTGTTTTTCTATATAAGCAGTGTTAATACAGCCACATAATAAAGTTTCATGTCGATTGGGAGACATGGTGTAAATTGGCATCTATTATACCTTTTTTGAGATTCCGTCTAGACATATTTTTTGTACTTTGTTAGGTATAAGATCTGTACTAGCTGGTGAGTAGAAATTTGGTTGATGCAGTCTATATTGATGTGTTAGGTATTATTAAAAAAAATAATTTAGCAAATTGTTTGTGTTTTCTTGCATTTCAGTTCTCCTGAAGGAGCCTTTTTCAGAGGTGAAACTTGGGCCCTAGTCAGGATTTTTTTGTTTCAATAGAGATCTCATCTTTAGTTCATACACTCAGGGATGCTCCTTTATCTGAAGTTATCTGGATTAAATTGAAGATCAGACCACCCATCTGGGAGGTATCTGTGTGTAGGAGCCCTGATTGTTTCTTCAAGTGGAAGATTCCTTCATTATTTGAAAGAATTAAGAGCTAGTACCTCTCTTTGGATGTGTATCAAGAAGGATCATATTGCTTTTTTTGTTGAAGCTTTTTTTGTTTTTATATATAGTATGTGTGTGGTATGTATGAGTGGTGATACGAGTAGCCTCTCACTTCCTTACTGCTCACTTCCTCTTCACCGTGCTTCACTCTCACTTCTTTACTGCTTACTTCCTCACTTCCTTTTCACCGTACTCTCCAAGCAGCCAGAGCCGCCAACACCATCTCTGTGTGGTCAAAGCCGCTGCCCTTCAGCCTTCGCTGCCAAGAGGCCATTGCCGATGTTTCCTGAGGTCCAGAGACCACCCACGCCATCTCCTTGCACAGCGGAATGATCCACTGTGCTTCTTCGTGGCTGGAGCAGCCATTGCCGTGCCTCCTTGCGGCCCGGAGGCCGCCAATGTTCTCTTCCCGCTGTGGCGACAGGGAGTCACCATTGCCTTTTCTAAACAACATAAGAACATAAGAAATTGCCATGCTGGATCAGACCAAGGGTCCATCAAGCCCAGCATCCTGTTTCCAAAAGAGGCCAAACCAAGCCACAAGAACCTGGAAATTACCCAAACACCAAGAAGATCCCATGCTACTGATGCAATTAATAGCAGTGGCTATTCCCTAAGTAAACTTGATTAATAGCAGTTAATGGACTTCTCCTCCAAGAACTTATCCAAACATTTTTTGAAACCAGATACACCAACTGCACTAACCACACCCTCTGGCAACAAATTCCAGAGCTGTATTGTGCATTGAGTGAAAAAGAATTTTCTCCAATTAGTCTTAAATGTGTTACTTGCTAACTTCATGGAATGCCCTCTAGTCCTTCTATTATTCAAAAGTGTAAATAACCGATTCACATCTACTCGTTCAAGACCTCTCACGATCTTAAAGACCTCTATCATATCCCCGCTCAGCCGTCTCTTCTAACGTCTTCAGCCTTTCCTCATAGGGGAGCTGTTCCATCCCCTTTATCATTTTGGTTGCCCTTCTCTGTACCGTTTCCATCGCAACTATATCATTTTTGAGATGCGGTGACCAGAATTGTACACAGTACTCAAGGTGCGATCTCACCATAGAGTGATATAGAGGCATTATGACATTTTCTGTTTTATTAATCATTCCCTTCCTAAGAATTCCTAACATTCTGTTTGCTTTTTTGACTGCTGCAGCACACTGAGCCGATGATTTTAAAGTATTATCCACTATGTTGCCTAGATCTTTTTCCTGGATCTCTTCACAGCTGGCCACCACCTGTCCTCCACGGCGGTCGAGGCTGCCCTAAAGCCATCCTTCTTTGCGGCAGGGAGCCGCAGGTGCAGGGCCTGGCTTCACGGCCTAGTGCTGCTTCAGCTTCCTCTTCACAGCATGGCTGCTGCTGTCCCTGGTCCTGCCTCCTTAGGCACAGGGCCGCGCCTCTCCTTGGGATTTAAAAGGCCAGTCCTCCTGGCTCCTCCTGGTGATGTCATCAAGCCATTTCCTCTTCAGCCCTATAAAAGGGCTCAGCCTTCAGTTCTTCATGCCTTCGCAAGGAGTCAGTCATGGAGCTGGACTGCTCCTGGATCCTCCATTCCAGCTCTTCTGTCCAAGAGTCTCTGAAGTCCTCCTCCACTTCTTCAAGGCACTCTGTTCTTCATGGGAATTCCCTCATCTTCATTTGTGGTTCCTGATCCTTCATCTGCTTCTTCATTCCATGTTTGGTCTCTCGCCGAATCCTAAGTCCTTGTCTTCAGATGTCTTCGTCGTCCAACCTTCCTGATGTCCTCACCTTCAGATCTTTCTGACATCCTCGCCTTCTGATGTCCTCTCTTTCCTGAAGTCCATCGTCCAGTTGTTCTGCCTCTCAGAATCTCCTCGATGCTCTTGGTTGAGTGACCTGGGGTTCCGAAGTCCAGATGTTTCAGATGTCCAGTTCTCCAGTTCTCTCGACACCTCCGCGATGCTCTTGACTGAGTGCCTTGGGGGTTGAAGTCCTGATGTCCTGACATTCCAGATGTCTTCATCTTCAGATTCCTTTGACGTCCTCATCTTCAGATCTTACACTGTCAAGCATTCAGACTTTTTTGGCTCCTTTTTCAGGGAAGTCTTCTGACCCTTTGGCTCCCTCGTCAGGGTACCCTTCTTCTCGGATGTTCTGGCTCTGGATTTACCTCCTATTGGGCCGTCCTCGCTTCAACTTTGGTATGACCTTCTGATTCATCTTCTGCGCTGGGTCTGAAGCCTTCGCTTCTTCAGGTTGGCCTGCGTCGATCATGTTGGGTCCCTGAAGCTCAGTCCAGGATGGTTGCTGCTACAAGTCTTGGCCAGATTCCTATTCTTACTGAGTTTTAACTCTTCTGTCATCTATCCACTTATCAAGTGTCTTCATCAACATTCCTGATGTCCTTCTCTTCAGCCTTGCCTCAGCCTTATCAAGTACCTTTGTCTGACCCCGTCTTCAAGTATCGTCTGATTATGTCTTCAAGTATCGTCTGATCATGTCTTCAAGAGTCTTTGTCTGACCGTGTCTTCAGTCTTCAAGTTCCTGTCTTGGTCCAGTACCATCGCTTGTCCTTGACCTCTAACTGTCCTGATGCATTTTCCATTCCTGTATTGCAAGTCTGAAAGGGCTATCGAGTGGCCAGAGGGCTACCCCAGAGACCAGCATTGCATTGTTGGGTCTCTTCTGATGCATCAGGTTTGGTGGAGGTCAGAATCCCTGGTCTTCAGCCTGTCCACCTGTGCTTGGACACATCTCACCTGCCTTGGCGCTTCTACAGAGCTCTATGCAGTCGTGTCATGGTCCAAGGGCACACAACTCTCCCCGGAATCGGGATCGCTCCCTAGCACGTCCGCAGCAAGTGGTGATTGTTTTTTATATAGATGTTCTATATGTTTGTGTTAACTTTATAATATACAATTAAAAATGTAATTCTTTTGAGTGATAAGAAAAATTTGTTCTATTTGGTTTATTAAGCTGGAAAATTGAATATTTTTGGGGGATAGTTATATATTTGATATTTCTGAAATTGTACTCCCTTAATGTGGAATTGAGGAAATTGAAATCTCCAATTATTACTGTATTACCAGTTTGGTTAGCTTCCCTAATTTCTCTTACATAAGAACATAACATAAGAACATAAGAAATTGCCATACTGGGTCAGACCAAGAACATAAGAACATAAGAATATGCCATACTGGGTCAGACCAAGGGTCCATTAAGCCCAGCATCCTGTCTCCAACAGTGGCTAATCCAGGCCATAATAACCTGGCAAGTACCCAAAAACTAAGTCTATTCCATGTTACCGTTGCTAGTAATAGTAGTGGCTATTTTCTAAGTCAACTTAATTAATAACAGGTAATGGACTTCTCCTCCAAGAACGTATCCAATCCTCTTTTAAACACAGTTATACTAACTGCACTAATCACATCCTCTGGCAACAAATTTCAGAGCTTAATTATGCATTGAGCAAAAAAGCATTTTCTCCAATTAGTTTTAAATGTGCTACTTGCTAACTTCATGGAGTGCCTCCTTGTCCATTATCCGATTATGTAAATAACCGATTTACATCTACCCATTCCAGACCTCTCATGATTTTAAAGACCTCTATCATATCCCACCTCAGCTGTCTCTTCTCTAAACTGAACAGCCCTAACCTCTTTAGTCTTTCCTCATAGGGGAGCTGTTCCATCCCCTTTATCATTTTGGTCGCCCTTCTCTGTACCTTGTCCAGTGCAACTATATATTTTTTGAGATGCAGTGATGAGAACTATACACAGTACTTAAGGTGTGGTTTCACCATGGAGTGTTACAGAGACATTGTGACATTTTCTATTTTATTCTTTTTATTTTACTGTCCATCTCATCATTTTGGCCAGGTGGATGGTAGTAGACTTCTGTCCCATAATGCCCATGAATGAACAGATGTAGTCACCGTGGAGTTCCTAGTGTTTTTCACACAAGATAAGTGATTTTACCTTTTAATTGTATACATTGTTTTTTGAAAAAATATATATCTTGGGCCAATAATTATTCACTTGTGAGCTAGGCAACTGGTGAGTTGCTTTACAAGCTAAAGTGATGCATATGCTCTAAATATATGGAAGTCCTTAAATGATTGATAGCTTTTTTTTATTGCACTGTTACATGAATATTTTGAAATTTTCATGGTTATTTAATAGTGGATTTTCATTTTTTTGGTATTACATATTTTCCACTTTGTGGACATTACATTTGGTAATATAATATTGATACATTGTATTTTCTAGACACTGGAGTGATTCTTATTTGTTAATAACTTTACTTTATGCCAACAGCATCATTGCCTTTTGATCTCTGTATTGTGCCATGCAAGTGTATAGTACATTGAGAAGATGCAAAATATGTAGAAAAGGGTTTATATACATATTGAAACTATATAAACTATAAATTGGATGTGTGACAGTATAAATATCAAAGAGGGTCTAAATTTGTGATTGAAAGAAAAAAGGCTTACAATAAGAAAAGAAAGAAAGTCTGATTCATATCTAGTTTAATATAAGTGTTAGAGTATGTTAACAGTGATTCGTAAAAGGTGAGCACCTGACACTGGCCCTTTAAAAATGCCTATTCCATTTCAAATTTCAGATAGCGTTTCAAAATTGAGGAAATTTGTTAGAAAAAAACCCTATTGGTTGTGTTATATAATAGAGTAAAAATGTTGTTGCTGCTAGCTTTCCTATTTTTCTGTATTCATAAAAGAGATGTTAAAGTATTTGAATTGCTCTCATAGGAATTAATGGGAGCTATGTGGTAGTAGAAGTGTTCTAGCATAGAATGATGCTAGACTCATTTGCGAACAAATATTACTGAATCTGTGGGATGAAGAAGACAAATAAATGATGCATATCTATTTCTGTAACAGGATGCTAGTAGAATACTTTGTATAGAGTATTAATGGAGCATGTATGGTGTAACCTCTGCCTATGTGCTCTGAGCAGCATATTTCAGGCCATTAATGTGTTTTCTTCATAATATCAGCTTTCACAATTGCTGTTAGGGTATTTTCCAGATATTTATTTTCTAGAAGTCAAAACGAATTTAGGTGTCACAAGGCACAAGTGACTAAATATTTGAATTCCAAATAATGTAGCATACAAAGATTCCTACATGCTATGAATATCCTGTACCTCTAAAATGATTACACAATTTTTTATTGATCATGTGAAATTAATAAAATACATGTGTTTACAACTAGGATTATGGAGCATATGCAGCAGCAGGAAGCACGTATGTAAGAATTTGAAAAAAAAATTGCTGGAATATAATATGCAAGCAGAGTTCTTATAATAGATGTTTATAAAAATTCATAGTATAGCATGCACCCTTTTAAAATATTCTTAGAATTGGTTAAACTAAGGGCCTGGTACACTGGTTCAGTGATAATGTTTTGTGGATGTTGCAGAGACAGTGTGCACAGGATGTAGGCAAGGGAAGATGGCTCAGTCATTGCTCAGCAGTTACCGTATTTTTCGCTCCATAAGACGCACTTTTTTTCCCCCAAAGGTGGGGGGAAAATGTATGTGCGTCTTATGGAGCGAATATAAAAAAAAACCAAACAAAATCTAACAAACACCCCGCCCCCCCCGACTCCCCCAAGACCTGCCGACTTAATTTCCTACAACCCCCCCCAAGACCTGACAAATTAATTTCCTGCAACCCCCCACCCTCCTGACCCCCCCAAGACCTGCCAAACGTCCCTGGTGGTCCAGCGGGGGTCCGGGAATGATTTCCTGGGCGTGGGCCGTCGGCTGCCAGTAAACAAAATGGCGCCGACGGCCCTATGCCCTCACTATGTCACTGAGACCGACCGCTGCTATTGGTCGGTCTCAGTGACATAGTGAGGGCATAGGGCCGTCGGCGCCATTTTGTTTACTGGCAGCCGACGGCCCTATGCCCTCACTATGTCACTGAGACCGATCGCTGCTATTGGTCGGTCTCAGTGACATAGTGAGGGCATAGGGCCGTCGGCTGCCAGTAAACAAAATGGCGCCGACGGCCCTATGCCCTCACTATGTCACTGAGACCGACCAATAGCAGCGGTCGGTCTCAGTGACATAGTGAGGGCATAGGGCCGTCGGCGCCATTTTGTTTACTGGCAGCCGACGGCTCACGCCCAGGAGATCGTTCCCGGACCCCCGCTGGACCACCAGGGACGTTTGGCAGGTCTTGGGGGGGTCAGGAGGGTGGGGGGTTGCAGGAAATTAATTCGGCAGGTCTTGGGGGGGTCAGGAGGGTGGGGGGTTGCAGGAAATTAATTCGGCAGGTCTTGGGGGGGTCAGGGGGGTGGAGGTTGTTAATTTAAAGGGTTGGGATGGGGGGGGGGGGGGTTTTGGGGGTTCCCACAGAAAGAAAATTTTCTGATCTGGGGAGTGGACCGAAATGGCCCTCCCCAGACCCGAAAACAAAATGGGGAGAAAAAAAAAAAACTATGCACTCCCCTAATTTGCTCCATAAGACGCCCAGACGCAGAGCCGGTTTAGCACAATTTTTTTTTTTTTTAATTTTCCCCCTCTGAATCCTAGGTGCGTCTTATGGTCAGGTGCGTCTTATGGAGCGAAAAATACGGTATGTTTAGTTTCCAGATTCAGATTTCCATATGGAGCTGCAGTATGTGACTTCTGATTCAGGGCTGTTACTGCAATGGTTGGACTGAGCTGGGAGGAATACAAATCAGGGGAAAAACCTCAGGTGGTTGCACTTGAAGGTTCATGGTACTATAGCCTAACAGAAGTTATTTTCAATTGAGCTGGAAGCTCAAATAAGCAGGAGAAAACGGATGAGTCAAATTTAAACTCAATTGTGTACTAAAAAAATAGTATTTTCAACTAGTGGATTTAAAAGAAAAAAAATCTACCCCTTATTAGGGGTGTGCATTCGTTTTTGACGTATTGTGACTCCGCAACATATATGCCATGTTTGTTCGTTGTATTCGTGGGGGTTCCAAAACGTATGGCGAACCCCCATGAATACAACGGATCACCAACGAATAGGCCCCCCACCCTCCTGACCCCCCGAAGACTTGCCAAAAGTACCTGGTGGTCCAGCGGGGTTCCTGGAGCGATCTCCTGCACTCGGGCTGTCAGCTGCCGGTATTCAAAATGGTGCCGATAGCCCCTGTGACATTTTGAATACTGGCAGCCGACAACCTGAGTGCAGGAGATCGCTCCAGGACCCCCGCTGGACCACCAGGGACTTTTGGCAAGTCTTGGGGGGGGGGGTCAGAAAAATGGTCAGCTACTGGTGCCGACCAATGGCACCAGTAGCCCCTGTGACATAGTAAGGGCAAAGGCTATCAGTGCCATTTTGAATACTGGCAACAGACGACCCGAGTGCAGGAGATCGCTCCAGGACCCCTGACGACGCGGGTCGTCGGCTGCCAGTATTCAAAATGGCGCCGATAGCCTTTTCCCTTACTATGTCACAGGGGCTATCGGCGCCATTTTGAATAGCAGTAGACGACAGCCCGAGTGCAGGAGATCGCTCCAGGAAACCCGCTGGACCACCAGGTACTTTTGGCAAGTCTTGGGGGGGTCAGGAGGGTGGGGGGTTGTAGATAAATAACTTTAAAGGGTTGGGATGGGGTTTTTTGGGGGAACAAATTTATTTTTGACATATGAACGGATCGGGGGCCCCCGAGAACGGATGCAATGGATTTTGGCCCCTACGAATCCCGAATGGGACAAATCCGTTCCTGCTGCACATCCCTACCCCTTATTGCAAAGATGATGTGCTGTGTAAATATACTTTTCCGTTTCATAACTTATAATGCATACAGATGTTCTGAATATGACACATGATTTAGAAAAGGGTCTGCACTTGACAGGAACCTAATATTAGCAAAAGACAGTTTATGTTGTGAAGTTAAAAAGATAATGCAAATTTCAGATAAAACTTGGATTTCATGTCTCTGTTACCTTGCGGGGGAAAGGGTTACCATTTTATTTTCACAGTAAAATTGACCTCTAAATAATATTGGACTCATGGCAAGTGAGATATTTTGTGTTGGATGGTCATTGACTTGTCAAACTTTGACACCTGGAATTCTATGGATGGTGTGCTTGACTATTTCACATAATTTACAGAATAATCTCCTCTGTCTGAGCTCCATTTTGGGTTGGCTGGGTTTAAATGTGGATCTGTTTCAGAGGTTGTGGGCTTAAATATGAATCTCCATTGAGATGTCATTTCATATTTCAAACACTAGGTTGATTATGTAGTGTGTGTGAGGAGAGTAAAGTTTGGGGTTTTACTGGTGGGGTATTGTTTTGGCTTGGGGAAGGGGGCTTCTGGTTTTATGTAGTGAGAAGCTGTTTGCTATTGAGGGGGTGGGGTTGGTTAGTGGGGACTTATGATGTATAAGAGGTTGGGTTGTCTAACCTTTTCATGTGAGGGGCCACATTTTGATTTTTTCTCACCATCAAAAATGTTTATTTTTAAGAACAAGCTTCAAACAAGACTAATTTATTAAGACATTTTCCTTATGATGTTAAACACTGCTTAAATGAGATATCTAATTGAGGAATGAGAAAACTTTTTAAACCATGAATCTCTTCCATCCTTACGAAGAGTGTCTTGGATTATTGGCCTAGTATCAAATCAGCTGTAGAATCAATTGCTAAGCACCAGGCAGTCACACTACCAGGCAGCAGCTCAGAGGTCACGTTTCTCTTCAAGTTGCTGAAAGGACCAAACACACTGACACAATGATAGACAGACACATCACACCTACCCATTCACAGACATAGACAGACAGATCATACCTGACAAACAGATCACATCACAGACACACAGAAGCAGAGCATAACAGATCACACTACACCTAGTTAGAAAACAGATATTCAGAGGGATAGCCATGTTAGTTTGGTGTAGCAAAAATGTCACAAGGCAGGTGGCACCTTAACACATTTATTGAGGCAATTTATTGAGGCATGAGCTTTCAAGGACAGAGTCCATTTCATCAGATGCTTGAAGTGAAGAACAGAGGTGGGTAAAATATATGGGGATGGGGGAAGATACAGTTAAAGAGAAGGCATTAAATAGGCAGGCAGGGTGTGGAAACAGGGATAATAGCATTATAGTCCAGACTATTGACAACTTAGGTAAGTCTGGAAAGACAGAATGATCCAAGAACAGTAAAGTTCATAGATAGTTTTAGTGTGCCATGAAGCCATTGTCTATTGAAAATAGCAGGCTATTTTAAAGATACCTGATCATTTTATCCAGCTATCTTTAGGGCACTCTATGGCATGAATTGAGTTCTAACAATAGCTGGATATACATATCCAGGTATCTTTAAGTTAGCCTTCTATTTTCAGCAGTGCAACTCCACCACTGAATATCTATGCAAAGTTAACCGGATACGTTTATCTGGCTAACTTTGCAATCCAGTCAGTAACTGAATATTACATGCTTAAAAATAGGTTCTGCATGTGCAAATACACTTAATCTGTGTAAGAGGGCTTTTGCAAATTGCTACAATATATGCCATTGAATTGTCCATAGGTTATTCACAAATAAGTGCATTTCACGTTCATAAATGGCTTTTTTAAATTGCTACGATATTAAGTTACATTTACACATATAACTTCTTTTAAAATTATTTACAGGGATGGTAACTTTCAAACTAGTGTGCAGGCACGTATTTGCGTATTTATGTCAGCCCATGCTCAGGGATGCAGCCATTTTATAAAATATACATGCATATGCACACATGTTATAAAATAGTCTCACTGTGAACACATGTGCACCGAATTTTAAGTATGTGCATGTGTACTCAAATCCCACTTCTACCGCATATACTGACACCATTCCCAGTTTTACCAATTCATCTCCAGTTCACCGAGTTAAGAAATAAGTGCTCCAAATCTCTCTAGTTTAATATGCTTCACTCTCCCCAGTTAGCCCCCAACCCTTAGAACCCCGCAGATCTGACTAGTTTTTAAATATTTTTAACTTACATGTCATGCATAGCAGAAATAAAGATACACAGCAGGTGACCTCGATGTACGCCAGAGTGCAGGAGTATTTATGTGCACATCTGTTGTTCATGCCCCAGACTATCCATGCCCTACCCAGACCATGCCCAAATCCTGCCCTTTTTGAAATCTTTGGAGATATACATTCTACGTGATAATCGTGATTTCATGATTATCACGGGGACGTGGAGAATCCTTGGCCACGACGGAATGAACTGTCCCACCGAGCACCCTACACACCCCAGTCGGGATGGTCGCGGACCACTTGGACCACTGCGCGTCCTACACAACCTAGTCGGGTTGGTCACGGACCACGCAGGGACAGAACAAGCAGAGCCTCAGAGACATCTGGAAACATGGAGGATGACAGAAACATCTGGACACTTCAGGAATGGAAGAGACATCAGCAAAGACCAGGACGAAGACATGGGATCCCACGGAGAAAGAGTGCCTAGGAGGAGCTGGGTTCAAGGAGTCCTAAGGAGGACTGACTCCTTGCAAAGGCAAAACTGGAGTGAAGGCAGGGCCCTTTTATAGGGCTGAAGAGGAACTCCCTCGGTGATGTTATCAGGAGGAGCCAGGAGGACTGTCCCTTTAAATATGGAGAGGAGGTGCGGCCTCGCGCCTAAGGACAGGACCCTGGAGAGCGGCGTCCATGCCGTGAAGCAAGCAGGAGCAGGGCTGAAACAGGCCACAGCACAGGCCCGACATAGGAAGCGGCTTCTTGCCATGAAGAAGGGACTGGAGGTGGCTTCCTGCCACCTCCAGTCCCTTCTTCATGGCAAGAAGCCATTTCTCCCTGCCTAGAGACTGGGATAAAGAAGATGGCTCCTGCTGCG
Source organism: Rhinatrema bivittatum (assembly GCF_901001135.1). NCBI lineage: Eukaryota > Metazoa > Chordata > Amphibia > Gymnophiona > Rhinatrematidae > Rhinatrema > Rhinatrema bivittatum. Next base: position 407,246,475 of record NC_042617.1, on the reverse strand, counting down.
AAGAAGAGTGCCTCAGGATGACCTCTGGGCTATGTGGAGAGAAGGTAGGCGGCGTCCGTGGCCTCCTGACTGTGGGGCGGCAGTGATGATGGCAGCTCCAGGCCGCATGGAGGCAGGGCGAAGAGGATGGCACCTGCCGTGGCAGCGGCAACGAGCAGCAAGGCCTGAACCACATCGATAGCTCGCGGGCGGCCTCTGGGCTGTGGGAGAAACAGGAAAAAGGTAAGAGGCCACGTGTGGGCTTGTTCCCACAAGCGGAATCGCAACACAATTATCTCTTACAAGCTAACAACATTTTATATTGTTAAAGAAGATAATCAATGTAAGTAAAATAAAATATTGGAATGATCAAATTAAAACAGAAATGTTCAGTGCTGCAATAAATGATAGCTAGAAACATCACAATTGAATATAATTCAATATATTTGTTCACTTTCCAAGATTTTATGCCATATAAAATATTTAAACCGATTGGAATTTTTCTAAAAAAGAAGAGAGTATCATTAACAGCGGTGACAGCAGAGGGTCCCTTGCCTATGCCTCCGCAGCTCTCCAATTCCTCCACTGAGAGCCTGTTTCTTCCGTATGGACTTCTGGACCTGATACCAACACTTACCCGCTTTCTTCCCGCGATTGCGGTGGGGTCGAGTAAAATTGGTCACGCCCCCAGCCCGACATCATCAGGAAGCGACCACTTTAAATCAGCGGTGACAGTGGAGGGGCCTTGGCTACTCGGATTGATCACCGGCTCCGAGACAAGGTGAAGGAACTCCGGCCTAAGGTGTTACCTGGGTTGAAACAGGCTAGTACTACCACTGCAATGGGGATGATTCCAGTAACTGCTGCTGCTGCTGATAAAGATGAACCAATGCAACTTGGTCGTGGACACTTGACTTCCAAGGAGAGAAGATTTCGGAAGCAATGCAGCCTGTGCATGTATTGTGGTCAGCCCAGCCATGATGTCTCTGCTTGCCCTATTCGACCGGGAAACGGACGGGCCTAAGTCCCGCAGGAGGACTGTTCTTGTGCCATACTGCATTTTTTCCTCCGCCCTCTCTCCCAGTCTCCGTAATCTGCGAAACGGCTATGGTTCAGACTCCTGCCCTGATGGACTCAGGGGCAGGAGGCATCCTCATTCTCAGATGTCTGGTGGAAGACTTGAGGAGTCCCTTTCTCAAACAAGAAGACCTTTTACTGCATCACAATTTGAAGTGGGTTTTGGACGATCCTTTACATTGCCATTTCTCCTGAAGATCTTAGTGACGTCCGCGCAATTCAACTCATTGCTGCTGTTATTCATAGCGCCTTCTACGTTCACCTTGGCTCAAAGGTGTCCAACTTTAACCATCTTCTCGGATCACAAGAACTTTGTGTATCTTTGCTTCACACACCGATCTGGAGATCGAGACACCAGAGCAAACGCGCTCTCACGCTCTTTCACTCAGAAGATGTGCCTGTTGTACCACAGCACATTATAGATCCAAAGAAGATACAACATCTATCCGCATTCACGAATTATAAACTTAGAGATATCTGTCACGTTTCATACGGAAACAATCTCCTTCTTTGTACTGGAAAAGGCTATGCACTCTATCGTCCTGGGGTTACCCTGGCTGCTGATGCACCAACCCCAATTGACTGGGTATCCCTGGATATCTCACAATGGGGCCCAGAGTGTTTGGAAGGTACCTTAAGGAGCTCTAGTCTATCATATGTATGCCTACAACTCCAGCGAGGCCAGGATTGCCACCCCAAGATGCATCCTTCAGAGAAGTTTTCTCCAAAGAGGCGGTCGGTGTACTTCCTCCACATGGGGTTTGTATTGTGCCCTGGGTCTGAGAAGCAATCCGGTGCCACCAGAAGGACGAGTGTATCCTTCCTCAGTTCTCACCAAGGAAGCAATGTGGAAAGATTTGTCTGATAAGCCACAGCACATAATAGATCCAAAGAAGATATCTCTGGCAACCAGTTAGTCTGTTTCCACTGGTAATGCTACCTCTGAAGTGGATTTTGGACGTACTCTATCATCACCACTTCCATTGAAACCTTCAGTGACGTCCACAGCAGCCCCATCCATTGCTGCTGATAACATAATTACACTCTGCAAGATTCTTCCATATCTCAAGATCCATCTGTCATCGTTGCAGAAGATGAATTAGACATCAAGATCAAAGAGATTCTGGATGTTTCTAACAGAGGCAAGACTTTTGAATACCTTCTGATTTGGGAAGGCTTTGGCCCCGATTTAATCACTTGGGAGCCTCAGACCAATATCTTGGATAAAGAGATGCTTCATCAGTTCCACCTCATGCATTCTTCCAAACCTAAGCCTGGTACCCGAAGAGGAGATCGCCCATTGAAGGGGGGTACTGTTGCATCTGTTGCTGCTTGATGCCCTCACTCTGCCCTCTTTACCTTTGTGGCGACTCCCTCCGGGTCTGATGGACGGCTGGCTACCACGGAGTCTCCATGCCATCTCCTTCCAGTGTCCTCGGACTGGCTCGAAGCTGCAACTCCGCCATCTTGTCCTGATGCCTAGGGTGCACGCGCACGTCCCAACTCTTGTACCAGCAAGGGCGCGAACCTCAGGGGCGTCCCCCTGAGATGACGTCATCTGCTTCCAATATTTAAAGGTGTTTGAAAACGCTAACAAATTGAGTGAGCAAGGATACGCAAAGGGATTCATTCCAAGCTACTCTGCCTCCTCGGACTTGCCAGAGATACCCGCTCCTCGGGGGCCTTGCTCTTTTCTTTATTTTCAGATTACAGATAGGAACCGGTTCTTGTGCCTTGAGGGCCCATTTTCCTGAACACTCTGAAGATTCTCTACTGCCTGGAAGCTATCACAGCTACAAACAAATGTGAATTACCATCGCTCTCTCAGAGCTTTCCCTGGAACCAGGTACTCGCTCCTCGAGGGCCTAATCCTTTCCAGCTCCTGAGCTTACTTGAGACCTTACGTGAGTTTTGTCATCTAGTTCTATTCAGGAACTCTGCCTATTCTGCCTACTCACTTTCTACAGTTTCTCAACAGCTCAGTCATCCTAGGATCGTTGTTCTAGTACCTGAGGGACTACAGCCCTGTAGGGCATATCAGCTCACTACTGCCACCTCTGGTGGTTTCTAATAACCTGTTTAATAAAAGAACTATTGTGTGTCAGTCTCCATACTCCAGCCTAGCCGGTTGTCCCTCTCGGGGTATCCTCCCGAGAGTGTAGTCATCTGCCATTGGCCCAGGGATCCAACCACAACTATATCAGATTCATTACAGATTGCCTCTCCTTAGCAAAATGATATCTGAGACACTACAAGATTGCTGACTCCTCCCTCTCCAGGAGCCCACTACACAGAGCTTTCTCTACAGATTGCTCCTCCTATCTGATTGCTCCTCCCATCAAGCATCTACTCCATAACAGATTGCTAACTTGAGAAGCAGATATACAACAGATTGCTAACTACCTAGCGCTATAATAAAGAAATCAATATTGGCAAGAAAACATGAAAAAAATTTCTGAAGCAAATGGTAACCCTAGTATTCTTTTTAACATTGTAAAATCTCTGACTAAGGTTAACCCTCTGAATAGTACTAGTTATGATTCTACTATGTGCAATAAAATAGCTACCCATTTCAAATCAAAGATAGATATTATTTCAAGGGAATTTCAACATTTACCTTATCCAACTTTTAAGTCCCCTCCAGTTGCAGTTGAGTGGTCTGGATTTTCGCTAATAACTGAATCTACTTTATTAAAAATAATTCAGAAGCAGAAAACTACCAATTCTCCTTTAAATCTGTACTCAGGTTCTCTATTCAAAGTCATCACTCCATTAACCAGTAGTTTTTATGTGAAATGGTTAATCAATCTCTTCAAGCTGGCATTTTCCCTGATAATCTGAAAAAAACTGCCATTTTGCCTATTCAAAAAAAATAAAAGACCCTCTAGACCTCAATAATCTTAGACCGATAGCACTAATACTTTCATTAGGGAGGAGGAATAGCCTAGTGGTTAGAGCAGTGGACTATGAACCAGCGTTCAAGTCTTGCTGTTGCTCCTTGTGACATTGGGCAAGTCACTTCATTCTCCATTACCTCAGGTACAAACTTAGGGGGTCATTTATCAAAATGCGGTAAGGCATTTTCGCATGCGATAGGCCTGTCAGACATGCAAAAACGTGTTTACCGCATGCGATCGCACCATATCGTATGGTGCGATACAAATGCAGAAACAGGGAGGAGTAGGGGCGGAGAGAGGATGCAAAACCTGGGTGGAGAGTGGGCAACAACACCTCTTTCAGATGCGACCATGTACCTTCACAAGAGAGAGAGAGAGAGAGAGAGAGAGAGAGACTAGCCATGATAGCATGTCCCATACATAAGTATTTATATCCCTAGGATAGGCCCACCTAGTAACTCGAGGTGGGGATTAGATAAGGGTGTAGGGGGTTAGGGGCCACTGTCACATTCTACATGAGACGTACGAACAGATCAGTGGTCTCTTGTGACGATTAGCTGGCCTTCGGAGTGAGGAAACTCCCTCCAAGATGAGATTTGGCCAAGGGTCTCTCAGCCTAGCTTGATGTTACCCAGGTAGAGAGTCCATCAAGGTAGGTTGAGAGACCCTTGCCCAAATCCCATCTTGGAGGGAGTTTCCTCACTCCAAAGGCCAGCTAATCTTCACAAGAGACCATTGTTCTGTTCGTACGTCTCATGTAGAATGTGACAGTGGCCCCTAACCCCCTACACCCTTATCTAATCCCCACCTCGAGTTACTAGGTGGGCCTATCCTAGGGATATAAATACTTATGTATGGGACATGCTATCATGGCTAGTCTCTCTCTCTCTCTCTCTCTCTCTCTCTCTCTCTCTCTCTCTCTCTCAAGTTTTGCAAAATGTGATAAACAGTACATTAGCATAAACCATGCCCCTTTTGGTAACGCATGTGGTACTTACCGCATTTTGATAAATGAACCCCTTAGCTTGCAAAAGCCTTCATTAACTTTTTTGTGATATGGGTCTTCACATTTAACTCAAAATCTATGAACAGTTGTAGCAGAATTAGTAGGCCTCATTATGCTGGGAAATTGGAATAATGTGTTCAACATTCCAACATCACAGAGTGAATATTATTGCATGCACATTATACAGATAAATATAAACTATTATAGACACCAAACATTAGTAATAGAGATCAGAAATGTCTGTCTGGTTTTGAATCTAATTATATCATCATTATGACAGATGGTTCTAACAGAGGAAATTATGTTTTATACTTTATATCCATAGTCAGAGTTTTAAATAAGTAATTTGGAGCTAAAAATACTACAAACTATTAAGGATGTGAGTCAAGATATATGATTATTACAAAAAGAAAAAAGTTTATTATGCAAAACATTGATAACATTAAATAGTCATAGCAAAGACTGTGTAGGATTTAATGAGACACTTGAAGACTTCAAATATATTTTAAAAACATAAACACAGTCAAATACAAACATTTGCTATCTAAAATATGTGTGAGTTAATACCAGAAATTAAAATCAGTTTGGAAACACTTCCAGTCAAAACACCTTCCTATGTAGACATTGTAATGTTTGTTGCAAAAATTAGATGCACAATTGGTATTACATGTAGATGTCCAATGTGTTGAAAATTAGTCTGGATGTCTTAAAGAGAACCAAGAATCTGAAAAAGTAAATAAATAATAAAGATATTTAAATGAGGACAATTTTCATATCTTTACATGGATAAACAGCTGTTTAGGAAAAAGGAATCACTCATCATTAAAATCATCCATTGTACCTGAAGACTGGAGGATAGCAAATGTAACCCCAATATTTAAAAAGGGCTCCAGGGGCGATCCGGGAAACTACAGACCGGTTAGCCTGACTTCAGTGCCAGGAAAAATAGTGGAAAGTGTTCTAAACATCAAAATCACAGAACATATAGAAAGACATGGTTTAATGGAACAAAGTCAGCATGGCTTTACCCAGGGCAAGTCTTGCCTCACAAATCTGCTTCACTTTTTTGAAGGAGTTAATAAACATGTGGATAAAGGTGAACCGGTAGATATAGTATACTTGGATTTTCAGAAGGCGTTTGACAAAGTTCCTCATGAGAGGCTTCTAGGAAAAGTAAAAAGTCATGGGATAGGTGGCGATGTCCTTTCGTGGATTGCAAACTGGCTAAAAGACAGGAAACAGAGAGTAGGATTAAATGGGCAATTTTCTCAGTGGAAGGGAGTGGACAGTGGAGTGCCTCAGGGATCTGTATTGGGACCCTTACTGTTCAATATATTTATAAATGATCTGGAAAGAAATACGACGAGTGAGATAATCAAATTTGCAGATGACACAAAATTGTGCAGAGTAGTTAAATCACAAGCAGATTGTGATAAATTGCAGGAAGACCTTGTGAGACTGGAAAATTGGGCATCCAAATGGCAGATGAAATTTAATGTGGAAAAGTGCAAGGTGATGCATATAGGGAAAAATAACCCATGCTATAATTACACGATGTTGGGTTCCATATTAGGTGCTACAACCCAAGAAAGAGATCTAGGTGTCATAGTGGATAACACATTGAAATCGTCGGTTCAGTGTGCTGCGGCAGTCAAAAAAGCAAACAGAATGTTGGGAATTATTAGAAAAGGAATGATGAATAAAACGGAAAATGTCATAATGCCTCTGTATCGCTCCATGGTGAGACCGCACCTTGAATACTGTGTACAATTCTGGTCGCCGCATCTCAAAAAAGATATAATTGCGATGGAGAAGGTACAGAGAAGGGCTACCAAAATGATAAGGGGAATGGAACAACTCCCCTATGAGGAAAGACTAAAGAGATTAGGACTTTTCAGCTTGGAGAAGAGACGACTGAGGGGGGATATGATAGAGGTGTTTAAAATCATGAGAGGTCTAGAACGGGTAGATGTGAATCGGTTATTTACTCTTTCAGATAGTAGAAGGACTAGGGGACACTCCATGAAGTTAGCATGGGGCACATTTAAAACTAATCGGAGAAAGTTCTTTTTTACTCAACGCACAATTAAACTCTGGAATTTGTTGCCAGAGAATGTGGTTCGTGCAGGTAGTATAGCTGTGTTTAAAAAAGGATTGGATAAGTTCTTGGAGGAGAAGTCCATTACCTGCTATTAGGTTCACTTAGAGAATAGCCACTGCCATTAGCAATGGTTACATGGAATAGACTTAGTTTTTGGGTACTTGCCAGGTTCTTATGGCCTGGATTGGCCACTGTTGGAAACAGGATGCTGGGCTTGATGGACCCTTGGTCTGACCCAGTATGGCATTTTCTTATGTTCTTATGTTCTTAATGAAAATTGCTACAATGAATTTCGGTACAAACTCAGCAATGGTATGACCATTGCTGAGTTTGTAGTGATATACCTTGGTCAAGAGAAAGCAGCATCCGTTGATGAAGATATTTAATTGAAACACTAGTGTTGGGACACTTATCCAAGGCATATTACCATATCGCTCACTGTTTTGTCTAGCAGTCCCTTGCGGCACTAACACAGATACGTTTTTAATTGTATATAAATATCTATTTAAAAAAATGTTGGGTCTAAGTGCTAAACAGTGGATCACTATGATTTGATATTAGACATTTTATTGATCCCATGACTTGACACTTATGAGCCATTTCTGAACTGATCCATTTCACTTTAAAAAATTTCTTATGTGTAACATGGATGGCGACATTAGTTTTCATTGAGCAATTTTTTCTAATTATTTATTTTCGCTTATAATGTGGTTATATCAATTAATTTAAACAGCTGTTTATCCATAAACCTGTTTACTCCACATCCCACTGGATCTCCTGCCCCCATCCTTGTCCAGCCTCCCTGAGCTTCACCTGCATGAGTGCCTTTGATTCTATGGTCGTAAATGGAGCTCAGAGTGGTAGGAAGTATTCCAGGGTCCATTAGACCTGTGCAAGGTAATCAGAGCAAGGAAGGGAGCCATTGTTAGCCATTGTTGTCCTGAGCACATGCTAAAGGGATTTCTCTGGTGGAACTGTTTACTGCATTGCAAAATCTTCATTCTGGCTAAGTATTTTCTGCTTATTTTTACTTATTTTTGCTTATTGATCTGAAGTTGTGTAGAAAGCTTGTGTAGAAAGCTTCTGTGATTATTTCCTGCCTGTGTTTTAACTTCTTTATAGTCTGTTTCATTTTGTGTAGAAAGCTTGTGTAGAAAGCTTCTGTGATTATTTCCTGTCTGCAAAGCTATCAGCTTTTAAACTGGTAAAATCTCTCTAGTTTGGGGTTAGCTGGCACAAACAAAAAAACTGGGGCATAAAGACTGTTTTTTAAAAAAAGAATTGACCAAAAGGCAAAGACAACAGTCCAGAAGTGACGTAATCTAACTAAATTGGGTGTGACTCAGACCTGTGCAAGGTAATCAGAGCAAGGAAGGGAGCCATTGTTAGCCATTGTTGTCCTGAGCACATGCTAAAGGGATTTCTCTGGTGGAACTGTTTACTGCATTGCAAAATCTTCATTCTGGCTAAGTATTTTCTGCTTATTTTTACTTATTTTTGCTTATTGATCTGAAGTTGTGTAGAAAGCTTGTGTAGAAAGCTTCTGTGATTATTTCCTGCCTGTGTTTTAACTTCTTTATAGTCTGTTTCATTTTGTGTAGAAAGCTTGTGTAGAAAGCTTCTGTGATTATTTCCTGTTTGCAAAGCTATCAGCTTTTAAACTGGTAAAATCTCTCTAGTTTGGGGTTAGATGGCACAAACAAAAGAACTGGGGCATAAAGACTGTTTTTTAAAAAAAGAATTGACCAAAAGGCAAAGACAACAGTCCAGTAGTGCCCTGCTTTACCCAGCTTGTCCCAGGCTAAACTGTTTGACACCCTCCCACCCTACCCCTCTACCCACCCTACCCCTGGGGCTTGTTTCTAATAAAGACTGCCTAGATTACCATTGGCAGCAAGATAAATTAGTACATTGGTTACAGTCAAGGAAATAAAGTCACAAATTACCAAGATGAGGACTATCCAATGTAACTGCTGTGGAGCCTTTATTCTGAGGGAAAGCATCTGGAAACTTAGAGCTTGCCCAATTTGTGCACAACTCTCTTCCTTGAAAATGGAGCTGACTGTGATTAAAGATCAATTAGCTTCAATTAAAAGAATTACACCCACATTGCATTACTCAGAAAATAATTCCCCAATACCACAAACAAACCAGGAGTCAAGAAAAGGAGATCCATTAGGCTCAGGTAGGACCCACAGTCACCCATTCTTGACAGAAGAGCAGCCAACAGGTATACCACCCCACTCAAACAGGTCATTAGGAAATTCTTTAAAAACCAGGAATACAGTTGGCTCTGGTAGAATTAGACCTGTGATGAGGAGACACACAATGTACCAAATGCAAAAAGAACAACAAGCCTTCTCTAAAATAAAAACTGAAGTAGTTCTTGAGAAAAGCATTGCAGCATTACCAGAAAAGAGAGAGAAAACACAATGCATGCAGTATTTCAAGATCCATAAGCAAAAGAAAAATCTAATTGAGATGGATAACTCTGTCAACAATGGCACTACCGCAAAAAGAAATAGCGAAGTGAATAACAAATCTCAACAAATATCTCACAAGGAGTCCAGGAAATGCAATAACCGTAAAGAGAGTACCTGGAAGGCTATGACCACAAATGCTCATAGTTTGGGAAATAAAATCCCAGATCTGCAGGCCCTAATGGCTGACGCAGAATTGGATATTGTTGCTATCACAGAAACATGGCTCACAGAATCTCATGAATGGGATACAACAATACCAGGCTACAACTTGTTAAGGAAGGACAGAGAGGATAGAAAAGGGGGAGGTGTGGCTCTTTATGTCAGAAACAACATCCAAGCAACTGAGATACAAGGAAGTTGGGGTATTGAAGAAGCTCTATGGGTCGACCTAAAAAAAGATGACGGAGCGTCCATTTATATTGGAGTGGTTTACAGGCCTCCAAACCAAAAGGAAGAGCTGGACAGAGATCTGGTTGAAGACATCCATAAGATAGGTAAGAAGGGAGAAGTGGTGATCATGGGTGACTTTAATATGCCAGATGTAGACTGGAAAATCCCATCTGCAGAAACTAAAAATAGTAGAGCGATAGTGGATGCCATGCAAGTATCTTTGTTCAAACAAATGTTGTTGGAACCCACGAGAGAAGGAGCTATACTCGACTTAGTGCTCACTAATGCAGATAATGTCTCAGATGTCCAGGTGGGCGCCCACCTCAGCAGCAGTGATCATCAAACGGTATGGTTTAATATCACTAAAAGAATAGGGAAAAGAACCACAAAGACCCGAGTTTTACAGTTCAAAAACACAGACTTTGAGGAAATGGGGAACTACCTGGAGGAAGAACTTAAAGGATGGGAGAACGAGAGAGATGTGGATCAGCAGTGGACCAATCTAAAAGGAGCAATCACCAAGGCAACTGCGCTATATGTTAGAAATGTAAAGAAAAGCAAAAGAAAACTGAAACCTATCTGGTTCTCAAAGGAGGTGGCTGACAAAATTAAAGCTAAAAGAACAGCATTCAAGAAATATAAAGGATCCCAAAGGGAGGAGCACAAAGAAGAATATTTGTATCAACTGAGGGAGACAAAGAAATTAATCAAGTTGGCAAAGAGTCAAGCAGAAGAGAGGATTGCCAAGGAGATAAAAAATGGTGACAAAACATTTTTCAGATACATCAGCGAAAAGAGAAAGGTCCAAAGTGGTATAGTGAAATTGAAAGGTGGTAATGATCAATGTGTGGAGAGAGACGAAGAAATGGCAGAAATATTAAACGAATACTTCAGCTCTGTGTTCACTAAAGAAGACCCTGGAGAATGACCATCTCTAAACAACAAGAAACTGGAGGGAAGGGGAATAGATGAAAATCCTTTTACAGTAGAAAATGTGTGGGAAGAACTAAAGAACCTGAAAGTGGACGAAGCCATGGGGCCTGATGGGATTCATCCAAGGGTATTGAGGGAGCTCAGAGATGTTCTGGCGGGTCCGCTGTGTGACCTGTTCAATAGATCCCTAGAAACGGGAGTGGTGCCGAGTGATTGGAGAAGAGCGGTGGTGGTCCCGCTTCACAAGAGTGGGAACAGGGAAGAGGCAGGCAACTACAGACCGGTTAGCCTCACTTCGGTGGTGGGAAAAGTAATGGAGTCACTGCTGAAAGAGAGAATAGTGAACTATCTACAGTCTGGAGAATTGATGGACCAGAGGCAGCATGGATTCACCAGGGGAAGATCCTGTCAGACAAATTTGATTGACTTTTTTGACTGGGTAACCAAGGAATTGGATCAAGGAAGAGCACTAGATGTCATCTACTTGGATTTCAGCAAAGCTTTTGATACGGTTCCGCACAGGAGACTGGTGAATAAAACGAGAAGCTTGGGAGTGAGTGCCGAGGTGGTGACCTGGATTGCAAATTGGTTGACGGACAGAAGACAATGTGTGATGGTAAATGGAGCCTTCTCTGAAGAGAGAGCGGTTTTAAGTGGTGTACCGCAAGGATCGGTGTTGGGACCGGCCCTGTTCAATATCTTTGTGAGCGACATTGCGGACGGGATAGAAGGTAAGGTTTGTCTTTTTGCGGATGACACTAAGATCTGCAACAGAGTGGACACGCCGGAAGGAGTGGAGAGAATGAGACGGGATCTAAGGAAACTGGAAGAGTGGTCGAAGATATGGCAGCTGAGATTCAATGCCAAGAAGTGCAAAGTCATGCATATGGGGAGTGGAAATCCGAATGAACTGTACTCGTTGGGGGGGGAAAGGCTGATGTGCACGGAGCAGGAGAGGGACCTTGGGGTGATAGTGTCTAATGATGTGAAGACAGCGAAACAATGCGACAAGGCGATAGCAAAAGCCAGAAGAATGCTGGGCTGCATAGAGAGAGGAATATCGAGTAAGAAAAGGGAAGTGATTATTCCCTTGTACAGGTCCTTGGTGAGGCCTCACCTGGAGTACTGTGTTCAGTTCTGGAGACCGTATCTACAAAAAGACAAAGACAAGATGGAAGCGGTACAGAGAAGGGCGACCAGGAAGGTGGAGGATCTTCATCGGATGACGTACGAGGAGAGATTGAAGAATCTAAATATGTACACCCTGGAGGAAAGGAGGAGCAGAGGTGATATGATACAGACTTTCAGATACTTGAAAGGTTTTAATGATCCAAAAACAACGACAAACCTCTTCCGTAGGAAAATAATCAGCAGAACCAGGGGTCACGATTTGAGGCTCCAGGGAGGAAGATTCAGAACCAATGTCAGGAAGTATTTCTTCACGGAGAGGGTGGTGGATGCCTGGAATGCCCTTCCGGAGGAAGTGGTGAAGACCAGAACTGTGAAAGACTTCAAAGGGGCGTGGGATAAACACTGCGGATCCATAAAGTCAAGAGGCCGCCAATGAAGTGTGGGTGACTCGCCAGAATGATGGCTATTGACACAATACCCTTATTAAATAAACATACACATGCTTACTGTGACTCCTACATCGCTCTAAGCTTCAACAGCAAGAGGTAATGGAAAAAAGGATTTGCACTCACAAAGAGGGGAGTAGCTGGCTTGTTACGGCGGTTACTACCCCAAACCAAATATGCCTGATACTTCACTTTCAATGCATATACAGCATAGCTCTCTGCTTCAATGACAGGGGAGAAGAATAACTGATACTTCACACATCCAGCAGAGCTCTCTGCTACAACAGGCAAGGGAGAAGAAAAAGGGTTCGCACTCAAAAAGCGGGGAGTAGCTGGCTTGTTACGGCGGTTACTACCCCAAACCAAATGTGCCTGATACTTCACTTTCCATGCATATCCAGCATGGTTCTCTGCTACACCGGCATGGGAGAAAGACTGATACATCACGCATTTCCAGCATAGCTCTCTGCTTCAACGGCAGGGGAAAAAAACAAAAACAAAAACAAAAAACTGATGCCTCACGCATATCCTGCATAGCTTCAACGACAGGGGTGAAGAAATAAAGGATTCGCAATCACAAAGCGAGGAGTAGCTGGCTTGTTACGGCGGTTACTACCCCAAACCAAATGTGCCTGATACTTCACTTTCAATGCATATCCAGCATGGCTCTCTGCTTCAACGGCAGGGGAGAAGAAAAAAAACCCAACAAGGGCTGTACAACATAGTCTAGGTAAAACAAATAAGCATGGGTGTAGCTTGCTTATCGCGGCGGTTACTGCCCCTACTACCCCTAACTAATCAAGCTAGATATTTCACTTGGATGCAGCTCCATCACTGCTCTCTACATTAATGGTGGGGGTGGAAGGGGAATAGAACAAGGAGCTAAGAGAAACAGATAAGAATGAGAGAAAAATGTGTGAGGCTTGCTGGGCAGACTGGATGGGCCATTCGGTCTTCTTCTGCCGTCATTTCTATGTTTCTATGTTTCTATTACAGGGATGGCCAGCTCCAATTCTCAAGGACTCCAAATAAGCCTGGTTTTCAGGATAACCACAATGAATATGGATCAGATAGATTTGTATACAATGGAGGCAGTGCATGCAAATATATCTCATCCATATTCATTGTGGATATCCTGAAAACCTGTCCTGTTTTTGGCTCTGGAGGACCAGAATTGGCCACCCCTGCCATAATAGAAATAGACATACTGGCAGGGGGAGGGGATGGGCAAAGTAGGATATCCAGGGGATAGGAGGTAATTTTATGTTGCTTAAAGGGGAACGGTTTGGGAATTAGCCAGTATAAGACACAAACAATTTTTTAAAATCTTTTCTACTACTAGGGTCATCCAAAGGAGTGGGATAGAGGGACTTTCAAGATCCCCAGGATGTTTTTGAGACCGGGGAGGGGGTTACTGTTTGAACCAATTGCATTGACATCCCAGTGTTCCAATGAAAGTTAGCTACAGCTTTTGAGTTGTCGCTAACATTCCTGAAAGTAAAAAGGTTTGGAATTTTTCAGGCAAGCCACATTATTTTATAGCATACAATTATATAGTAATGAGCTGATTTCTATGTATTTGCATACAAATCAAGTAATTACTATACTCACTTAATTGAGGGAAATTAATGCACAGTCTTAGAAATACCTTATCACTGCATGAAAGCTTTTATCATGTAGTAAATGCCTATCGCAGTTTAATAAGTGACCCCCTTCATTTTTAATCATTATAGCACCCCTGTACTTTTCTGTCTTGCAGATATAGAGATGTAGATTATGTCTATGGCAGCATTCTATCATGATCATGCAAAACAATACAAATTATGCAAAAGAAAGTATAACAGTATCCATCATTTTTATCCCAACTATAGTATATACAATATGTGGATGACTGAAGTTGGGTGCTAAAATCACAATACAGTAAACAGTCTTAGGAAATTCACACTTCTATAGGCAGATATGACAGAAGATAATCTTTAAATTATAAAATTACTCCTGCTTATTTCTGAATCAACGGTCACAAAGAATTGTAAATTATAGATTAAAAGAAGATAATCTTTTCCATTTCTTCAGTATCAAATTATATTTATCATGTAGTTTGGGCTTTCAGAAAAGAGATTATAGGCAGAACCATGATAAGGGCTTGGGTTCAGAAACTGTGATTTGGAATAAAAGGGGAAGTGAATGTGTAAAATGCAATGAATGGAAATATACTGTTAAAAGAAATGTATGAGAAAGCACATGGGTAACTTACACTGCCTGTCTGTATATCTTGAAGACAAAAAATAATCTTTATTGTGAAAAATGTTTCATTCAACATATCCATGTGCAGTGGGACAACATTTGTTAGATTTTAAATGTTTGTTCAAAACAAACAAAAAACTCATTTTTTAGTTTGATTTGTTTTCATTTGCCATTAAAGTCAATGGGGGAAGCATTACAGGTCAGCCTAAATTGGGCTTCAGAATAATGGTTATGTAATCAATTACAATCCGGTGGGTTGCTCGATCAAAAGCAGCAAAGATTCACCAGGGGAAGGTCCTGTCACATGAATCTAATTGATTTCTTTTATTGGGTGACTAGAAAACTGGATCAGGAAAGAGCACTCGATGTAATTTACTTGGATTTTAGTAAACCCTTTGAAATGATCCCACACAGAAGACTCATCAACAAAATGAGAATCTTGGGAGTCAGCTCCAAGGTGTTGGCATGGATTACAAACTGGATGTTGGATAGAAGAGAATGGGTGATGATAAATGGAACTTACTCTGAATAGAGAATGGTGTTAAGTGGAGTGCCACAGGGATCGGTGTTGGAACCAATTCTGTTCAACATTTTCGTGAGTGACATTGCGGAAGGGATAAAAGGTAAAGTTTGTCTATTTGCGGATGATATTAAGATCTGCAACAGAGTGGACATGCCAGAAGGAGTACAGAGAATAGGGATGTGCAGCCAAAAAGTTTTCGTTGCATTCGTGATACGTATTCGTGGGGGGGTCAATTCTGTTTCATGCGGAAGTATGGAGAATTCCATAAGTTGTCGATCTGTCAATACATTACTACGGCGAGTTAAATTCCTGTCCCAGCTAAAATTAAAATTAACTACAACCCCCCACCCTCCTGACCCCCCCAAGACTTACCAAAACTCCCTGGTGGTCCAGTGGCGAGTCCAGAAGCCATCCCTGCATTCTCACACCCACGTTTGCCGGTTTCATCATGACGCCGATAGCCTGTGTCACAGGGGCTACCGGTGCCATTGGTCAGTCCCTGTCACATGGTCACCGGCGCCATCTTGTGCTCCTACCATGTGACAGGGGCTGACCAATGGCACCGGTAGCCCCTGTGACATAGTCCAGCGGGGGTCCGGGAGCGACCTCCTGCACGCCATCCGTCAAATGCCAATACTCAAAATGGCACCGATCGGCGCCATTTTGAGACTCAAAATCGCCGTCCGATGCCAATACTCAAAATGGCGCCGATCGCCTTTGCCCTCACTATGTGTGACACAGTGAGGGCAAAGGCGATCGGTGCCATTTTGAGACGCAAAGGCAAAGGGCAAAGGTGATTGCATCTCAAAATGGCGCCGATCGCCTTTGCCCTCACTATGTGTGACATAGTGAGGGCAAAGGTGATCGGCGCCATTTTGAGTATTGGCATCGGACGGCCGGCGTGCACGAGGTCACTCCCGGACCCCCGCTGGACTTTTAGCAAGCCTTGTGGGGGTCAGGAGGCCCCCCCAAGCTGGCCAAAAGTCCCTGTGGGTCCAACGGGGGTCCCGGAGTGACCTGCCGTCTGATGCTGAAGGTATTGTTGTATACGGAGCTTTTTCTAAATAATCATGCCGACGCCGGCGTTTCTATGCTCTTTGAAGAGTTCG
Organism: Rhinatrema bivittatum; assembly: GCF_901001135.1. Taxonomy (NCBI): domain Eukaryota; kingdom Metazoa; phylum Chordata; class Amphibia; order Gymnophiona; family Rhinatrematidae; genus Rhinatrema; species Rhinatrema bivittatum. Next base: position 407,230,156 of record NC_042617.1, on the reverse strand, counting down.
CAGCGATTTGCGCTATTGTCATTTTGACTATTTTTACCTGCAGTAAGTGGTGCCACACACTGAGTCAGTATGTGGATGCTCCCCTGATGCAGCCCTATTGAAAGAGGGCGAAACTCGGCTGGAGTCGGGCCTATTGCATAATTTGATTCTACACAATAAATTCTAATTTTGGACATTTGGCTGCTTATTGTGTTTTTCTGCTTCCACGGCTTTATTAAGCAGCCTTCCTTGCTGTTTTGTCAGATTAGAGAGAGCAGGCCCTCGAGGAGCGAATATGCGGTATACCAAGATAGGTACCTGAAGTAGAGCAGAAGGGCCCTTGAGAAGCGGGTACCCAGGTTAGTGAAGAAATACCCTGAAGGGCAGAGAGAACTTCCTGCGGCAGCTGGGAAGCGGCAGAGCAGCTTATACCGGAAGCAATCCAATCCTTGCTAGCAAACGAAGGGCAGGCTAAATACCAGGATGTGATGATGTCACTCGGAGGGGACACTCCCGAGGTTCCCGTCATGACTTGGATAAAGACGTGGGTGGCTTGCGTGCGCGTACCCTAGGAGGCCCTCAGGAAAATCATGGTGAACACCGTCGCTGTTGCCGATCTGGGGACACTGGATAGAGCGGCATGAAGACACAGCAGCAACCATCTTCCCAAGGCTTGAAGAGAGAGAAGGAAGAAAGGAGAGGCACAGAGGTCAAAGCCGTCTGAGACCGATGGATGCAACAATTAATATGTTAATATGTTACTATGTTACAATTGTCAAAATTTGTGGGAAGAAATCAATAGAAGGAGTAAAGAACTGCAAGGTATCTAAAAAGACTGAGGAGACTGGAAAGTGGCACTAAAAGTGGCATGAATAGCCGAAGACTCCATAAAGGGGCAAAGGGGTACCAGCATTGTCAGGATTCCACCAAGTCACTGTAAGAGGAGGAAAGAATCAGAAAAAGTGGAAATAAGACCCCAAGACTCCAAAAATGTACACTATCAACAGTGCCATAAACTTTTGATGGTATCACATGTGGCAGACTGACACCAAAAATGACATTATCTCATCCTGAGGCAGCATAAAGATAGGCAAAGCAGAAAAGGTGGCAGTAAAACTCCAAGACATGTACTGATAAAGAGGCCAAGTAGCAGAAAGAGTGGCTGGAAGGCTCAAAGCTCCATGAGAAATGCAAAGCAGCCCCCCCCCCCCCTCCCCATGCCATCCCCAATTTGTTGGGTGTTAGCTCTGGGGTATGACAGCAAGGCATACCCCAGAGCTTGGTAAGGTCTGGGTTATGCCTTGCTGGGGTAAGGTCTGAGCATGGAAGCAAGGCTGAGTGGCACAAAGACCCCCAAGGTGCAGGGTGCAATTTAGATTTTATTTTAGAATGGGTTCGCCAAATGTAAAGGTTATTATCACAATTAGTGCATCAAAACTGTTTCTCTAATGATTGTGGGATGGTTTTATAGGAAAGTAATGAGAGCTGCTTTATTTAGAGGCCACTTCCCACTCATCGAGTTGCCCTCAGCCTGTTCCATTTCCTGGATTTTGCATGAAATCTCTGGCACTATTCTACATTTTATCACATTGAAAGCATTGAAATGGTTATGCTTGAGTAACTTCTCTTGTGCCAGTCTTTTCTCCTTCAGAATGAGGGCTTTTTTGGGGCAAAAGTCCTTTCCCATATCCTGTACTTGAACTCTGGCTGTTGAACTTCCTCATTTATTGGTTTTGCATGCCTCTTACTACTTTAACCTTTATGGCATTCAGTTCAGTAAATGGTTTCTCTTGAGCATCTTTTGTCTTGTAGATTTGTTTTTTGACAAACCACCACAGTTTAATAAAAAATACAACAGAGTGGGAGAACCAGGCTGAGATTGCTGGAGAAAAGAAAGAACCATAAGGAAGAACCATAGAACCAGTTTTCTTTTTTTTACTTCTTTCAGATATTGTTTGGGGACAAAACACTCCAGTACAACAAAGAAGAGATTAAGTGTAGGAAGAACACACCAAGACTCCAAAAGAGGTTGCCAGTACAGTGCAATGAACCCCTTATGGCATCTCATGTGGCAAACTGGCACCAAAAGTGGTATTAAGCCAGCATGAAGGGGGAACAAAGCAGAAAAGGTAGCAGGAAAACCTCCAAGGCAGGCACTGATATAGGGGCCAAGCAGGACAAAGAGTGGCTTCAAAGTGTCAGAGGTCCATGAAAGGTGCAAAGCAGCTACCCCAGACAGGCAAGGTGTTAGCTCTGGGGTACAACAGCAAGGCACGGTGGCAAAGGGAACTTCAAGGTGTAAGGTCTGGTTGTGGAAGCAAGGCTGAGTGGCACAAAGACCCTCAAGGTGCAGGGTGAAATTTAGATTTGCTTGTACAATGGGTTTGAGAAATGTAAAGTTTATTATCACAATTAGTACATCACAAAGGAAAGTAGCAAGGGCTGCTTTAATCAGAGACCATTTCCCACATCATTGACCTACCCTCAGACTGTTATTTGTCGTGATTTTCTGGTTTTACATGAAATCTCTAGCACTACTCTAAGTTTTATCACATGGGTACATAAAAATGGTTTCTCTTGAGCATCTTTTGTGGTGTGCTAATTAGAGATGAGCTTTGTTTTTTCATATCGGGATGTATTTCGGTTCGGGTGCTTTGTTGAAAATTTTGTTTTTTGGCGGCTCATTTTTTTTGTCGGGGCAGATCGGGAAAACGAGTCAAAAAACGAATCGTAAAAAAAAATGAATAGGGAAAAAAAATTAATCAGGACAAAAAAGAACTTCCCCCAAGACTTGCCAAAAGTCCCTGGTGGTCCAGCGGGAGTCCTGGAGTGATCTCCTGCACTCGGGCCGTCGGCTGCCGGTATTCAAAATGGCGTCGATAGCCTTTACCCTTACTGTGTCACAGGGGCTACCGGTGCCATTGGTCGGCCCCTGACACATGGTAGGAGCACAAGATGGCACCGGCCATCCATTGCTCCAACCTTGTGACAGGGGCCGACCAATGGCACCGGTAGCCCCTGTGACATCGTCAGGGCAAAGGGCCATCAGCACCATTTTGATTCGTAGCAGGCCTGACAGCCTGACGGCCCAGAGGGAGAGCTCGCTCGTGGGACCCCGCTGGACCACCAGGGCTTTTAGTAAGTCTTGGGGAGGGATCGGGATGGTGTGTGTGTGTGTGTTGGGGGGGGGGGGTGTTTGTAAGAAAGTAAAATTGAAGGGTTGGGGTGTTTTGTTTTGTTTTTCAATAAATGTGCCCCTGACCCCCTCCCCCCCGCACTAACCCAAAAAACAAATTTTCTCCGAAGTTCGGGGAAAATCTGTTTCATGGTTCAGGTCCCCCGAACCACTACAAATTTCGTTGAAATTGCCTAATTTGTGATAAACAAATGCACATCTCTAGTGCTAAATGTGATAATAACCAGATCTTACACCTTGATGTCACTCTTTCTACTGCTTGTCCCCTTTATCAGTGCCTGCCGTGGGGGGTTTTCTGCCACCTTTTCTGCGTTGTTCCCCCTTCCTGGTGACAGAATGCTAATGCCACTTTCGGTGCCAGTTTTCCACATGAGATTCCATGAAGGGTTCATAATACAGTTCCTGCTAAGTGGTAACCTCTTTTAGTCCTTGGAATGTTCCTCCCAAATGATCTTTTCTTGGCTTGCTGTACTGGGACTACTTTCTGGGTCTTCCTAGTACTGCCAGTGCAAGTGCCAATTTGGACATATTTATATTTACTTTATCTGCTCTGCCTTTCCCTATTCCTGACATCATTGTTTTTATGTCACTGGGGATGTGAATTTTACAACAATAATTTAATATTTTGCAGTGTTATTGTAATGCCCACTGACTGCGCAGGTACCATGCTGCCATGTGAAGAACCCAGAGAAACTGATGTAATGAGTGTCACCTAAGTCCAAGCATCCCGGGTCCCTACGGGCTCCTCCCGGGGGGGACCTTGTGCTTCCAGTGGTGAAGCTCATCCTAGCCTCTGTCTCCTCCAGTGCTCTGGCCCCTGGGGGCAGGTGCTTCCTGGTCCCTACCAGGGAGCTGTTCTCCACTGCTCCAGGACAAGGATCCACCCCTGAGTGCAACACACTCTTTGCCTTGCCCTCACTTCTCGCTTAGGCCCACTGCCTATAGCCCACTGCCCACACCTTGCCCTCTGCCAGGCAAGCAGAAAATAAATGATTAATCTCAAATGTACCTAAGGCTTCAATTACTAGAAAGGAGAAACAAAACAGCAACTGCAAATGAAGCAACACAAATCTGCAATAAGTCACAGATTTTGTGATGAAGAGCTGACTTACTGCCTTCTTCTCTTGTGTGACTGTGTGACTGCTGCTGGCACAGTAAGACTATAAAATATGCCGCAGAAAAAACTTTAACAAGAACTCAGAGAGAGCTCAGAGCTATGCTTTCACACACATGATATCTTGAGAAGCAATGTAGAGCAAATCTCTGACATGTTCAGTCTACAAGATCAGCATGACAGTGTCATTGAACCCGGTTTACAGCGATAGGTCAGACTGGCAAATTGCTTCACTGTGATATGTCATTCCTCTTATCTCCTTGACACATGCTCATCCTCCCCTTCTCTGCTGGCTGCCTGCTCTACACTCTATCAATTTCTAATTGTACACATGCATCTGTAGCATTCCTATGATTTCTATGAGTCCATTAACTATAATGGCTTACAGAAATCATTCTAATGAAAATGAATGAAATGAATAGAATTCATTTAATTAATGGGGCCTCTTCAATTTGTTTCAGGGCCCCACAAAAGAAGTGACTTGGCCTCTATTTGCTTTGTTTTTTCTAGTTTGTTTTAATAAACTAATGCACATGCCTAATTAACACTGATTATATAAAAATACCATGTCCAAGTGTTTTACCGTAATATAAAGTTTAGTCTTCATTTTATCATCTGAAATGCTTTCAGGTTCACGTGCAGAGTTGCAGGTTCTAAGTGCATGGATGATGACATCATCATGTAGGAGGAAGATATTTAAGTTTATTAGAAACTAGCACATCTCTTGGAGATAGAGGGGAAATATACAGGAAGGATGAGTTCTAGAACTGGGCTATTGACACACAGAATTTAAAACTTCAGCCCAGTGTGAAGGAGAGATAGTCAAAAGGACTAACACAACTTTAGAAATGAAAAAATGATTTTGAAACAAAAACAGAAAAAGTCTGCATCCTACTAAATTTGTTATGCATCCACATCCTGAACAGTGGGTGCAGTTCAGGCTACACCACTTCAAAAAATCATGTAGCACAACTAGGAAAGGTAAAAGAAAGGACAGAAAAGACAATATAGGCAGGGCTCCTGGTCGGCTGCAATTCCGCAGCCAATTTAATGGTCGCTGAATTTGCCCTGTCCCATAGAATTGGCTGTTCCTGGCCAAATAACCATAGGAAACCAGGGGCCAGATCCTACCCAGTAAACATCCAGCATTGGTGGCAAGGAACACAACACAGTAGTACGACCCGTATGGCATAGTGAGGGCAAAAGTAGCACCGGTGCCATTTTGAATATTGGCAATACGGCCCGAGTGCAGGAGGTCGCTCCCGGACCCCTGCTGGACTTTTGGCAAGTCTTGTGGGGGTCAGGAGGCCCCCCCCAAGCTGGCCAAAAGTCCCTGGGGGTCCAGCAGGGGTCCGGGAGCGATCTCCTGCACTCGTGACGTCGGGTGACAGGAACCAAAATGGCGCCAGCGCTACCTTTGCCCTGTCATATGGTAAGGGCAAAGGGCCACCGGCGCCATTTCTATTAACGCAGCCGTGGCCCGAGAGCGGGAAATCACGGGAGATCACGCCGGGACCCCCCCACTGGACCCCAGGTAATTTAAAACATTTTGGGGGGGTTTGGGAGGGTGGGGGATTTGTTTTAAAGGGTCAGGATGGGTTTTAGGGTTGTTTTGGTGTGCCGGTTTTCCCGCCTTCCCCCGATTTACGATTTTTTACGATTTTTTAACAAAAAAACCATGGCGATCAGATTTCCCTCCCCCCCCCCCAGCCAAAATCGATCGTTAAGATGATCGATCACACGATTCACATCCCTACAACACAGTGCATTCCTTTTCTTCTGGCCTCCTCCTGGAAGTGAAGCATCATTGGTGGCAATGGGATAGTTCATTGCTTTCGTTGCTTGCCCGCTGCCAACTCTCCAATCCCCCCACTCATCCTACATGTATGGAAAGAGAAGAATGAGAGCAGTCTTGTAGCATCTTGAGCTGTGTCATCCTCTTCCACTACTGGGGCCTGAATGCCATGCTTTGAACCATATGGCTTAGGCCCCAGCTGCAGAGGAGGACAGGGCCCAAGGTGTTGCAAAATCACAGTTCTCCTCTTTCAGGACATGAAGGATGAGTGAGGGGATCATGAGGATGAGGTGAATGAGTGAAGGGGAGTGGGAGAGGAACAGAGTGGGTGAGTGAGTGGATGGGAGAGGAGAGGAGGAAGTGAAGGCGGAGAGAGTGAATGAGATTGAGTGGGGAGGGAGTGAAGGAGGTGAATGACTGGATTATGATGGAGTGGAAGTCAATGAGACAGCATGTGATCATGTGGAAGGAAGAATGAACAAAGAATAAAGGGATTGGGGAAAAGAGAAGTAAACTAGGGAGAGAGAGGGCATCAGGCAGGGGGGAAGTGAACAATAGATAGTGAGGAGATGGGGATGTGAAGTGAACAAGAAAGAGTGAGAAGACTGGAAGTGAAAAAGGGAGACTGAAGTGAAATTGGGGAAGAGCAAAGAATAAGGGAGAGTGAGGTGATAGAGGTAAAGGAAGAGTGAGTGACGAGATTATGGGTGAAGGGGAGAAAATGAGAAAGAGAATGTAGAGGGATAACAGAAAGTAAGAGGTCTATTTTAAAAGGATTGCGCACGAATAAAAGACCCACAGATGTGCATATGTGGGCTGTACATGAGTAATGTGGATTTAAAAAAGCCATGAAGAATATATATTCATGCTTGTCAAAAATAAGAGGACAGAAACGGGACAGGGTATGGGTGTTCTGGAATGGGGCCAACAGTTAGGCATGTAACTATACTTTAAAACCAGATACCACAACGTGTATTGGCTTGTTATCTGCATAATTTCACTGCTGCTACAAATGAGGAGCAAGCCTATAGATCTCAACTTTACATTTGTACTAGGTTTTCCATGTAAATGCATAATAAAGAGTCAGGAAAATATGTATATATTTTTCACCCCGGACCAGTTAAATAATTTCTTAGAACCATTGAGAGTGTCCGCATCAACCCCAGTGTCAACTTAGAATCATAATGGTATATTGGCAAGCTAGATTTTTCTGAAAATGTGATTGTTTTTCTTTTTGCTCTCCCAGTATTCTATGAAACTAAATACTCCTCCATGTTGATTGATGTTTTAAATAGTAGAAGTTTAAACTATGAGTATAGGAATATAATGTTAATGCCAATGTCAAACTATACTATTGTATTTCACATGCAATATTTGATTTATTGTATTCTTTTGAAAATTCAGAAATAAAGAATTAAAAAAAAAAAAAAAAAGACCCACAGATGTGCATATGTGGGCTGTACATGAGTAATGTGGATTTAAAAAAGCCACGAAGAATATAAATTCATGCTTGTCAAAAATAAGAGGGCAGAAACGGGACAGGGCATGGGTGTTCTGGAATGGGGCCAACAGTTAGGCATGTAACTATACTTTAAAACCAGATACCACAACGTGTATTGGCTTGTTATCTGCATAATTTCACTGCTGCTACAAATGAGGAGCAAGCCTATAGATCTCAACTTTTAGGGCTTACAAGACAGGGTGAGGGGTCTGAATCAACTGCGGAGCATGCAGGATAAAGAACTATTCCTCAGTATTAACTAGGCAAACTAATTAGACTAATTGGAAAAACCGGGTTCTCCTTTGCACGAGCATGTTTTAAAATCTGCCTGCATATGCACGTAAGAACATAAGAACATAAGAAATTGCCATGCTGGGTCATACCAAGGGTCCATCAAGCACAGCATCCTGTTTCCAACAGAGGCCAAATCAGGCCACTAGAACCTGGCAATTATCCAAACACTAAGTAGAACCCATGCTACTGATGCAATTAATAGCAGTGGCTATTCCCTAAGTAAACTTGATTAATAGCCATTAATGGACTTCTCCTCCAAGAACTTATCCAAACCTTTTTTGAACCCAGCTACACTAACTGCACCAACAACATCCTCTGGCAACAAATTCCAGAGCTTTATTGTGCGTTGAGTGAAAAATAATTTTCTCCGATTAGTCTTAAATGCGCTACTTGCTAACTTCATGGAATGCCCCCTAGTCCTTCTATTATATAAAATTGTAAATAACCGAGTCACATCTACTCGTTCAAGACCTCTCATGATCTTAAAGACCTCTATCATATCCCCCCTCAGCTGTCTCTTCTCCAAGCTGAACAGCCCTAACCTCTTCAGCCTTTCCTCATAGGTGAACTGTTCCATCCCCTTTATCATTTTGGTTGCCCTTCTCTGTACCTTGTCCATCGCAACTATATTTTATTTTATTTATTTTATTTAACAGTTTTTTATACCGACCTTCATAGTAAATAACCATATCGGATCGGTTTACAATATAACAAGGGAATAACTGGAGTAGCAATTCAAGTGAAATGACAGATAACAATGGTAGGAATAAGTCAAAGTTACAATCAACAGGGAGAGAGAACTTGGAAGCTTACAACAAGCTGGAAGGAAGAAAGGCCGGTAATAAATAAGTAGAACGTACGAGTTATATATCTTTTTTGAGATGTGGTGACCAGAATTGTACACAGTATTCAAGGTGCGGTCTCACCATGGAGCGATATAGAGGCATTATGACATTTTCCGTTTTATTACCCATTCCCTTCCTAATAATTCCTAACATTCTGTTTGCTTTTTTGACTGCTGCAGCACACTGAGCCGATGATTTTAAAGTATTATCCACTATGTTGCCTGGATCTTTTTCCTGGGTAGTAGCTCCTAATATGGAACCTAACATCGTGTAACTACAACAAGGGTTATTTTTCCCTATATGCAACACCTTGTACTTGTCCACATTAAATTTCATCTGCCATTTGGATGCCCAATCTTCCAGTCTTGCAAGGTCCTCCTGTAATGTATCACAGTTTGCTTGCGATTTAACTACTCTGAATAACTTTGTATCATCCTCAAATTTGATAACCTCACTCGTCGTATTCCTTTCCAGATCATTTATACATATATTGAAAAGCACCGGTCCAAGTACAGATCCCTGAGGCACTCCACTGTTTACTCTTTTCCACTGAGAAAATTGACCATTTAATCCTACTCTCTGTTTCCTGTCTTTTAACCAGTTTGTAATCCACGAAAGGACATCGCCTCCTATCCCATGACTTTTTAGTTTTCGTAGAAGCCTCTCATGAGGGACTTTGTCAAATGCCTTCTGAAAATCCAAATACACTACATCTACCGGTTCACCTTTATCCACATGTTTATTAACCCCTTCAAAAAAATGAAGCAGATTTGTTAGGCAAGACTTCCCTTGGGTAAATCCATGTTGACTGTGTTCCATTAAATCATGTCTTTCCATATGCTCTATGATTTTGAACTTGAGAATAGTTTCCACAATTTTTCCTGGGACTGAAGTTATGCTCACTGGTCTATTATTTATTTATTTATTTATTTCAAATTTTTATATACCGGCATTCGAAACTTTTTTAAACATTGGGGTTACATTGGCCACCCTCCAGTCTTCAGGTACAATGGATGATTTTAATGATAGGTTACAAATTTTAGCTAATAGATCAGAAATTTCATTTTGAGTTCGTTCAGGACCCTAGGATGCATACCATCCGGTCCAGGTGATTTGCTACTCTTTAGTTTGTCAATCTGGCCTACTACATCTTCCAGGTTCACTGTGATTTAGTTCAGTTCATCTGACTCATCACCCCTGAAAACCATCTCCGGAATTGATATACCCCCAACATCCTCATTAGTAAACACAGAAGCAAATAATTCATTTAGTCTTTCTGCAATGGCCTTATCTTCCCTAAGAGCCCCTTTAACCCCTCGATCATCTAATGGTCCAACCGACTCCCTCACAGGTTTCCTTTAAAAAAGTTTTTATTATGAGTTTTTGCCTCTATGGTCAACTTCATTTCAAATTCTCTCTTCGCCTGTCTTATCAATGTTTTACACTTAACTTGACAATGCTTATATTTTATCCTATTTTCTTCAGATGGATCCTTCTTCCAATTTTTGAAGGATTTTTTTTGGCTAAAATAGCCTCTTTTACCTAACCTTTTAACCATGATGGTAATAGTTTTGCCTTCCTTCCACCTTTCTTAATGTGTGGAATACATATGACTGCGCCTCTAGGATTGTATTTTTAAACAATGTCCATGCCTATTGAACACTTTTAACCTTTGCAGATGCACCTTTCAGGTTTTTTCTATTTTCCTTATTTTATCAAAGTTTCCCTTTTGAAAGTTTAGTGTTAGAGCACACGTAAAAGCCAGCAAAGTCTTAGGAAACATATGCAAAGTTTATTTTCTCAAGAAATCTCTTAAGATTACGTGCATAATTACGCATGTGAGGTGTAATTTAAAACATATGTCAGCAACTGCATGCATGATTTAAAAGTGCACCTGCCACAACGACCCTGCCTCCCAAAAGTAACGGCGCTTCCTATGTGGCATGCTGAGACACGCAGGTGCAGTGCTAAGCACGTGCCACACAGAGGCAGGGCAGGCAGTGTGGCTGGCTGCAATCCCAAAGAAGAACCCTGGGAGCCCAGCCAATCCAGAAGGGGGTGCTGAAATGGAGCAAGTGAATGGGTAGACTATACTACCACAATGACTTTAGAGGAGACCAGCTCAGAGAACATTGCAATGAAAGCCATCCAGAAGGAAAAGGCTTTGAGAGGAAGGGTAACTTGAGCCCAGGATATTGATAGTGTCAGGAGGAGGAGAGGCCAGCAACACAGAAGTGTCTGGGGGACAGGGAGGGGAGGGATGTTAGTGATGTCCTATGCTGTTGGGGAGAGAGGTAAATGTTCCTGATAGTATGATGAAAAAGTGGAGGCAGGAACAGATGGGGGGATGGGGGATACTGCTGGTGCTGGCTTGGAAGGGAGTGGGGACACAGAGAGAGGGATACTGGTACTGCTTGGGAGGAGGCAGGAACAGAGAAGGGGACATTGGTGGGTTGGGGGAGGGGATGATGATATAAGAACATGTGTGTGTACACACATATGAGAATCAGCATGTATGGGGGAGAGAAATATAATGTGTGTGTATGGGGAGCATATATCTGTGAGGACAGAACGAGCATTTTGTATGTGTGTTAGAGAGAGAAAGAGCGAGAAATGTATATGTGTGAGAGAGATAGAGAGCATTCATATGTGTGTGTGACAGAGAGAAAGAAGAAAGTTTGTGCATGCCTCAATACACACACACATACACACACAAATCCACAACAATCTCAGGGTCAGAGTAACTGGAAATCAAAGGTTCCCAGGTATGGAGAGTGAGACAGTTTTTAAAATACTTATTAGTTTTACTTATTACGAACCTTTTGGTTCGGCCTTCATTATCGGTTCTCCGCGGGAAATTTCGTTTTCCCGTGGTTCAGGCCGATTTTTTTCGGCTGCCCCGAAAAACAAATTTTCCTGAAATTTTGCGAAAATCTGCTTCGCACATCCCTATTTAACTCTAATCCTCCCACCCTCCCGACCCCCCTAAGACTTGCCGAAAGTCCCTGGTGGTCCAGCAGGGGTCCCGGGAGCTATCTCCCCCTCTTGGGCCGTCGGCTGCCAGTAATCAAAATTGCGCTGGTGGCCCTTTGCCCTTACCATGTGACATGGGCTACCGGTGCCATTGGTTGGCCCCTGTCACATGGTAGGAGCAATGGATGGCCCGCGCCATCTTAAAAAATGTAGGGATCTATAGCAGCCTGGATTTTTCTGCTTTCTTAATAGGAGGTGTATTTTAGGCCTGGTGTAATATTTGCATGTTGCCTCTTTATGACTAAGGGGGTCATTTTCTAAAGGGATCGCATGCGAAAAGGGACTTTTGTGTGCAATAGCAAAATTGGGTCAGAGTCAGGGTGGAGTCTGCACCAGAAGGGGAGGAGTCAGGATGGTGTTGGGGCGGACTCTGTGACGACTTCGCTGATGGTAAAAAGGTAGGATGCCTTATTGCTGCCAGTAGCACACCCAATAGTGTCACCTTTCACGGTGGTACTATTGGGTGCGAAAGCTGGCAGTGATCGCACCACGGAGGTGCGATCACTGCTGGCTTTCGCAGGCCCACCCCCCCGCTTCGCCCCCCCCCCCCCCCACCCCCCATTACCGCTGAGTTCTCTAAGGTCTGCGACCTTAGAAAATACAGACCTAAGGTTGTTACTGTTTAACTGCTGGCAGTTAGTGCTTTTTATTACTTTATTTGTATTTATTCCTCATTATCTCAGTTGTATTTTTTTCTCATGTCACATTTATTTATTTATTTATTTTGCCATTTTATATACCAATGTTCCAACTGAAGATCACAATGGTTTACATCATGACATAAATATTATAAGTAGCCAATTAAAGTAATTCAAAGTGATCATATATCATACATTTAGCGATGGCCACATACATTGCTTAGAGCCATCATGAAAGGAGAGGAATACAGGGATGAGGTAACAGGGAAGAGGAAGCATTTTTATCACAAGAGTAGCTAAGAGGTGCTAATGGGATATAGGGGAGAGGGACGAGAGAAGGTTTTAGCTGGAGGGATTTAGAGAAGGGGTTGAAAGCGGGTCTATCAGATATATATCTTAGGGCTGGATTAGAAAGTTAGTGGTGATGAAATCAGCAATTAAATTTGAATACATTTATTTATATTTCATGTAGGAAGAATTAAGGGTCAGTTCTTGTAGAGGATAAGGATCACATTCTTACAGACCTGAATATCACATGTTTGGGACCAAGGGCACACTTGTGATTATTTATAGATTACAATAATAATAGATTTATCCTTTAAATAAAAAAAAAAAAAGAATTAAGAGTATTCCAGCGCATGGTGTTGTGCTGTGAACAGGATGAGGGTGCATTTTGTCACTTAGCGATAGGTGTCAAATTGCCTGGCTAATGTCTCTGCTATCCACAATACTCTCTTTCTTCCCACATCCTCCTCCCCATTCTTGATTCCTCTTCCTTCCCTTCCCTCTCCTCTTATTCTCATTTTTTATCCTCCCTGATTATGCAATCCTCTCTTCCATCTGCATTTCTATCTTCCTCAGAGTTTACTAAAGAGGATGTTGGGGAGATACCCATGCCAGAATCTGTATTCAATGGTGATGGCTAAAAGACAGGAAACAGAGAGTAGGATTAAATGGTCTGTTTTCACAATTGGATCTGTACTTGGACCGATGCTTTTAAATATATTTATAAATGATCTGGAAAGGGGTACGATGAGTGAGGTGATCAAATTTGTGGATGATTCAAAATTAAGCAGAGAAGATAAATCTCCAGTGGATTGTGATAAATTTCAAGAGAAGCTTGTGAGGCTGGATGATTGGTCTTCCAAATGGCTGATGAAATTTAATGTGGACAAGTGCAAGGTGATGCATATAGGGAAAAATAACCCTTGCTGTAATTAAACAATGTTAGGTTCTATCTTAGGAGCTACCACCCAAGAAAAAGATCTAAGAGTCATAATGGATAATACATTGAAATTGTTGGCTCAATGTGCTGTGACAGCCAAAAAAGTTAACAGAATGTTAAGAATTATTAGGAAGGGAATGGCGATTTAAATGGTGGATGTCATATTGCCTCTGTATTGCTACATGGTGAGACCGCACCTTGAACACTGTGTGCAATTCTGGTCGCCACATCTCAAAAAAGATATTGTTGCGGTGGAGAAAGTGCAGAGAAGGGCTACCCAAATAATAAGGGACATGGAATGGATCCCCTATGACAGTGATGGCCAACCTTTTGAGCTCAGTGTGTCAAAATTCATTAAAAAACCGAGCATAACTCGGGTGGTATGTCACTTCTAGAAAAATCCATAATTGTGATATTTGTAGCTCTAATTAATAACAAGAAGTTATAATTTTAATATATGTACTGTATTTATTAATAAAGCAAAAACAAATAATTCTTTACCTTGCCTGCTTAGTGACATTTTTGGTGCTGAATTTCGTCGGCTAAATCTTCAATTAAAACACTCTCTCCCCCTCCCACACAAACTCTTACTCCCCTGGATTTTCTCATACACACTCATGTTCTCACACTCACTGGCTCCCTCACATACACACAAACACACACACCCAGACAGGCTCCCATTCATTTTCACACCACTCCCGCTCCATCCTCCAGGCAGGCACCAATTCATTCTCACACACACAGACCCCCAGGCAGGCACCCTTGCATTCACACACATACACCCCCAGGCAGAGTCCCATTCATACACATGCACACACTAAAGGCAGACCCCCCTCTCTTTTGCCAGCAACCTCCGAACCTCTCTCATTCCTCTGCTGCCACTGTCACTGCTGCCACATGACTATTGGGGATGTTGCTATTCTTGCACATTCCCAAAGATTACATGTGCCAATCACTAAAAATATATATTTTTTTTAAACTTTGCTGTCTGATCTTAGTTTTCTAATTGGTTGGTCACAGGCTTTTTTTTTCCACCTTCCCTTTATTTTTTTTTGCCAATTCCTTTTATATTGTCTTTTTTTCTGTTTCTTTTCTCTCCATCTTCTTCCCTCAAACACACAGTCAGGTTCTCATTCTCACATGCATTTCTCTCTCTCTCACACAGGCTCTCACTGTCACATGCTCTCTCTCATACAATCATTCATACACACAGTCTCTCACTGGCACATGCTGTCTGACCCTCACACACAGGCTCTCTCTCACTCCCACATGCTGTCTTGCTCAAGCACATGCTGTCTCTGCAAACATTCAGGTCCTCACACACAATCTCTCAACATCTCGCGTGCGCGCACACACACACACACAGACCCTCAGCCTCTCTCTCACCTCTGGGCCTCCTCTTCGCGGGTTGCCAAAGGATGGGCTCTGCAGCGGCCCTGCTACTGGGCTTCTTCCTCTTCTCGGGCCGCTGCAATTTGAGATTCGCGGCGGCCCGTAAGCGCAAGCGATGCTCCTCTTCTGCACGCACTGATGCTTCACCTCCTTCCTGCCCACATGGCTCCAGCAACGTTTACTTCCGGGGCCGCACAGGCAGGAAGGAGGAGGAGCATCAGCACGTTCAACACGATCTTTTTCTTTGGGCTGTGGTGACGTGAGCCTCACCACGGCCCTGCCTATCTGCCTGTCGCTGCGCCTCCCTGCGCCCGGGGGCATTTGGGGGGGGGGGGCTGGAGGGATACTAAAAAAACTAATTTTAAAGGGTTGGCGCAGCCGATAAAAAAAAAAAGGCTCGGCACAGCCGATTAAAAAAAAAAAATCAATAATCCCGAAACGCTACGCGTGTCAGCAAAAACGGCTCGGCGTGTCACCTCTGACATGCATGTCATAGGTTAGCCATCACTGCCCTATGAGGAAAGGCTACAGGTACTTGCCAGGTACTTGTGACTTGGATTGGCCACTGTTGAAAACAGGATACTGGCCTGGATGGATCCTCGGTCTGACCCAGTATGGCAATTCTTATGTTCTTATGTTTATCCCTTGTCCTTCTATCCTACCTAGGATTCCTTCTTCATTTCCTTCCTTTGTCATTCCCTTTCCCTCTTCTGAGATTTCTGTCCCCATTCCCAGATCCCTTCCCTCCTTCCTCTCCAGCCCTATTCACTACGATTATTTCCCTCTTATAAAGAACCAAATAAATTTACTTATAAACCCATAAATATTAGAAAATAACTTTCTTTTTTATTAAATAAAAATGTATTATTGAAAAAACTAATATATGCAGACATATGCATATTTGCCACATAATTTTGAAAAATCAGCCTCAGACTTTGCTCGCTCTTGCCATACGATCTTGAAAAATCTGCTGCAGGAAACCAGGACTCTGGATATAGGGCATGTAACAAACTCCATACTAAGAGTGACTAGAGGACTCTTCAACATGAAGGAAGAAAAAGATTGTGGAAGATATGGAGAAAATAAATAGGAAATTATTATTTTCGGCATCTCAAAAAACAAGAGTGAAGAGATGTTTTGCAATTAAATGAGGTTCAGTAGATAAAAAATAATCTGGGAAATACATCAAACTGTGATTGTGCTCTAATGTGCATTAAACAGCATTTATCATACAATAGACTTGATATCTTGCATCTCCCAGCCCAGATTCCTGACCATATTACAATGCCTTTCTTTGCATGTGATTTCCATGCACGAATAATGCAAATGCATGCAAAGAAGGTAATTACTAGGCATTTGATGAGAATATTTTATTGTGGCTGATCAAGAAACTGAAGAGTAGAAAACTGACAAACTGAAGAGCAGTAAATCACCTGGACTGGATGGTATAAACATCTGGGTTCTGAAAGAACTAAAAAATGAAATTTCAGACCTATTACAAGTAATTTGTAACCTATTATTACAATCATCCATTGTACCTGAAGACTGGAATGTGGCCAATGTAACCACAATATACAAGAAAGGCTCTAGAGGTGATCCAATAAACTATAGACTGCTGAGCCTGAATTCAGTTCCGGGAAAAATTGTGGAAACTATTATAAAGAATAGACTCACAAAACATATAGATAGACATAATTTAAAGGGAACATAGCCAGAATGGATTTACACAAGGGATGTCTTGCCTCACAAATCTGCTACATTTTTTGAAGGGGTGAATAAACATGTGGATAAACGCAAACTGATAGATGTGATATATTTGGATTTTAAGAAGGTATTTGACAAAGTTCTTCATAAGAGGTTTCTAAGAAAAATAAAAAATCTTGGGATAGGAGGAAATGTCCTTTTGTGGATTGTAAACTGGTTATAAGACAGATTAGGATTAAATGATCTGTTTTCACAATGGAAAAAGGTAAACAGTGGAGTGCCTCAGGGATATGTACTTAGACCGGTGCTTTTTAATATATTTATAAATGATTTGGAAAGGGGTATGATAAATGAGGTGATCAAATTTTCAGATACACAAAATTATTCAGAGCAGTTAAGTCACAAGCAGATTGTCATAAATTGCAGGAAGATCTTGGGAGACAGAAAAATTGGGTGTCTATATGGTAGATGAAATATAATGTGAACAAATACAAGGTGATGCATGTAGGGAAAAATAAGATATGCTATAGTCACATGATAATAGGCTCCATATTAGGAGTTATCACCCAAGTAAAAGATTTTGGCATCATAGTTGATACTACATTGAAATTGTCAGCTCTGTGTGCTGTGGCAGTCAAAAAAGCAAATAGAATGTTAAAAATTATTAGTAAGGAAAAGCCAAATAAAATGAAGGATGTCATAATGCCTGTTATGGTTAAGCAGTGTTTGGGTGGATTCCTGTGTACTGAGGCAGATGACCATGCCCACGGGGAGGAGCCCCATGAGGCACTGCAGTACTGGGCTAAACGCAGACACACAAACACAGAGTTTAGTTATTTTATTAAACAGCTAGTAGTGTGCCACCAGAGGTGACAGTAGTGAGATAGTCTGGATGAAGCAGTGTCAGGACCCTCGGCAGAGGGGACCCTTCTCACCCCGTTTGTAAAGGGGGATTCCAGTGTGGATTTCCCAGCAAGGCAGTACTGTGGATGAGATAGACTGAGAGTTAGATTGCTCACAAGATGGTTGCTGTTAGTATACGATTCCACCAGGTTGAAGAAGTTGGTAGCGGCCCCGAGGCAGGGAGAGCAGGCCCTCAAGAAGCGAGTACCTGATCCCTGTAAGGCACCTGAAATAAAGCAGAGGGCCCCCAAGGAGCGGGTACACAGGTTAGCAATACCTGTGTACCCGAGGTACTCACCGGAGGTTGGTGAGTTATGCGATATAAATATCTCCCCAGGGGGAAGAGTCCCTGGGTGATCAGTGTTTTCCTACGCTGGGTTCTTTAACAGAGGACTTGATCTTGCCGCTCGTGCCCATAGGACATCGGTGGGTGGGGCTTCAGACGTGGCGGCATCCCAGCCATGGAAGGAGGACCTCCAACATGAATGACGACCTTGGGTCCTGAGAGCACATCCCTGAGCCCGGCGTCAGAGGCTCGGAGAGTGGCAGACCGCCTCTGAAAGGGGTAAAAATCGGTCGGCCATGGTTTCTGTGGCTGGCCAACATAACAGTACCCCCTCTTCAAGGATCCCCTCTGGTGGGTCATCCTTTCCCTTCACATAGTTCTCCTCTTCTTCTGTGATCCAATCCTCCTCGCTATCATCGGAAACAAAAACATTCTTGTCCATAACGTGTATGCTAGAAGGTATCACAGGTGTATCTAGAGCAGAAGTCTCGAGTTTGGCAATACTCAACGGTGATACAGTGAGGCCTCCTTGGGCGTTCCTCTGTTGCAAGAGAGAATGTAGATGCTGGATCTCCCGTTCCTTGTAAGACAGTATAGTTAGGATACCTTGCGTGGCTTCGATTTTACTAATTCCTTACTCACCGAATCTTTAAGAATTATTTGTTCCTTTAACCGTGTGAGTTCGTCTTGCAGAGCTTATGCCCTGGAAGAGTCAGGCCTCCAAAGATTCCCCTTGACATTGTCCCTGGGGAATAAGGACACCGATGATACGGTTGTCACAGATATGGTTCGGGATTGTCCAGAAGATTTTAAGCAAGTCTCCAAGCAATGAAGTCCCCATTGAATCTGATCCGGAGAAGACCAATCAAAATGAGGCTGATGTTTCTGAAGCCAAGGCAGACCCAATATTATAGGACTTACTGCCTCAGGCAATATAAAAAAAGAAAGATGTTCACAGTGAGTTGTCCCAATTCTCAATGATAAAGGTTGAGTAATCCGTGTGACCCTCCTGAGAAGAGGGTTCCCATGCATGGAAGAGAGTACCAGTGGAGGGTCCACTGGTGAGGTGGGAACAGAGTATCTACAGTTACTGTCACCACCGGGTTGAAGATGAGGTGTGGTTACTGCTGCTGAAACATGGGTTTGACCCAGTTGCATAGGTTCATCCCTGGAAGGAGTAGCATTCCCTGGTAGAAACAGAGGGTCAGAGAAGCGACCACGTCATCGAGTGTGGTCCTCCCGGGTCCGTTCCTGGAGTCTCCTATCGATTCTACCCGTAAGGTCGATAAGATCTTCAAGGGAAGTGGGACGTTCCCTCGCCGCCAGTTCATCTTTGATCTATGGATTTAATCCTTCCAAAAATATGGTGTTGTGACTGCTCCCTTGCCAATTTAATTCTGTAGCCAAGGTCCGAAAATCAATGGCATATTCACCTAGGGACCGAGATCTCTGTCAGAGATGAAGCAAGTCGGCACCCATCGCTGGTAACCTGCCAGGATCCTCGAATACCTGTTTAAAGGCGGAGACGAATAGTGGCAAGTTGGAAAGCAGAGGATCGGAGTGTTCCCATAGCAGTGAAGCCCACACCAGGGCTTTCCCATCCAACAAAGAAAGAATGAAGGTGCTCTTTATCGAATCATTCATAAACAATGCAGGTTGTAGCGCAAACTGCATATGGCACTGGTTTATGAAACCCAGGCATCGTTTAGCGTCCCGAATAATGAGGTGGGTTAGGGAGAGGTATTACCATGTGATTAGGTCTAATGATCATAGAAGAACAGGTTGGTGAAATGAAGACATCAAGTTTCTTCAAGAGATCTTGACCAAGGGCTAAGCGATGGACGTCTGCCATCACTAATTCCAATGATATCTGAAGACTTTGTATCTTCTGAATAAAGCTAAGGATGGATTGGAGTACCTTCAATTCTTCTGTTTGAGAGTCCAGTCTGGTATTCAGAAGATCAATAGTGGAAGATAGTGCCTCCAAGGCCCTTTGCTGTTCTTGACCTCTCTGAGCTAGGCCTGGAATGGCCTGCAATGCAGTGAGCTGAGCCGAATCCATGAAGTTAGCATGGATTTAGCATGGAGTTGGAATCTGTTATGGTTAAGTGGTGTTTGGTTGGATTCCTGTATACTGAGGCAGATGACCATGCCCGATGGGCGGGGCTACAAACATGGTGTTGTCCCAGCCGCGGAAAGAGGACCTCTGACATGAATGACAAACTCGGGTCCTGAGGGCGCATCCCCGAGCCCAGCATCAGAGGCTTGGAAAGCGGCAGACTGCCTCTGAAAGGGGTAAGATCGGTCGGCCATGGTCTCTGTGGCTGGCCAATGTAACAATGTGTCAGTATTGCTCCATGGTTAGACCACACCTTGAATACTGTGTGCAATTCTGGTCACTGCATCTCAAAAAATATAGTTGCACTAGAGAAAGTATAGAGAAAGTTGATCAAAATGGTAAAGGGGATGGAATGGCTCCTCTATGAGGAAAGGCTAAAAAGGTTAGAGCTGTTCAACTTAGAGAAGAGATGGCTAAGGGGGGATATGAAAGAGGCCTACTAAATCATGAAAGGACTTGAATGATTAAATGTGAAATTGTTATTTAATATAAGGACTAGGGGACATTAGATGAAGTAAGCAAGTAGAACATTTAAAATGAATCATAGAAAGGGGGGGCAAACTCTCTTTTTGACTTGGGGGGAGTAGGTGTGAGTAATGAAAGGGGGATTAGGCCCCTAAACCTTTTGATTATCAGTCATTGGGGGATGGGGATATCAAAGACCTGGCACATTATTATGTTTTATGGTGTTTAGGGGTGAGGGAGCCGGGGTCCTCACCACATCCCTACATATTGACTATATTTTTGCTTTGAGGGAGTTGGGGCTGCCTCAAGTGGTGGTCTTGGGTTGAGATGGAGATCAGCACTGACTCTCGCTCAACCTCCCTATTTTGGCAGCACAATTTTTTGGGTGGGCCAGTTGACTTAAGGCCATGACTGTCCCATGAGGTTTGGGTCACCATCACATTAAATGATTGTTAAATATGTTATTTTGCTCCATGGTATTTGGCTGCAAGACAAAATAACGCACCATAAAACTACTAAATTTTTTCGGGTGAGTGGCCCTTCTGTGATAGGGGACCCCTTCTGCACTAAAACTTTGTGGCTTAGTGGCTCTAGGCCAATGTTCTTTTTTATTTTGAATAGAACATACATGAGTTACAACTTGCACTCGGACTGACTTGGGCTTCATTGTTTACCCCATACAACAGTATTGAAAACTTTTAGTTCCCCCTTCTCATATGCTCCCTATGCATAAACATGCTTGGAAGCACTCTCACTCAACTTAGTGGATGCACTTCACACTCACATTAGAATTATAGAGCCACTCTCACTATAGGGGGCACAAAAATCAATATCAAGTGGAAGGTTTTAAAAAAAGGATGTATTCTTTTCACATAACATATAATTAATCCATGGGATTCCTTGCTACAAGATGTTCTGGAGGAAAATACTATTTTTGAATTTAAAGGGAGCTAAATTAATGGAAGATTAAGTTGTTACATTTGAAGCTGGGATAAGGATTACCAAAGACATTTTACTAAACTGAATATTACCTGGTAATTAATAGAAATTAACCCCTAATCTAACCCTCAATCACCCATTCAACAAGTAGATAGTAAATAAGCATACACATTTTTAATTAAATGTCTATTAAATATGAGAGAATGCTTTAAAAAGTTGGAAATGGGAAATGCCTTGCTCTCCCATTGTAGTTTAGAAAGAAGGCAGAGAATGACAGCAGAAGAAAAAATGAACAGTGCAGGAGTACAATAATTAAAAGCCAACAGGAAATGAGAGAAGACAGAAAAGAGATCATTTAAAATGAAGACACATATGGCCAGTTCTGTGGGTCAGTTACAGTTCTGCTCCTTAGGCCAGTTTGGGATAAGGATGCTGCAGAAGGCAGCAGCATTCGCATCCCCTGTGGGAATGTAGTCCAAGCCATTTCTCAATGACAGTACCTAATGGCCAGATTTAGGGTCCATGTTACTGTATTACAATCCTATATTTACTTCCCTCTGAATTTTTATTAAAGCTAGTGTCTCACTACATAAATTCAACCAAATTCCCAGAGGTGGCAATTAAGGAGAAGAGAATACCATCTTCCATAAACAAGAAAGAAATGAAGGCTATAGTACAAGTGTTAGGCAAGGCAGAAAGCCTAATATAGAAAGTCTCAACTGGTAAATCTCTCCTAATCCAAGATAATAGTGTGAAAGCTAACAGCACCCTTGGCCTCATAAGAAGAGGCATCACCTGTAGGAAAAAGAAAATAAAATATTTCCCTTGCACAGATTAGGAAGACACCCCAACTTTTAGTAATGTTCTCGGTGGCCACATCTTTGAAAGGGATCAATTTTCAAAAATTGGCAGAGTGTGTAAGATAACCAGATAAGTTTGGTTATCTAAGTGAATATTCAGCCACAGATATTCAGATAATTCTGTAGAGGAATATCCTGCTAAAGCTATCTGCTCAAAATTTGAACAGGTACATTTAGGATTGCTATTTGTGTGGCTGAAGTTATCTATCTAAGGAGCCTATGCTTCAGCGTGCACATAAAGCCTCTCATGTGCATGCTAAAAAGAACAAGCTATGCAGGAACATGTTATCACGCACACTCAAAAAGCATTAGCATGAACATTCAAAGGTACGCATGTCAGGGCATATAAAATTAGGATCATATAAAAATAAGTAGTTACTGAGCCTATTCTAAATATCATTGTATGCTCACCTTCCAAGCTATATAGCAACCATACACTAACAAGGCACTATTTAATACTTCCTGGGATCTGGTATTTATTTATTTTTTACTTATTTTTATTTAAGGTTTTTCTAGACCGACATTCGTTGTGAAACATCATATCGGTTTACATAAAAACAGAAAATGCAGCGTAAAAGCTTTACAAGGAACGTTATAACTTTTAAAACATAGAAGGGGGGGTATGCATTGTAAGGAGGGGAGGGGAGATAGATAATTAAAGTGCAAATTAACTTCAATAGATAACATTTTAGCTTCAATCCATGTTAAGAACATGGTGGGAGGTAAGGCAAAAATAAGATATTAAAATATTGGAGGTCAATGAGGGGATGAAGGGAGAAAGTAGAGCAGGTATGAAGGTATGGTATTAACTTACTACTATGAGCTTGTTACTTACGTGGGGAAAGCTAAATAATGTGAGAATGCTAAACTGACCAAACCCTTGACATTTCTCAGCTAACTGGAAAAAGATGCCCAGTGAGAAAGGATAACTGTCTAACTTTACCCCAAGAATCTTGGGGATAAACACATTTGACGACACTTTTCTTTGCCAAAACAAATGCACGGCTATATACACAATCCTGAGGGAATTTATAGAAACATATTCATACCACAAATATGTCTTCTGAAACAAAACAGTGATTAATAAAAGAAACTCTGCACACTTTGTTGCACTTTTTACAGTGTACAAAGCACAAAGGTTTCATACTGGTATAAAACAGACAGGCTCCAAGGTATTGGCATAATTAATCAGGATAATTGTCATCAATACTGAGCATTGCAGATGTTCAGAGACTGCATCTTTAACAGCAGTGATTGTGGTGTCCAACTCATCATAAAAGCAAGGGACCTCCCATGCAGGGTGATCCCCATTACTCACTTCCCCAGTTCCTTCCCCTCTTTCCTCTCCAATGTGAAAAGTATGTTTTCACGGAGTACCAGAAAGACAGGGGAGACAAGAAAGAGGGAGAGAATGAAGTCAAAGAGGAAACACTTGAGCACTTAAAAAATACTGTATTTGACTTTTATACATGACAAATGTATTTCTAAGCAATAGCTTACCGGAGGAGGTTTTTGCTGTCATTAACATTATTAGTTTGGCTAGAGACCACTTTAGGTATTCTAAGTTTTGAGTCTGAAGAGCAATATGAGCCTCCAAAGCTTTTCACATGATCAATTGTTATGTTTGCATACTGAGCTCACGACAGAGAGCTTTGAGGCAGTAGCAGACTGTAATGTAGTCATTGTGATGCCTGCAATACAATGTGTGTTGCGCTTGGAGGTGAACCCTTGTCCTGGGGCAGTGTAGAACAGTTCCCTGATAGGGACCAGGAAGCACCTGCCCCCAGGGGGCAGAGCACAGGAGGACACAGAGGCTAGGATGAGCTTTCACCACTGGAAGCCTGCGGTCCCCCCGGGTGGAGCCCCGTAGGGACCCTGGCCGCTTGGACTTAGGTGAGCCTTGCAGGGTCTCCCGGAGAAGTAGTAGAGAGGCGTGCCATGAACAGCAAGGGAGCGTGGTCGGTCACTAGGCTGTAGGCCTGGAGAATCAGGGAAGGCCAGTACAGCGTAGGCGATGACAAAGCAAGGGACAAAGCCAGAATCAGGAGACGTGGTCAATGGCAGCCGTGGTCAGGTTCCGAGGATCAGTCCGAGGAATAGTCAACAAAGCAGGGATCAGGTTCCAGAGGTCAGATGAGGTCACAAGGCAGGCAGAGGTCAAGATCCAGGCAGCGAGCAGAATGGTCAAGGAACAGGCAGAGGTCAGTACCAGAGTCAGTCCGAGGGTACTGCCTGGGGAGACAGGACAGACAGACGCTGGAACAGAAGGTCGCTGGAACAGGAGGATGATGGACAAGGCTGGAACAGTAGGATGCTAGAACAGTAGGACACAGGAACAAGGCTAGAATAGACTGGAACAAGACTGGAATAACACTGGAACAAGACTGTGAACACAGAGGCAAACTAGTACACTTACAGTGCCGACCCGATTGCTAAGGCAAGGAAGTGCAGGCAGGAACTTCCTTATGTAGTATGTTCAATCAGGGCACACCGCGGAGGTAGGACCTCACGTAGGGGCACCGCGGAGGTAGGACCATGCGTAGGGGTATGGCCAATGCCACTGAGGACGCCGAACTCCGGCATGAGGCCTGGTGCACAGTGGAAGGCCCTGCGACTGCCGCCGCGGGACGCCGAGGCCTGGAGGAGCTCGCAGCTGCTGCTGGGGAGGCCGAACTGTGACCTGCAGAGGAGCTAGCGAGGTGAGCAGGCCCATGCGTGGGCCGAACACGGACGGGGCGCGCAACAATGTGCTCATAGAAGAGTCAGGGTAGCCAGATTCTACTGGGGATTTCCCCCTTGCATACTCTCTTCTGTTTCATAAGATCATAAGATTTGTCATACTCGGTCAGGCCAAAGGCCCATCAAGCCCAGGATCATGGTTATTAGGGATGTGCAATTGTTTTGGACGAATTAGGCAATTTCAACGAACCTTTTTGCTTACTAGTTTTAAATGTACAACGCAATAACTTCATTGAGTGTGCTCTAGCTTTTAAACTTTGTGAAATAGAAAACAAGTGATTAGTTCCACTCCACTCATTATTTTATAGACCTCGATCATATCTCCCCTCAACCATCTCTCTCCAAGCTGAAGAGTCCTAATCTCTCTAGCCTTCCCTCACAGGGGAATCATTTCATTCTCTTTATCATGTTGGTCATCCTTCTCTATACCTTTTCTAATTCTGCTATATCTTTTTTGAGATGTAGTGACCAGACCTGCACACAATACTCAAGATGAGGTCACACCATGGAACAATACAAAGGCATTATGATATTCTATGTTTTATTCTCCATCCCTTTCCTAATAATTCCTAATAATTCCTACAATTCCTACAATTCTATTTACTTCCTTGGCTGCTGCTGCACAATGAGCAGAAGATTTCAACATATTATCAATGATGACACCTAGATCCTTTTCCTGAATGTTGACTCCTAATGTGGAACCTTGTATTGTGTAGCTATAATTTGGGTTACTCTTCCCTAAGAGCAACACTTTGCAATTGTCCACATTAAATTGTATTTTCCATTTGCATGCCCAGTCTCCCAGTTTTGCAACATTCTCCTGTCTGGTCCAGCCTGTCTCCTGCTTCATTGAATTTAACATGGCCACCCCAGCCTTGCTTGGTCCAGTTGTCTACTGCTTTGCTGCCTCTAGCCTGTCTCCATCTCACAGCCTCACATAACCCAGACTGTTCGCTGCCTTACCTGATGCAGCCTATTCTCAGACTTCTTATGCACTGCCCCCACCCTGGACTCCTACTGGTCCCTAGTACCCAAAGGCCCAACCTGCAGGGAAGGGAGCTAGCTAGGGAGAAAACTCCCCTATGTTCCATCTGCCCTATGTTCCATCTGCCCTATGTTCCATCTTGTCATCCTGTGCTACTCCTCAAGCAATGTTCCCTGAACGGGGAGTGTGTAACAATATACATTCAGATTTATAGTATTATATACCATGTCTAATGCTTAACTTTACAGGTTCAAATCTATTGGCTGAAGACAGGCACTTGTGAGAACTCATGTTAACTAGTGAATCAACAAAATGGAAATTTAAGGAAGGTGGAAAAACTGCTGACAACAGTGAAAAGAGAAATTGTTGACAATATCTGAAATGCAAATATTATCCATGAGACAGTGGGAAATTTTCTACAATTTTTTTTGCCACTAATTATAATCCTTAGAAACCAGGAAGCTCCAAATAAATTAACATGTTATTGCTGTATAAAACTACAAATTACAAGCCAATAAGGTTATAATATATATTTCTTTCTTCTAGCAATTTAGTTAGATGCACTCAGAAAGAATCTCCCAAAGGTTATATGTAAACAGACAGACAGATTTTCTGATTATTCTTATAAATAATGGGGGAGATTTTAAAAACCCTACGCACGTAAATCCAGGAGGATTTACGCGCGTAGGGGGGTTATGCGCGCTGGGCCTATTTTCAAAAGGCCCGGCGGCGTGCATAAAACCACGGGACGTGTATAAGTCCCGGGGCTTTACTGAATGGGCGAGCAGGGGGTGGGGTGGGGGCGAGGTTGAGGGGTGGGTGGGGTGGGTTACGGGCGGAGTTGAGGGCTCCAGCACAGCGGCCTTTGCCGCTGTGCCGGGGGATCGCGCGCTGGCAATTGGCCGGCACGCGCAACCTACACCTACCCAGAGGCAGGCGAAACATAAAATAAAGGTTAAGGGGGGTTTTAGGTAGGGCTGGGGGGCGGGTTAGATAGGGGAAGGGAGGGGAAGGTTGGGGGGGGGGCGGAAGGAAAGTTCCCTCCAAGGCTGCTCTGATTTCAGAGCGGCCTTGGAAGGAAGGGGGAAGCCAGCAGGGCTCCCTATGGGCTTGGCACGCTCAAGGTGAACTATTGTGCACCCCCCTTGTGCACGCCGACCCCGGATTTTATAACATGCGTGCGGCTGCGTGCTCATGTTATAAAATCAGGCAAACATTTGTGCGTGCCGGGTTGCGCGCACAAATGTAAGCTCGTGCGTAGGTATTAAAATCCAGCCCAATGTTTATTCTCAGGTTCAGGTAGTCCACACCTGCATTCTGAAGATAAAAATGAAAGCAGGGAGATGAGGACCAGTCAGCAAATTAGGATATCTTCATGATGATGTCTCTGTATTCTCCTGGTCTGGATCATAACTATATTATTTTGCATACCTGTCATTCACAGGTGACATATAGATGAGGGGCATACACTGTACTTTTCTAAAGTTTCTACCTGCTAACAGGTAGTGAATAGGAGGCATTTGCTGGGCTATTTTTTGGATCTTTTCCACTTAGCCTTGCTGGTTGGGGATGCGGTGCCATTGTTATGTCTTCACAATGATTTGTCTCCAGTTGTTGTTGGTTCAGTGTGTAATAAACAAAGGTCTTCACAAGTCCTTTGGTGCCTCTACATCCTGAATTTTAGATATTATCAATAATTTTTCTTTCACCGTGGTCAGCAACTTTTACAGCTTCCTTTAGTTTCTGTCTTGTAGGTTCACTAGTTAGGATAAGATGTCACAAAAATTCATTTTCACTTTTCTGATATCTTTCCCTGGTTACAAATAATGTATGGCCGAGGGATGCATACGTTGGGCTACTTCTCGGAATTTTTTCACTTGGTTGAAGAAGCTGTGCCATTGTTATGCCTTCACAATAATTTGTGTCTCCAGTTGTTGTTTGTTCAGTGAATAATAAGCAAAGGTCTGTGCATGGAAGTTTACACATCTTGCACAGCCTGCATTTCAGATATTTTTGACAATTTTTCTTCTCACGGTTGTCAGCAACTTTCCAGCTTCCTTCAGTTTCCATTTTGTTGGTTCTGAAGTTAGCATACATTGTTACAAAAGACTGTCTTCAGCCAATAGATTTGGATCTGAAAGGTTAAGCACTAGAAGTACTATATAATACCACAAAGCTGCCTGTATGTCACACTTATACTTTCCACCCAGTCTATCACTGACTGCTTCCATAAAAAGATTAACAAGATTGTGAATTCTCTATCAGATCAACTCCTACACCCTCACTTCATTCACTTCCCTTTCCTTTGGCCATTGTCACATTTTTCTTCCTTTTCTGAAATTACAGAGGAGGAAACTGCCCATCTTCTTTCCCCCTCCAAACTTGCTACTTGTTTCTCTGCCCCTATTTCTACCTGGTTCCTCAGTTGTGTCTGCCCTGCAATTGCTCCCTCTATCTGTCAGGTCCTCAGCCAATCACTTGTCACTGTATCTGTCTCTTCTTCTTTCAAACATGCTGCAATCACATCATGCCTCAAAAACCTCCACTGGACCCTAACTGTCCTGCTAATTATCACCGTATCACTTGATCTCCCCACGTCCCTTTCACATCTAAACTGCTTGAATGCGGTGTTCATTTCTGTTGTTTTAACTTTTTCATTTCAAGCCATTCTCGATCTGCTCCAGTCTATCTTTCACACCTCTGTATACAAGAGAAACTGCTCTCACCAAAGTCTCCAGTGACCTCTTCATAGCAAAGGCAAAGAGTCTTTACTTGATCTTCATCTTCCTTGACCTAAATCAAATCAGGTTTTTTTTTTCACCTATCCTCTGCTTTTGAAGCAGCTGATCATCGTCTATTCTTTGACACAGTGTACTGAATTGGGTTTTGGACTTTGCTCAAGCTTGGTTTTCTTCTTACCTCTCCTACCATGCTTTTACTGTATTCTCTGGTGGTTCTTTTTTCACCACTTTTTCATTCTCTGTTGATGTGCCTCAAGGCTCCGTCCTGTGTTCCTCTTCTCTTTTCTATCTATACTTACTTCTTCCCTTGGTGCTCTGATCTCCTCCCATAGCTTTCAGTATCACTTTTATGCTGATTACTCCCAGATCTAACTCTCTACAGCAGAAATTTCACCACAAATCCAATCCTGAATTTCAGCCTGCTTGCCTGACAGTGACACCTGGATGTTCCACTGCCACCTTAAGTTTAAACTTAACGAGACCAAGATAGAACGTCTTGCCCCCCTCCCCCACAACCCACAACCCACATCTCATCCTCCCTCTTTTTCTGCCTCTATGGATGGTACTCACATCCTCCCAGCTCCCTTAGCCCATAGCCTTGGGGTCATCTTAGATGCTTCTTTCTTCTCTATGTGCATCCAAAACACTGCTAAAACATGTCAGATTTTCCTTTGTAACATCACTATAATTAGTTCCTTCCTTTCTGAGCATGTATCATCTCTTATCAACTCCCTCTTAGACTACCTCAACTTGCTCTTCATGGGTCTCCCACTGAACCATATTTCACCACTGTAATCTATTCCAAATACAGCCGCATGGCTTATCTTTCTTCAGTATCACTATATTGGTTCCCTGTCTGCTTCCATTTACATTTTAAGCTTCTCTTACTCCTCTATAAATGCATTCACTCTACAGCTTCTCATTGCCTATCTTCGTTTCTCTCTCCATATACCCTTTTTCATAAACTCCAACCAAGTAATTCTTATCTATTTCCTTCTTCTCCAGCCTCAATTACCAACTCCATGCTTTCCACTTTACTGTGCTGTATTCTTGAATTGGTTTAAAAACTCGCATTTCTGAAGCTGCTTTTAATTCTTAAGTACTTCTATTCAATAAAAGCACTTCACATAGACTCATGTTTGTCAAGTATGCAAGTATGTTTGTCTTGATAGACTGTCCATGGAAGAGCGATTGTCTCTTATGCGAATCTGTACAATGCTTCATATGTCTAATAACACTTTCTAAATGATAAATAGTGATAGTAATAGTAGTAATAGTTTGAAAATCCTTATTGACACAAAAGAAAGGTGTTCTAAACATTGAGTCATGTCAATTTTCATGCTCTCCAGGAACTCTGCTCTCTTTTGACTGCTTCACCTGGAGTGTATTAGCTCTCTTACTCTTTCCCTGTGCACCGACAAGCAACCCCCTGCCCCCTCC
This sequence comes from Rhinatrema bivittatum, assembly GCF_901001135.1. Classification (NCBI taxonomy): domain Eukaryota; kingdom Metazoa; phylum Chordata; class Amphibia; order Gymnophiona; family Rhinatrematidae; genus Rhinatrema; species Rhinatrema bivittatum. The sequence continues at coordinate 407,199,963 of NC_042617.1, read as the reverse complement.
CCCTTCCCCCCTCCCTATGTACCAGGCTTGGTTGCAAACCTCTTGGAAGCCAGTAATTGGAGTCAAGAGGAAAAAATAAGTGATCATGCTCAGTTTGGCAAATGCTTGATATTTCGTGTTCAGTCAGTAAGTAACATGCTTATGCAATATAAAATTTGCAATGCAGCTCATTAAACTATGATCTCATAGTATAGCTAAGTGCAAAAAAAAAAACCCTAAACAAGACCAGTTTTCCAAAAAATGTATGAACTAAATGGGATGAAAAAGTTTTGTAAAAAATGTCAGTACAAAAGCTAAACACTCTATTTTGCTACTGAACTTATTTGCATAGAAGTCCCATTAGCAAAATAGCATGTGCTTTTTACTTAAGTGTGGACAAGGTTTAGCACCCTTTAGTATATTGGCCTCAAACTCCGTCGCCAACCAATTAGCTTTTGAACCAAGCAATCACACTGCCAGCAAGTGGCTTAAAGGTTCAGTTGTATTTCTTTTTGAGTAGCTGATATAAAGCTTCCACCCCCTCTAAACATAAAAAAAGAAATAGACATATACAACCATATGCAAAAAAGACACAAGATACACATAAAATGAAGAATGGTGGCTGGGGAACTGCTGATACCAGGAGCAATATTAGAGCTGTTGGTGGAGGGGAGTGGCAGTTGTTGAGACTGATAGAGGGAACTGAGATTGGAGAAGTAGGAATTGATCTTTTCTCCAGAAAGAAGAGAATGAGCTGAGAGGGGGGGATATGAGACCAGGGATGGGAGCAGAGGCAGGGAACATTAAGGCTGAAGGGAGATAATTAAAGCTGAAGGGGAATGGTTGATAGGGATGTGCAGCAGGGACGGATTCGTCCGATTCGGTATTCATATTCGTCAGGACCCAAATCCATTGCATCCATTTTTGGGGAACCCCGATTCGTCCATTAGTTACATATGGTATTCGTTTCCCAATAAAGTTGAAAAAACCCCATCCCAACCCTTTAAATTTAATTAACTTCAACCCCCCACCCTCCTGACCCCGCAAGACTCGCCAAAAGTCCCTGGTGGTCCAGCGGGGATCCTGGAGTAATCTCCTGCACTCAGGCCGTTGGCTGCCAGTATACAAAATGGTGCCGATAGCCTTTGCCCTTACTTTGTCACAGGGGCTACCAGTGCCATTGGTCAGCCCCTGTCACATGGTAGGAGCACAAGATGGCGCTGGCCATCCATTGCTCATACCATGTCACAGGGGCCAACTAATGGCAGCAGTAGCCCCTGTGACATAGTAAGGGAAAAGGCTATCAGCGCCATTTTGAATACCAGCAGCCACTGGACCACCATGGACTTTTGGCAAGTCTTGGGGGGGTCAGGAGGGTGGAGGTTTTATTCATTAATGATATATTGCATTCGTGGGGGTTCGCCATACATTTTGGGACCCCACAAATGCAATGAATAGGGACCTATATGATGCAGATTGCGCATTCATTCAAAATGAATGCACATCCCTAATGGTTGATGCTGAGGGGATTGTTGAATGCCAATGAGGTGGAGGGATGATTGAAGCTTGGTGAGGAGATGTACTGAGGGAAGGCTAAATTGAGTGGGGGAGGGGAGAAAGGGCTTGAAATTGAGCAGGGTTGGGGAAAGTCAGGCAACAAATAGAAGTTTGTGTGTTTTATTTTACAAAGGTAGTCAGAAAGTCAGGCAACAAACAAAGGTTTGTGTGTTTTATTTGAAATAGGTAGTCAAAAAGTCTGCCAACAAACAGAAGTTTGTGTGTTTGTATTTCCCATTTCTCCCACCCCTCTCCCTCCCACCCCTAGCTCATCCTTTAATTTATAGACAGGTGTCACTTTCACACTTAAAAAAAAAATCAGCCTTGTAACTTAAACTCAGAAATTTCCCTCACCTTATCAAGAGTTTGATCATTCCCTTGTAGGTTACTACCAGATATATAGTGAATACATTAATATGTTTAAAGGACCCTAATAGTATGCAATCCTAAACCCATAGCAACCTAAAACCTAACTAGGAACTGAGCAAATTTAAGATGAAGGCAGCAGTCCAGCAGCAAGAGTGGGGCCTCCCAGACTTTTGCATTGAGTGTCACATGTATGATTTTTTTACCCGCCGGTAAAAAAATGCAGAGTCCCTGTCTCTCAGAATGAGTCCAATCTCTGGAGGCTAGGGGGTAGACCTGGAGGAGCTGAGGCAGATAGAGAAGTATATAGATGAGACCTTCAGGGACATAGCCAAGTCCCAACTCCAGTCTGGCATCCCTGGTGTTGCCTTGGAGGAGGGAGGTCTGTTGATCGGAGAGCATAAACCTGGTGCAGCAAGAAATGATCCTGTATCAAGGACCTGCACTCCAGGTGGTGTATTGTCCTTTTGCGCCAAGAATATGTCTCCCAGGGCTTCTGCCAAGGAAGGAAGGGTTAGGATGGCCATCATAGTTGGTGATTCAATTATTAGGAATGTATACAGCTGGGTGGCTGGTGGGTGTGAGGATTGCTTGGTAACATGACTACCTGGTGTGGAGGTAGTGGACCTCACGCATCACCTAGATAGGATTTTAGACAATGCTGGGGAGGAGCCAGCTGTCTAGGTACACGTGGGCACCAAAGACATAGGAAAATGTGGGAGAGAGCTTCTGGAAGCCAAATTTAGGCTCTTAGGTAGAAAGCTTAAACCCAGAACCTCCAGGGTAGCATTCTCTGAAATGCTCCCTGTTCCATGCGCAGGTCACCAGAGGCAGGCAGAGCTCTAGTTCTCAATGCATGGATGAGACAATGGTGAAAGGAAGAGGGATTCAGTTTTGTAAGGAACTGGGGAACATTTTGGAGAAGGGGGAGTCTTTCCTGAAGGGATGGGCTCCACCTTAACTAGGGTGGAACCAGGCAGCTGGTGCTAACCTTTAAAAAGGAGATAGAGCAGGTTTTAAACTAGAACATAGAAGAAAGCCGACAGTCACTCAGCAGCTCATGGTTCGGAGGGAGGTATCTTCAAAGGATACTAATGAAGCATAAAGTTCGGGCATCCCAACAGAGAGGATCCACTAATAATAAAAGTAGTCCAAGTACCTATAATTAAAAACTCTCCTGAGCTAAAGGATTCCAATTTAGACCTGTCAACTGAAAAGCAGAATGAAAATACAAACAGAAAACACACTTTGAAATGTTTGTATGCTAATGCCAGAAGTCTAAGATGGGAGAATTAGAGTGTATAGCAGTGAATGATGACAAAGACTTTATTGGCATCTCAGAGACATGATAGAAAGAGGATAACCAATGGAATAATGATATAGTGGGGTACAAATTATATTGCAATGATAGAGGGGAGCATCTTGTTGGTGGAGTGGTGCTTTATGTCTGAGTTGGCAGAGAGCCCAACAGGATAAAGATCCTGCATGAGACTAAATGTACAATTGAATCTTTATGGGTAGAAATGTCCTGTGTTCCGGGGAAGAGAATAGTGAAAGGACTATACTACCGTCCACCTGGACAAAATGGTGAGAAAGACAGTGAAATGCTAAGAGAAATTAGAAAAGCTAACCAAACTGCTGGTGCCTGTTACGCTTGGGCTCCGGTCAGGAGTCGTGAACACCACCCAGCAGGGTGGCTCCAGGTGGAGAGAGACAGGAGGCTAGAAACAGTGTCAGGTTCCAGGCTGGGTCAGGGCAGGCAGCAAGTATCAGAGTCTGGGTTCAGGCTGGGTCAGGGCAGGCATCAAGTAGCAGTGTCTAAGTACAGGCTGGGTCAGGGCAGGCGGCAGTCAGCAGTGTCTGGGTCCAGGCTGGGTCAGGGCACAGTAAGCAGGGCAAGGCAGGTCAGAAGGCCCGTAGGCCACACACACACACACACACAGAAGGCCCGTAGGCCACACACCAGTAGCGGGGCAAGGCAGGTCAGAAGGCCCGTAGGCCACACACACACAGAAGGCCCGTAGGCCACACACCATAAGTGGAGCAAGGCAGGTCAGAAGGCCCGTAGGCCACAAACACACAGAAGGCCCGTAGGCCACACACCATAAGCGGAGCAAGACAGGTCAGAAGGCCCGTAGGCCACACACACACAGAAGGCCCGTAGGCCACACACCATAAGCGGAGCAAGGCAGGTCAGAAGGCCCGTAGGCCACACACACACAGAAGGCCCGTAGGCCACACACCATAAGCGGAGCAAGACAGGTCAGAAGGCCCGTAGGCCACACACACACAGAAGGCCCGTAGGCCACACACCATAAGCGGAGCAAGGCAGGTCAGAAGGCCCGTAGGCCACACACACACAGAAGGCCCGTAGGCCACACACCATAAGCGGAGCAAGACAGGTCAGAAGGCCCGTAGGCCACACACACACAGAAGGCCCGTAGGCCACACACCATAAGCGGAGCAAGGCAGGTCAGAAGGCCCGTAGGCCACACACACCCAGAAGGCCCGTAGGCCAGGTATGGAAAACAAGGAAGAAGGCCCAAAGGCCGCGCAAGGCAAGGCAAGGAAAGGCCCGAAGGCCACGCAAGGTAGGCTAGAGCAGGGAGCCCAGGTGAGCTCGATGCCGAAGCACCGAGGCAACTGTCAGGCAGGGTTATAAGGGCACACCCAGAGCATAGAGTGGACATAGGAGATGGACTGGGCCTGTCAGGAGAGCCAGCACTAGAGGGACCCCTGGTGGTGAGGCGGTAGCACAGCAGCCACAGCCGTAACAGTGCCATCATTATGGAAGATTTCAATTACCCCAGAATTGACTGGTAAGTGAAACATCACAGCATACTAGAGAGATAAAGATTCCAGATGGAATAGAGATGTGAATCGGAACCGGAATCGGTTCGGATTCACATGTGGATTTTTTTCAGCAGGCCCGATCACGGTTTTGTTTATCGGCTGCGCCCAAACCGATAAACAAAAAACCCACCCTGACCCTTTAAAACTAATACCTTAGCTTCCCCCACCCTCCCGACCCCACCAAAAACTTTTTACAGGTACCTGGAGGTCCAGTGGGGGTCCCTGGAGCGATCTCCTGCTCTCAGGCCATCGGCTGCCACTAATCAAAATGGCGCCGATGGCCCTTTGCCCTTACCATGTGACAGGGTATCCGTGCCATAGGCCGGACCCTGTCACATGGTAGGAGCACTGGATGGCCCATGTCATCTTGTGCTCCTACCATGTGACAGGGGCTGACCAATGGCACCGGTAGCCCTGTGACATAGTAAGGGCAAAGGCTATCGGCGCCATTTTGATTACTGGCAGCCAATGGCCCGATTGGAGGAGATCGCTCCCGGACCCCCACTGGACCACCAGGGGCTTTTGGCAAGTCTTGGGGGACCCTCCTGACCCCCACAAGACTTGCCAAAATTCCAGCGGGGGTCCGGGAGTGACCTCCTGCACTCGGACCATCGGCTGCCAGTATTCAAAATGGCGCCGATAGCCTTTGCCCTTACTATGTCACAGGGGCTACCGGTGCCATTGGTCAGCCCCTGTCACATGGTAGGAGCACAAGATGGTGCCAGCCATCCAGTGCTCCTACCATGTGACAGGGGCCGGCCAATGGCACGGATACCCTGTCACATGGTAAGGGCAAAGGGCCATCGGCGCCATTTTGATTAGTGGCAGCCAACGGCCCAGGAGTGGTAGATCACTCCAGGGACCCCCACTGGACCACCAGGTACCTGTAAAAAGTTTTTTGGGGGGTCGGGAGGGTGGGGGAAGCTAAGGGATTAGTTTTAAAGGGTCGGGGTGGGTTTAGGGGTTATTTTTGTGTGCCGTTTTTCCTGCCCTCCCCAAAATGATAAGAAAACCCCCACGATCAACATCGTGTGGTTTTCCTATCGTTTTGGGGGAGCCTCCGATTTCTGACGATTTTGAAAATATCGTTCGAAGCCTGATTCACATCCCTAGGATGGAATAAAAAACAGTTTATGGAGCAATTGGTTCATGAACCGATGAGAGAGGGGACAATTTTAGATCTAATTCTCAGTGGAACACAAGATTTGGTGACAGAGGTAATGGTGATGTGGCCACTTAGCAATAACGATCATAATATGATCACATTTGAATTAATGACTGGAAGGAGAACTGTATGTAAATCCATGGCTCTAGCACTAAACTTTCAAAAGGGAAACTTTGGTAAAATGAGAAAAATAGAAAAAAACTGAAAGGTACAGCTATAAACATAAAAAGTGGACAACAGGTGTGGACATTGTTAAAAATTATCATTGCAGAATCACAGACCAGATCTATTCCATGCTTTAAGAAAAGGAGAAGGAAGGAAAAATGATTACAGGCATGGTTAAAAGGTAAGGTGAAAGAGGTTATTTTAGCCAAAAGATCTTCATTCAAAAATTGGAAGAAGGATCCATCCAAAGAAAATAGGATAAAACATAAGCATTGGCAAGTTAAATGTAAGACGTTGATAAAACAGGCTAAGAGAAAATTTGAAAAGAAGTTGGTCATAGAGGCAAAAACTCACAATAAAAACTGTTTTAAATATATCTGAAACAGAAAGCCTTCAAGGGAGTTGGTTGTATCATTTGATGATTAAGGGATTAAAGGGGCACTTAGAGAAGATAAGGCCATTGCGGAAAGATTAAATAATTTGGTTGCTTCAGTATTTACTGAAGGGGATGTTGGAGAGATACCTATTCTGGAGAAGGTTTTCATGGGTGATGTTTCCGATCAACTGAACCAAATCACGGTGAACCTGGAAGATGTGGTAGGCCTGATTGACAAACTGAAGAGTAGTAAATCACCTGGACTAGATGGTATACACCCCAGGGTCCTGAAAGAACTAAAAAATGAAATTTCAGAACTATTAGTACAAATTTGTAACCTATCACTAAAATCAGCCGAGATACATGAAGACTGGAAGATGGCCAATGAAGCCCCTATATATCCGGGAAACTATAGACTGGTGAGCCTGAGTTCAGTGCTGGGAAAAATTGAGGAAACTGTTATAAAGAATAAAATCACAAAACATTTAGATAGACATGGTTTGATGGGACACAGCCAATATGGATTTACCCAAGGGAAGATTTGCCTCACAAATCTACATTTTTTTGAAGAGATGAATAAACCTGAGGTCAAATGTGAACCAGTCGATGTGGTTTAATTGGTTTTTCAGAAGGCGTTCAACAAAGTCCTGCATGAGAGGCTTCTAAAAAAACTAAAAAGTAATAGGATAGGAGGCGATGTCCTTTTGTGGATTGCTAGTTGGTTAAAAGACAGAAAACAGAGTGTAGGATTAAATGGTCTGTTTTCACAGTGGAAAAAGGTAAACAGTGGAGTGCCTCAGGGATCTGTACTTGGACTGGTGCTTTTCAATATATTTATAAATGATCTAGAAAGGAATACGACAAATGAGGTGATCAGATTTGAAGATGACACAAAATTTTGCAGAGTATTTAAATCTCAAGTGGGTTGTGATGAATTGCTGGAGGACCTTGCAAGACTGGAAGCTTGGGCTTCCAAATGGCAAATTAAATTTAATATGGACAAGTGCAAAGTGATGCAATTAGGGAAAAATAACCCTTGCTGTAGTTACACAATGTTAGGCTCTATCTTAGGAATTACTGATGAGGAAAGAGATCTAGGTGTCATAGTGGATAATACATTGAAATCATCAACACATTGTGCTATAGCAATCAAAAAAGCAAACAGAATGTTAGGAATTATTAGGAAGGGAATGGAAACTAAAATGGAAGATGTCATAATGCCTCTGTAACGCTCCATGGTGAGACTGCACCTTGAATACTGTGTGCAGTTCTGGTCACCTCATCTCAAAAGGATATACCTGCACTGGTGAAAGTGCAGAGAAGGGCAACCAAAATGATAAGAGGCATAGAACGGCTGCCCTATGAGGAAAGGCTAAAGAAGTTAGGGCTGTTCAGTTTGGAGAAGAGATGACTTAAGGGGTATGATAGTAGTCATGTTGAGATGTAATTTCTTTTTCTCATGCTAATTTTCCATGTGTTTATACCTGTTCTCTGTAAACCGATGTGATGTGCAAACGAACATGGGTATAAAAAAAGTCTACAAAATCATGAAAGGACTTGAACAAGATAATGTAAATCGGTTATTTACGCTCTCAGATAATAGAAGGACAAGGGGGCACTCCATGAAGTTAGCAACTAGCTCATTTGAAACAAATCGAAGAAAATTATTTTTTTACTTAGTGCATAGTTAAGCTTTGGAATTCATTGCAGAGGATGTGGTTACACGGTTATAGCAGGAAGTGTAACTGGGTTTTAAAAAGGTTTGGATAAGTTCCTAGAAAATAAATCCATAAACTGCTATTACAGTATTTAATAGGGATGTGAATCGTTTTTTGACGATTTAAAATATCGTCCGATATATTTTAAATATGCAACATGATTCGAGTGCAGGAGGTCGTTCCTGGACCCCCGCTGGACTTTTGGCAAGTCTTGTGGGGGTCAGGAGGCCCCCCAAGCTGGCCAAAAGTCCCTGGGGGTCCAGCGGGGGCCGGGAGCGATCTCCTATGCTCCTGACGTCGGGGGACAGGAACCAAAATGGCGCCGGCGCCATTTCTATCAACGCACCCATGGCCCGAGAGTGGAAGATCACACCGGGACCCCCCCACTGGACCCCAGGTAATTTAAGACATTTGGGGGGGGTTTGGGAGGGTGGGGGATTTATTTTAAAGGGTCGGGGTGGGTTTTAGGGTTGTTTTAGTGTGCCGGTTGTCCCGCCCTCCCCCGATTTACGATTTACACGATATTTAAAAAAACAAAACCGCGACGATCCGATTCCCTCCCCCCCCTAGCCAAAGTCGATCGTTAAGACGATCGATGACATGATTCACATCTCTAGTAATTAATAAGCAATAGTAGCTTGTGATCAATCTAAGGTTTGGGTACCTGCCAGGTACTTGTGACTTGGATTGTCCTCTATTGGAAACAGGATACTGGGCTTGATGAACTCTTGGTCTGACTCAATATGGCATTTTCTTATGTTCTTATGTTCTTAAGAGGAAGAGGAAGGGCTGGAGATAGAGAAGACACACACATTGACATGTAATGGAAATTTCATGTTATCTATGGAGCGCACGTTTCTAATCTTGAGAGGAAATGGACTGCATGTGTATTAAACACTGACATTTTTTAACTCTCATTTCTTGGCACTAATGACTGATCTTCTACATTCCCAAGAAACTACTATCTTATTTTCTAACATTCACTGGCTTGGAATCCATAAAAATTAAGTAATCAAACAGATTTAGCTTTTTTATTTTTTTTTCTTACTTGCCTTTCTAAATCTTAGCTTAATGAATGCTACAAATTTAGATACAACTTCTATATCCCTGCCTAAGAAGAGTTACAGTTCAAGGGGTTCATTTGCTAAGCATTTTTGCCATAGACAGGGACGATAACTTTCAAATTGTGCCCGGAAACACGACAATTTTATAATATCTGTTCATGTTATAACATAGCCTAGATGCGCATATCCCTGCACCTAATTTTAAACATATGCATGCCCAGCAGCATGTCAGCTTACAACACGCAACTGCCTGTATTTTAAAACAGACGTGCTTCCACCGAGGACCAGTTTCACCAATTCGTCCGCCAGTTTGCCCAGTGTTCTCCTAGGTCCTTCCACCCCCCCCCCCCCCCCCCAAGGTTCTTTAGCCTGCACACTCTCCAGTTACCCCAGATCCTTCAAAACTCTCTCAGATGCCTGCATTTTTTTTTTTTTCATTACATACACCCCCTCTCTAGCAGAAGTATAGTTCCATGGCACTGGACCTGTGTGTGCACACCAGGCATGTAGGTACTTGTGCGCACATCTCTTGGCCACACCCCACAATGCTGATACCCTGCCCACACCATGCCCCTTTTTCTTCTGATGCGAGATGTGCATGCATCGGCCCTTGTGCCTGAATCCACCCATTTTATAAGATAGGGTGGACATGTACATGTGCTAGATGCGTGCCATCTCCCAATTGAAGTATACATCCAGCTTTTAAAATTCTCCTTAAAGAATGGGCAAAAACCTTTAGTAAATAGGCCCGTAAGGTCCTAATTTAATAACCTTTTTCCTCATAGATACTGATTGGTAGGAAAAACTGTAAAAATGCCACTAAGAGGGAGATTCATCAAGTCACGATATTTTATCGCGGGAGGCGCAAATTATCGAGAGGGAGTCATCTTGCGATAGATTACCCCTACCCCTACTCAACAAAATATCAAGGCATTTTTGCAGTGGAATTTTAAATCAGGGGAGAAATGCATGATAAAAATCATTCCACAAAACTGGCTGGAAGTGGAAAGCTGGGGCTGCCATCGCTAGATTTGGGCCATTTGGCTCTTTTATTAACATTAGCATCCTGATATCCCTGGGATGGTTTATCTACAACAAATGAAATGTAATAAAATAACAGGGTATCATTTTTCTAAGTCAGCCTCAGAAATTTACATTGAATTGCATATGCATATGCTGTTTTGCATGTATTAGGCAATATGCATTTCAAAGCACCTTATTTACATAGGGAAAGGAATACATTGAAGATGTTGCATGATATAGCTGCGATAAATGGTGCTTAATTCACATTAAATTCTGTTTAACCCACAATATTGCCTTAACACAGCTTACTATAAGTCTCTACTGGTACAACGAAGTGTGAGCTAAGTGTGTCAATAGGAGTAGGAGGATTTGAACTATCATTTCCCTGGTCCTTAACCTGCAGCATTAACCACAAGGATTCTCTTCCATTCCGTGAAAGCAATGGATGTGAACGCTAAAACAGAAATGATTTTGTGAAGCCGTGTGATTATTTGGATAATGGTTTCCTCCCCAATAATATGTGGATGCAATTTGTGACCTACAATGAGAAACAATTATTTTAAAAGTAAACCCTTAGCCTTGAAAGATTTTCAATTGATTCTTTCATCTCTATGATTCCCACAGAGAATACTGAAAAATGCATATGGCCCTTTTTAAACTCACACACAAAAGCAGATACTCTTGGATCTTGGCTAATGGCTATAAATAGCAATGTATTATTTTCAAGTTTGGTTTAGTCAGAGCAGGGTGGATAACACAGTCCTTAGGAACTCAGACAGGCCAGGTTTTCAGGATATTCACAATAAATATACATGAGATAGATTTTCATGCACTGCCTCCATTGTATGCAAACCTATCTCATACACATTCATTGTAGAAATCCTGAAAACCAGGCCTGTTTGTGGCTCTCAGAGTGAGTCAGAGGGAAATATTATGTAAATTGCCCATGTAGAACTTCTAAAGCAAACTGCTAGACTAAATGCTCTTTTTCTGATTTCAAAATAAGAATTCCAGAGTACTCTGTTTTATCTGATCATTCAAAATTGCACTGGCAAAGTTTTAGAGAAGCTTCCAAAATCCAAACTGATTTATTCTCTTTTGCAATACTCTACCATCCCTGAAAGGAAAATATATATGTAGTATACTTGGCAGGTTAGCTTTCAAATGTAACAAGGCATCCCATATTCTTATTAAGACATTTGTCAGTTCTAAGTTCTTTAAAGATAAGAGAAAAAGTATTCCAGTGCAACTGAGCTGTAAGCAAACAGATAAGGATAGATAAAATTTAGTAACAGTTATTTATCCTAGTGCATAAGCTGCTTTTCTATTGCCCAAGATCTCTGCATAAACACACATTTTATCTATGATTTCTTACTGCAAAATGCTAGAGATGAGTAGCTGAAGAAAGGCTCTGGCCCTACTGTAAAAATACCTTCCTTATTTTCAACTTCAGCCCACTATTTCTATACTGTTCCTTCAATAAGCTTCACCAATAATTTCACTAAGTTGCAACAGAACACAAATGCTGCTAAAGTTTTTAAAATTACAAAGTTAAGAATTCTGCATATTCTTCATTCAATTTTTCTTGCCTTTAGGATGGCCTTGTTCACTATGGGGCGGATTTTAAAAGGCCCGTGCGCCGGCGCGCCTATTTTGCATAGGCCGCCGGCGCGCGTAAAGCCCCGGGACGCGTGTAAGTCCCGGGGCTTTCGAAAAGGGGAGGGAGGGAGCATGTCCGGGGGTGTTCCCCAGCATTTTGGGGGCGGGCCCGGGGGCGCGTGGTCGAGGCCTCCGGACCAGCCCCCGGGACCAGAGGATGGAGCGGGGCTGCCGGCGACACGTGCAAAGTTACGCCTGCTTTCAGCAGGCGTAACTTTGCCGACAAAGGTAAAGGGGGGGTTTAGATAAAGCCGGGGGGGTGGGTTAGGTAGGGGAAGGGAGGGGAAGGCAAAGAAAAGTTCCCTCTGAGGCCACGCCAAACTCGGAGCAGCCTCGGAGGGAACATGCAGCTCGCGCTGGGCTTGGTGCGTGCAGGTTGCACAAATGTGCACCCCCTTGCACGCGCCGACCCCGGATTTTATAGGCTACGCGCGTATCTTATAAAATCCAGCGTACTTTTATTCGCGCCTGGTGAGCGAACAAAAGTACGCGCTTGCGTATTTTTTAAAAATCTGCCCCTATGGAGTGAATTTTCAAAAACGACTGCGCACTAAATTTCAGTTGATCTTCAGCTGAAACTAGCTGGCTAGATTTTAGGATGAAAATCACCTTAAATATAATTGGTTAAAAGTAACCTAGCTAGATACTAGAGATATGCAGACATTTGCAAAGATATAGGAAATAAAGACAAAATTTCCTATTTTGCTGCATTTCGTGGGTTTTCCTATCTTTTTTTTTTTTCAGGAACTGCACATCTAAGAAAAAAAAAAACCAATCCTTCAAATTTAACTAAATGGAAAGCCCCTCCCTCCCCATCCCCTCTTGATCCCCCAAGACTCACTCAATGTCCTTGGTGATCCAGTGGGGGGCCCGGAAGCTCAGAGCGTTCTCCAGCTCCGGGGGGGGGGGGGGGGGCTGTCAGCTGCCAGTATTCAAAATGGCACTGGCGGCCCTTTGCCCTTACCATGTGATACGATGCGGCATGAATTTTTTTTTTATGCATATATCTACTAGACACTGTCAGTCAACATTTTAGAGTTAAAAACATTAGAGGGTAATTTTAAAAGAAGTTACACACATACATGTAACATACTTTCATAACAATTTTCAAAAGCCATTTACATGTATGAAGTACACTTACTCAAGTAAATCCTATGGACAATTCAATGGTATATATTATAGCAATTTTCAAAAGCCCACTTCCACGAATAAAGTGCATTTACTCCACTAAAAACAATTTTATGTATGTAAATACTTTTTAAAATCAGGCCCTTAGGGCCTTATTTACTAGTGCAAAATTTACCATTAAAATCAAGCAGTAAAAGCTAATATGTACCACAGTATTCACAAAGGCTAGGAGGTGTGGTTAAGAAAATATCACACAAAGCAATAAAATATCAGTTTGTGAGATATTGTTTTGCTTTAAAAAGCCAGCTTCCTGTTCCTGCTTCTTTGAGGACTGGTTAAGCGTTAGAGGTGAAAGGAAACTTTGATTTACGATTACCTGACTGCTTTGTCTTATCTTTTTCTGTCTTCCTACTTTTATTACCTTTTCCATTATCCATAATTCTGTGAGGAAAAGAAGAGTCTTTGTGTTTGTTCTGTGTGTCTTGTCTGTCTGTACTTTTATTTAGTGTGAAAGGGTGGCTTGTAAATGCATGTAAGAGGTGAGGATGCTGAGAGGCAGGAGAAAAAGTGGACATAAAAGGCATGTGAGTGGGGTGAGTGAGGATAGGGAAGATAGAAGAGAACAGGAGGGACAGGAGAGGAGGGAATTCCAGGAATGGGCTGGGGAGACAAAGGAGTGCCAGAATGATAGTGAGGTCAGAAGTAGGTGGGAGGTAAAGACTAGAGGTAGATGAGAGAGCTTGAAAATGGTAGAAGGTGGTGATGGGAAGGCAGGAGAGTGAGGATGGTGGAGAAAGAAAGGCAAGTGCCAGACAGCATAGAGAATGGGGGAGGAGACCATTCAGAGGAGAAGCATTTGGGGAGTGGGGGTGAGGATGCGTGGGGAGCTAGAAGTGGCTCAGAGAGCAGGGAGGGAGGCAAGTGGCAACCTAGCCAGGTGGCAACAGCAGCGAGGGCAGTCAATAACTGCATGCCAACAGCTTCTCAATGGAGGAGAATGATATGCTCATAGAGAGAGTCCTGGGGAACTACAACCAGGTCATCAGACAACAGACATCAAAAACATTCAAGGACACGAAGACTCTCATATGAAGACCTTACCAGTGAGGGTGCAGAAAGAATTTGCAGCAACCAGGTGCCTCACTGCTTCTATGACCTCATGGCCAGCCTGAAAGTGAAGATGACCAAGGTAGCCAGGTCCCAGATGAAGTATGGATCCGGTGCATCATGTTCTATAACCCTTTCAGCAATGGATCAATGTCTGAGAGACAGACTGGGCCCAGATTTCTTTGAAAAAGTGGGATAGAATCTGGACACAGAGCAAGACAATGATACAGGTAAGCCTTGGGGAGGTATGAGGTGTGTGTGTGTGTGGGGGGGGGGGGTACAGAAGACTTGATGGTAGGTAATAAGATGTTCATCTTTGAATTTAGAAAAGTGAATACCTTAAGTCTGTGGTTCTCAGCCTAGTGCTTGAACACATGTAGCCAGTCAGGTTCTCATGATGCCCTTAATAAAAAAGCATGAAATAGATTAGCATGCATGCAAATCTATTTTATGCATATTCATTAAGGGCATCATGAAAACCTGACTGGATATCCATGTCCCAAATACTGGATTGAGAATGTCTGTCTTATGTTATAAATAGTGTATAATGTTTGGTCCACTTCATTTATAAGCTCTTCTGCTTATAAATGGACCCAGTATCCAGCAGAAGACAGTAGAGCTGCAGGCACAGCAGGGGCAGGGGGGGGGGGGGGCAGGTGAAAGGCAGAAGGTTTGCCTTGGGTGTCTAATACCCCTGCACAGGCCTTAGGCCACAATTACCAGATGTCTCCATGGCCAACTTTCAAGAAGATCTAAATTTGCATGGTAGCACACTTCATGGAACCTAAGGAGTCTTAACAGGGAAATGCAAATGATGACCAGGCTCAGCAGCAGCAAACAGTAACACTATCCCAAGGACTGATCACTCTAACTGCCTCAGTGAACAACTTCAATACTAGCCTCTTCACTGCACTCAACAACTTGAACTCCACCATTCTGTATGTTGTGCAAGCATTTTAGTAGGGGGCCCCAGTCCAACTTTAATATCAGCAACACCTAGGAGTAGTCCCATTCTATCTGGAAGTGGCATTGGCAGAGAAATAAAGGGGACCCCCTGCCAAGAGGCTTAGAGGAGGCAAGAAGTGAAAAGTAGGACAGGAAAGTTGCCCTTGTTAAGGGTTTCCTGTACTCTGTCATCCTTGCAGCTGGGCCTACCCTGATTGAAGAGTCCCTGTGCCTGGGCAAAGATGGCTAACTCCTTATCCTGCCCTGGCTGAAGAGTCCCTGTGATGAGTGACGATGGCTGCTTTCTGGGCTTGCCCTAGCTAAAGAGTCCCTGTGCTTTAGTGATGGGATAAATGTCCTGAAGTGAACCAACATCATACTAAGGACTGGTGGAGTGTGTTGCCATCATGATTCAGATGGAGCTTACCATGATGTTGAATGTGGTTCCATTGCCTGAGAGCTTACCAGGGTTGCTGCTGAAGAACAGTATACCTGCATGTGTGATGAATAAAAGCTGTCTATAGAAGGCTTCCTTCTCAGTAAGCAGACTGCAATTGATATAGTGATAGTGGAAGTACTCTGTATAAAGATGGCATCTAATTGTTCTCCAATCTCCTGGCTCTTGGCTTCAGCATCTGGTCTCTTTGCTCTCGATTCCTGAATCTGGTCTCCTGGCTCCTTCATCTGGTTGCCTGGCTGCTGGTCTTCAGTCTTCAGTCCCCTGCATCTGGTTTCCTGGCACCTGGTTTTCTCTCTTCAGTCTCCTGTATCTGGTATCCTGGCTCCTGGTCTTCAGTCTCGTGGCTCCTGGTTTTCAGTCTCCTGGCTCCTGCATCTGATCTCCTGGCTCCTGCATCTGATCTCCTGGCTCCTGGATCCTGCATCTGATCTCCTGGCTCCTGCGTCTGGTCTTCACACACTTGCACTGGCCTTTTCATTAGCTATCAACTTTTATAACTTCCCATAGACATTTTCCTATTTAGCCAAAGGCAAAAGGCTACCACCCCATGCCTAAGGACTGTTTTGGAGTGTTTCACTCTTTGTTTCTTCCCCATACCTATGAACTTTATTGAGCTGTTTCACTCTTTGCTGCCTGCCTCGCATCTCTGAACTGTATTGGGATGTTTCACGCTTTGTTACCTGCCCTATACCTATGGCCTGTAACTTTTAAGAACTCATAGTTCTATGCCATACAGATATAGGAACATGTTCCATCATCTAGTAATGGGGTCAGTACTCTTTTCAAGTATGTTGCCACTTATCCTATTTGTGCTTTTTTTCTTTGTGTTCACTTGTGTTTAAGGATATTTATTTATTTATTAATTTATCAAGTTTTATATACCGTCGTTTGGTTTCGCCATCACAACGGTTTACAAAGTTTCGAAGTTTAACAGAGTTTCCAAAAGGATAAGATGACATGCTTGCAATATAACCTTATTTCAAAGGGCCAGTTGTGAAAGATTGTATCTATGTTTTCACACCTATAAGGCCTAAAGGTTATATTGACTTTTGTCACTTATCTTTATCTATATGGTGTTCTTGCAAAGAATAAGTGCAAACTTGGTTGTTTTGAAAAATGTTTGCCAATGAAACAACAATTAATTTTTTGATAATCTGTGGTCCAGTGTGGTTTATTTTAGAGGCTAGGAGGTAAATTTAGTCGGAAAACTTGTGAGTTCGCCATCTAAATGGCTACTTTGCCAAATTCACCTTTTTTATCCAGTTCTAACTTCAAGCTACATAAGAAAAGTGAGTATGACAAAGTAGCCATTTCGATGGAGAACTCACAATTTTTAAAATGTCTCTACTTTGCTATATAAGAAAAGGGCTTATTGGGGGCCTTCTGGGACAGAGCAGAGTTAGACATATAACTTATCTAGTTATGGTAAGTACAATATTAGGAGTTAGCTGGATATGTTATTTTCCTCACCCTAGACATGCACCAGAATAAAGCTATTTGGGAATCTGTTCCCAGATAATTTTAATCTTAACCAGCTATATTCCAAAAAATATAGGTGGTGAAATGGTGATGTGAATATTGGGCTTACTGGCCCTAGCAGGTTCCTCCCTCCTCACCCCCCCCCCAACCCTGCACCCCCATTTCTCCCTTCCATCCAAAGTCCAAAGCTAGAGTCTACACACCATCTAAATCCGCTCTATTTCTAGTAACTAAAAGATGGTGCCGGTCTCCCACTCCTCCTGACCCCCATCCCCCCTTGCTTACTCTTGTTTGAAGCATTATATTTAAATAAACATTGCCTCCAGGGCCCACCTTCCTTTCTCCCCACCCTACCCTTTCCCTCTTACCCTACTGGTACCTTCTAGCTGAAAGATATGAAGCCTGGAACTCGGTATCAGCCTATCCACAACCAGTGCCTGGAGTTTCTGTAGTTGCCAGGGAAAATATGCTAGAAGCATTGGCTTCTGCTGTAGCTCCTCCACCAAAGTAAGAATTGGCCCCAGGTTGTGGTAGGCTGCTATCACATTCCAGGCTACACAGATTTTAGGCAAAAGGTACCAAGACAGGATATGAGGGAAAGGATTTGGGGAGGGGGGAGGGAGGGAAGGGAGGGAAGGGAGAGGGGGCACTGGAGACAAAATCATTATTATGCTTTACTGCAACCTATTTGCTGGAAATCACAAAGAAGCTTCCACCATATGCAATAAGAGCACACCAGAGGCCCCACATTGCAAACAGGCAGCTGCCTTCACTATATGCAGTACATAAAAAGCTACAGGAGACCTTTACAGAATGAGCAGTTCTGTGCCTATAAGGGTCTGCTAAGGGAACACTTAGAGATGCACCCTCCTTCTTTGCCAAAGTGCCTTGTATGATTCCTCTTACCCCCCCCCCCCCCCCCCCTTTTCAATTGTCCTTAGATGTAGCTGGCACACAAAGGCTATCCTTCTATGAGAAAGTCTAATAAAAATAAATACCAGGGAACAAAATGAAAAAAATATATATATAATAAATAAAGGACTGCACACTTTGAAACACTCACACAGTGCTCAGCTTGTACACTTTTCTTAATGGGTGACATCATGACTTTCAGGCAAAGAAGTGCTCAATAATTCTGCTTCCTCTAAGTGGGTTTTTCTGATGACACTCTGGGGAATACACATTGGATCCTCTTCCAGTGAGACGCTGTACCTGAGAGCTACATTGTGCAGCATGCAGCAGGCTAGCACTACTATATAAGGTTCTTCATACAGCAATGCCCCTCCTCCCCTTTTTGTCCCATCAGTGGGATCTACTTTTTAATAAGTCAAAAGTTGTGCTTTAATACAGAGTGAGATGATGAATGTTCCTCATTTTATCTCCTCTCTGCTGGTGTCCAAGATTCAGCAGCAGGAAAGAGATGCCATGGCTGGCAGCCATATCCTGCATCCCCTGAGCAACAGATAAAGTGCCTGTGAAGTGCTGGATGCTGACCATATGATGTGTAACACAACTTATAGAGAGAAGGATTGCCATTTGTCCTTAAATTACCTTAGCCTTAAAAGTGTAGGTGCAACAATCACAGTATATTACACAATTGACTGTAGAGGTTTGGCTACTGTATGTCTCCCCTTTAAAGCTATGTCATTGGGCACATGCCTGATGTCAGCTAAATTATGCCAACCTTGTCACAGAACTCTAAGTTTT
The DNA here is from genome assembly GCF_901001135.1 of Rhinatrema bivittatum. Classification (NCBI taxonomy): domain Eukaryota; kingdom Metazoa; phylum Chordata; class Amphibia; order Gymnophiona; family Rhinatrematidae; genus Rhinatrema; species Rhinatrema bivittatum. The sequence continues at coordinate 407,181,212 of NC_042617.1, read as the reverse complement.
TTCTTTAATACCTCCCCTAGCCAACCCCTATCTTGTGATGCCACATCAAAGCGTAACTGGGGAATGTTGCCTCTTCCCTTCTGCACCTTGAGTGTTTCCTCTTCTCTCTGGTCTTCTTCCTCATTCCTGTGTGGACAAAAAAGGGCTTCTCTTTTTATTATTAAGGGCTCACTGGATCTTATACACAAGAGTAGCAGTCTGAAATGCCTCTAAGATGTCAGTTGTTGTGGTGGGACCTTGGAAATGACATCACAATCATGCTTGCACAGTAAAACCAAAACAAAGCACATTTTAATTGTCCCATTGTGAACCATGCTGCAGGCAGCCATCTTGGAATGATAGCACAGGCAATGACATCATGACCCTGCACGTGCTGAGATCTTTTGTTTACAAGGAGAAAGCATGGAGGGCAGCCATGTTGGAAGAATGAGCATCCTCAGTAAGCATCTGCAGGGGTTTGAATGGGTAGTCAATAGCAGTCATTAAAATCCTTCTGTTTTCTGTCATTGAACTAAAAATAGAAAATCCATTTGTTTTCTTTTTTGCCACAAAGCATACATTTTTGAACCAGTATTTTCTTTCTTTTTAATCAAACACAGTGCGGTTTGAGAAAAAGAGAGAAAAGACCAGTTTTAAATAAAAAGCTCTCATCTCATTAGGGATTTTACAACCCCTTGCTGCTTAATCCCACCCACATTACCCCCTTTCCCCCATACTCGCTGCAGTTAGAGACAGTATTTGAGAAAAGGAGAAAAAAGACCAGAGCAAGGGGAAATGCATTTTTTTTTTTAATCGGTCAGAGGTGGACCTTCATCTCTTTTTATTTTCTAAATTTTTTGAAACTAAAAAAAGACAGATCCAGCCAAGGTTATAGTTTTTGAGCAGTTGTATAATTATAAAAATGAGTAGAAGCCAGGATTTTTTTTTGTTTTGTTTGTAAAAGCAAAGAGTCTGTTTTATCTACAAGTCATAAATTAGCTGTTGTTTTCTTTAGGCAGTCCAGAGCCTTTCTCCTTTCATATCCCTCCCCTCCTCCTTCCACTGAGTTCCATTGTTTTATTACAGATGGAACCAGCAGGCTGGGCACAAACACATATAGAAAATATATATTTTTAACATCAGGGCTCCCTTTCAAAATAAGAGATATGTTTTATAGGGGTGTGCATTCGTTTTCGCAGTATTGGCGATCGCAACGTATATTGCACTATTCGTAGTATTCGTGGGGAAGCGAATCGTATCACGATTCCCCACGAATACACAAATCTTCGCCGAATTATACGGCCACCTAAATACAAATTTAAACAAACCCCCCACCCTCCTGAACCCCCCCAAGACTTACCAAAACTCACTGGTTGTCCAGTGGGGGGTCCAGGAGCCATCCCCTGCACTCACACCCTTGGTGCTGGTTTCATCATGGCGCTGATAGCTTTTGTCACAGGGGCTACCGGTGCCATTGGTCAGCCCCTGTCACATGGCCATCTGCGCCATCTTGTGCTCCTACCATGTAACAGAGGCTGACCAATGGCACTGGTAGCCCCTGTGACATAATATGGGCAAAGGCTATCGGCGCCATTTTGAGTACTGGCATCGGATGGCCGGAGTGCAGGAGGTCGCTCCGGGACCCCCGTTGGACCCCAGGGACTTTTGGCCAGATTGGGGGGCCTCCTGACCCCCACAAGACTTGCCAAAAGTCCAGCGGAGGTCCGGTAGCAACCTCCTGCACGCCGGCCGTCCGATGCCAGTACTCAAAATGGCACCGATCGCCTTTGCCCTCACTATGTCACAGTTACCGACGGTCGGCCCCTGTGACATAGTGAAGGCAAAGGCGATCAGTGATCGGTGTGAGACCCCCATCCCCCTTTGGGCCAGTCTGCCCTAGTTGCTCATCTGCCTCCTGCTATATCTCTGGCATAGGTAGAATTTGGGTTTCTTGGTCTCTCACTGGTGCTGGTTTGTTTTCCTCTGCTGCAAGGTAGCCAAAATCAGACTATAGTAGCTGAAACTTTTCCAGAAAGTAACTCAGCCAGTAAGGAAGGTCTTTTAATTGGTTTAGACCTTGGTAGGTGGTGCAGAAGAGAGTGAACCAAATAATATTATGAGAAAAAAGTGATTTTCACAAGATATTTTGTCTTGACCTAATCAACAACAAATAACACCTGAGATGTTATTTTTTTCTGCTTCAGCGTGTAATATTATACAGTGCGAGGTAAAAATTCTCCTTCATTAGCATGTTTTACATCTGTTTTGCACATTGCTATAAAAATTAGTAAAAAAACCCTTTTAAACACATGATTTGATATATTTTTTCAGGAGACAAAAAGATTTCTCATGAAATCAGGCATTTAATAGGATTGGGAAGAAGTAAAAATGTTGTTTCATTTTTCATTTTGTGTTTGGGGCATTTTTCCACATAAATTTTGTTTTATTTAATGTTTATTTCTTTTATTTAGTTAAAAAATAAAAGAAACATTTAAAAAAAAAAAGAAAAAAACCAGAGCCTTCTGAGGCCTTCTATTCCCACCACCCATCCCTACCACCCAAAAAAAAAAAAATGCTGGGGTCAGGATCCTCCCCAGCCCCCACTTACCCAAAATGGGGGGAAGAGGGAGGGGAAAGATCTGAAGCCAAGGCTTAGGCTGATGCCAGGACCCAGTCTGGAGATTGGGTCCTGATCCCTGGGCCTCAGCCTGAACCCAGACCTGATGCTGGGGTCTAGCCCAATGTTGGTGCCCAGCCTGAAGACTGGTTCTTGATGCATGGGCCCTACCTGGAACCCAGGCCTCGGACGTCCTCTTTGGACATCTTTCTTCTGTCTTTGTACTTGAAATGGTGGTATCCACTCAGGACTTGCTGAAGTTAATTAACTCCGGCACATCCTCCTCAGCTGAGGGTGCCATTTTAATGTATGACAGCTAATTGAACTGCCATATATCAAAATGGTGCCAGATATTAGGGAGAATGTGCCAGAGTTAATTAACTCCGGCATATCCTGAGAGGATGATGCCATTTCAAGTATAGAGCTTGAAGAAAGACCTCCAAAGAGCACCTCCAAGGCCTGGGCCTGACCCTGGCATCAGGACCTGGACTCTGAACTGGGCCCCAGCTTAGGGTCTGGGCTTGTGCCCTGGCATAGGTAGAGGAGTAGGCATCAGTCCCTGGCCTCTGGGCAGTAACCTGGCATCAGACCTGGGTCTGGGCCAAGCCCTAATTACATTTTACCAGGATGTCAGATCAGGAAGTGAACAAATGTTTGTGGCCTGGGCCTTTTCTTGGATCTCTGCTGGGTAGCATTGAAAATTAGTGTTACCTAGCCAGTTTTTCTCTCAAGGAACCCCCTGTCCTCAATCTCCCATCCACTCCCACTGTTTCAAATCCTGATGCAGAAAATGTCCCCACTATCCTTATCTCCCTCCCACCCCCAATCTCCCAGATCCTGATGTAGAAAAAATGCCCTCCTGACCCTTTCTCCCTCCCTTGGGTTCACACGAGTTCCTCAGATGTCAGGATTTACCTTTCAGAAGTAGAGATTTTTTTCAGGAGCAGCTTGAACTCAGACTTTTCAGAGAGCTCTTCTCAGGCTGGTATGTAAAATAATTAACCACCCTATCTTGCTATCAGACTTGGCAGCTCAAACCTTTTAAGCTACCTGTGTTCCTCCTTAATTAGGGGAAGAAGTATAGCTGAGTTCATGCTGTTGTCATCATTAGTTTCTATCTGATCCTGGTTAATCTCAAGTGGTTCAGTCAGCTCTATTTTCCTAGATAAATAGATATTCATTTCCTTGTGTAAGCCGATTGTCACATTAAAACAGTTCATACGTTTTCCATTAAGGTATATATTTTCTCTCATCTTAGTACTTACATTTTGAAATGTCTATCTATGGCCTAGATCCACTACGTCACAGTGTTTTTTCGAGTGGGGGGAGGGGTGTCATCACAATAGTAGGCCCCTCTCCCTAAAATAACATTGCGGCTGTATGGTAAGTTGTTTTGTCTCATGGCAAAACACTGTGGGACAAAACAAAGTGGCAGCGGCCCTTTAGGTGCGATGGTAGCCCTAACCACAAGGGACTTTCAAAGGAAAGAGGCAGGGGGGGGGACATTTTATTTATTGAAGGCAGGGTTGGGGAGGGGGTTGGGGAGGCAATTGTCACATGGGCTACTTTATTTTATTTTTTTTTAACAATTTTCAGTGTTGGTGCCACCTCGAGTGGTTGCACTGGCTTGAACAGGGGGGATCAGCCTTCACCCTTGCTCAACAGTTTTTTTTTTTCATGCACTTTTTTTTTTTTTCCTTTTATTTATAGATTTATATCATTACATAAAGATATAATAAAGAACAGATATGCTTTAGGCAAGTACAAAAATGAAACAAATAAAATGAGAAAATATATCACATGCCCACATACATGAGGGAAAGAAGAAAATACAAGGATAAAAAAAACCACAAGCAAATTACTACCCAAGCAAAGTACTTGCACTCATCAAATTTCTTAAGATTTATCTCACCAAAAGGTCTCTAAATACAGAGGATCAAGAAAAACAAATTTGTTCTTCTGAAATATTACTTCACATCTGCAGGGATATCTTAGGAAGAAGGAAGCACCAACAGAAAGAATACGTTATTTTAAAGAAAGAAATTGCTTCCTTCTCGCCTGAGTCTCTCTGCACAACCTTCTGGCTACAAAATAAGGTAGTCTTATACTTAAACTATTGATGAAATACTAAATCATGGTCAGAATCAAGAAAAAAGGACACAACAAATGTGGCACGAGATGAAATAGTATCCTGGGATGTCTTAAGAAACTGGGACACATCACAACTATCCAATGACAGAAGTACATCTAAGGATCGCTCCTAAGTAGATATATCCCTAATTGTAGAAAGATAATAATATGAATTAGCAATCAGAAAAGTGTTTTCTGGATGAGAATTGCAATACTTCAATCATATACTTTTTTAAGAAACTCAGTTCCAAACAGGTAACGTGACTGAAGAAAATAAAAAAAAATAAAAATGAAGATTTTTAAATCTCATCCTATTTTCAATCAATTCCTGATGAAGATGTAACTCAAACTATTTTTAATTGCAGCAGTAAGATTTAACTATAAAGAGTTCATAAGAGCTGAATGAGACTAAAGTGAAGACTCTACCACCTTACTAACTCTCGCTTCTGAATCTGACAATGTAACGGAGGCCTCATATGTATAAGCACATCAAGGAGTGACCTGTTGAGACAAAATTGATTCAAGTTGTGTTGCCATCTGCCATATGTCCTGCAAGGAAATATCCAGAGGTTCAGAAGAGCTTTTACCATAGTCTTTTGATACAGATTCTTTTAAAGGAATAAATGATACAGGTATAGAAGCTGATTTAACTCCTTGGTCCTCTATATTAGGCAAATTGCTCCTTATTAGTAGTTAAGCCAGGAGAGGGCAGGCCAAAAGGAGGGAAGTTGTCAATGGTTCCAGAAGCCACACATTCTGGGGGGTTTCCCTGTGAGTCCAAGCCTAACTTCCTGGCCATTAATAAATGCTATTGGGATAGAGCAAGTAGAGGGCGAGAGTCTGGATAAGAGGTATCAGATAACTCTGGTAAGTCAGAAATAGAAGAAGAATTCAAAGGAATCACATGCAAGTCCTTGGGAACTCTTAATGGTATAGACACCACTGAAGAAGATACTTTCTCCTTCCTTTTTCTTCCAATATTGTTCAGGAGAAAACAGTCCTAACAGGTGCGCCCCTTAGGTGCACAACTTTGTGGTGCCAGTGGTGGCAAACTGTACTGCTGTAACTTTTGTAGGGGGTTCCCCAGGAGGTGATGTCATCAACTTGTGCCAGCAAAAGTACCTCCTCAGTGCCTCTTACAACTCAGGATACACAGGCAGTCAGCAGGAAGATGTCCCCCACAACCCCTGTTTTAAAGCACAAAATAAGCTGCATTGCTTTCCCCATTGACTTAAATGGGAAACAAATGAAATGAATAAAAGAAAAACATTTCTGTTTGAAACTAATGAAATTAATGGAGGTGAGTTACAAAAGAAATTAAGGAACATGAATGAAAATTTTGCCTTTGCACATCCATACTTAGCACCCATGAGTTTGAAATTTTCTCGAGTCTCTCATAAGAGATTTTATCAAATAAAATACAATGAAATGCAATTGAAAATTCAGATAACCTATACCAACCATCTTTTTATAGACATATATAGTGATATATAAGATGTATATAGTTCCCTTTGTATACAGTTCCTTTGTACGCAGTTTCCTATTGTACTCAGTTTTTTATTGCTTTCAATCTCCTTCCTTTATTTTCCACCTTTTCCCATCCCTCCTCCCTTTTCTTGCCTGCCCCATCTCCCCCTCCCTTTGTTTTATTGTAACTTTCCTCCTATTCAGTTCATTGTAAACCGGCATTATGTGTCTTACGAATGTCGGTAAAGAAAAGCTCATAAATAAATAAATAAATAAATCTTGCCTTTATCTACATGCTTATATATATCATGAAGAAAAATAATAGATTAGTAAGGCATTGCGTTCTTTTGCCAAATCCATGCTGAATTGCCTCCATTAAGGCATGTTTAGCCATATTCCTAGTAATATTGTTATTTTAAAATTCTCAGCACAACCAATCAACTCATCCATATATCCCATACTCTTCACCTACTACATTTTGATATTTTTTATTTTATTTATTTATTTAGGTTTTTTATATACCGGCATTCATGATAAAATCACATCATGCCGGTTTACATTTGAACAAGGTGTGCAAAAAATACAATAACTGAATCTAGTGCAGAGGAGTTGCAGTTACAATGAACAGGGGTAATAGAACTGGGACGAGAGAGAAAGAAGCAGAAGAAGGTTAACATCATAAATTAATAATTATTTACAGCACCAGGGTGGCTACATTTTTTGAATATATAGTTGTGATTCAGGTGTGGTCAGGGAAGGCTTGTTTGAATAGCCAAGTTTTCAATCTTTTTCGGAAGGTTGGCAGGCAAGGCTCCTGGCGGAGGTTCGTGGGGATGGAGTTCCAGAGTGAAGGTCCAGCTGTCGAGAAAGCCCATTCTCTTGAGGTTATATGCCGTGTGAATTTAGTATTGGGTATCTGGAGGGATCCTCTGTAGGCTTCTCTGGTCGGTCTAAGGGAGTTGTGTGGGCTGAGCGGGTGTTGAAGGTCAAGTGACGTACGGTGGTGGATGGACTTGTATATGATGGTAACGGATTTATAGATGATTCTGAAGTGAATAGGGAGCCCATGGAGATCTTTTAAGATGGGTGAGATGTGGTCTCTTCTAGTATTTGTGAGTATTCTTGCCGCCGCATTTTGTACCATCTGCAGAGGTTTAGTGTATGAAGATGGGAGTCCTAGTAGGATAGCGTTGCAGTAATCTAACTTTGCGAAGATTATTGCTTGTAGTATTGTTCTAAAGTCATGAAAATGGAAAAGCGGTTTTATCCTTTTCAATACTTGGAGTTTGTGGAAACAGTCCTTTGTAGTGCAGCTAACAAATGCTTTCAAATTCATCTTGTTATCAATTATAGCTCCTAAGTCTCTGACTTGAGGGGAGAGAGGAATGTTTGGAGGGGTGCTGGAGTTATTGTTTTCTGGAGAAATTAGTATGAGTTCTGTTTTGGTGGAGTTTAAAATGAGGTTTAGGCTGGCGAGGAGGTCATTGATTTTTGAGCAGCATGATTCCCAGTATTCGAGAGTTTTGATGAGAAATTCTTTAAGTGGGATCACTATCTGGATGTCGACAGCATAGACAAAGTGTTTGAGTTTTAGGTTGGTTAGAAGCTGGCACAGCGGGAGTAGGTAAATATTGAACAGGGTGGGTGAAAGGGAGGATCCCTGTGGGACTCCTACTGGCACATCATGGCGGAGAGATTCTTTGTTCTGGATTTTCACTTTGTAGCTTCTATTATTGAGGAATGTTTTGAACCAGGCTAGCACTGAACCTGTTATTCCAATGGATGAGAGTTGGTTTATGAGGATGGCGTGGTTGACGGTGTCGAAAGCTGCAGAAAGGTCTAACAGAATCAATAGGAAAGATTGTCCTTTGTCGAGGCCTAGAATTAGGTAGTCTGTCAGCGAAACGAGGAGGGATTCTGTGCTGGAGGCTTTGCAGAATCCATATTGGGATAGGAAGAGGAGTTTGTTGTCTTCAATGTATTCAGAGATTTGAATATTAACTAGTTTTTCCATGATCTTGGCTATGAGTGGTAGGTTGGCACTTGGGCGGAAGTTGTTCGGGTCAGCGGCAGCGGGGTCTAAGTTTGGCTTCTTTAGGAGAGGTTTGAGAGAAGCCAGTTTGAGATCGTCTGGGTAAAAGCCTTGAGATAGAGAGCAGTTGATGATGTCCGCCAGCGTTTGCGATATGGCGTCTGGGATTGTCAAGAGTAGTTTGGAAGGGATGTGGTCTGCAGGATGTGAGGATGGCTTCATTTTCTTCATTATTGATTGGATCTCTTCGGCTGAGGTGGGTTCGAATGCTTCAAGGTATATGGATTTGTAGTTCAAAGGTTGGAGTGAACTCCGGTGCAGAGAGGTGGAGTTGGGCAGCTGAGTTAGGAGCTTTGTGATTTTATTGCGGAAGAACAGGGCCAGTTCTTTGGCTTTTGATTGTGCTTGATTGATAGGGATGACTGGTGCGTTGATTTGTGTTAGGTTGGAAACGAAAGCGAAGAGAGCTTTGGCGTCGAAGACGAGATCGTGAATCTTGTGTGCGTAGAAATCCCTTTTGGATCTGGAGGTGGAGGTCTTGTACTGGTGGAGTACCTGTTTGTAGGTGGAGAGTGAGCATTTAGATGGGGCTTTACGCCATTTGCTCTCCTTCTTTCTTAAGTTTTGTTTCAGTTTTCTGAGCTCGAGAGTAAACCATGGGTGTTTTTTGAATGGGTTGGTATTAGGTTTTTTTGTTACAAGAGGGCACAGCCTGTTAGCTATGGATTCATTGATTTTGTTCCAGGATAGGAGAGCTGAATTGGGTTGGTGAGATCTATGCGAGTGTGATGTTAGTTGGTTGCTGAGGTCTTCCGACAAGCATGCTCTTCTATATTGGAAGGAAGGTTGGGGGTTCATGAACCGGGATGGTTTTGTTTATTGTGAACCTGGTGGAGATTACTGAATGGTCTGACCAGGGGACCTTCTCGTAATTTAGAAGAGCGGAATGCTTGATGCCTGAGTTGACGAAGATTAAATCCAGCGTGTGTCCTGCCTTGTGTGTGGGTTCGTTGACTAACTGGTTGAATCCCAAGGCAGATAGGGCAGTGAGGAAAGCTTCACAGCTAGGTGAGAGAATGCGATCGTCTACGTGTAGATTGAAGTCCCCCAGAATAATGGTTGAGGCGTCCAGATTGATGGTGGTTGTGATTAGTTCGATAATTGGGGAAGTGTCTGTTTCCAAGAGCTCCGGGGGGGCAAAGACTAACAAGATTTGAAGATGTTCTGAGGTGAAAAAAACGATTTCTAGTTTCGGGTCTGAAATGACCGAGCGTTGTGTGATTCCGAGGCCTTTTTTTGCTGCTAGTAAGATGCCCCGCCTCTTTTTTTCAGTCTGGGAAGGGAAAAGATGTTGTAGTTCTGAGTTGGTAGTTGATTTATTTTTGCAGTGTCTGTGGGTTTTAGCCAAGTTTCAGTTATAGCACATATGTCAGGTTTGGTGTCTAGAAGGTAATCATTGAGTAACAGGGATTTTTTGGTAAGGGACTGAGCATTGAAAAGAGTAAGGGAGAAAAGGGTGAAGCCTAGAAGTTGAGTGATTGGTGCAATTAAGATAGGCGTGAGGGTTATTAATGAGCGCTGTCGGGCTTGCTTGGTTGGAATTCTTGTTAAGGGAGTAAGGCATTGAAGTATAGGGATAGAGTCAGCTGGGCGCATTTTGGCTTGCTGTGTCTGGTCATCCAGTGCTCCTACCATGTGACAGGGGCCGGCCAATGGCACGAATACCCTGTCACATGGTAAGGGCAAAGGGGCATCGGGGCCATTTTTTTTTTTAGAACAGGTGATGCCTGGGAATGGGAAATCTGTCCCCGAGGCCCCCCTAGATCTCTCCTCTCTCCGAGGCCCCCCTGGATCTCTCCCCGAGGCCCCCCTGGACCACCAGGTAAATTTTAAAAGGTTTTGGGGGGGTCGGGAGGGTGGGGTCGATTTAAAGGGTCGGGTGGGGTTTTTATTTTAGCGATGTGAAATTGGTGATGTGAATTGGAATTGGAAACGATTCCAATTCACATATCTTAATGATCAGATTTCCCCCTCCCAGCCGAATCTGATCGTTAAGACGATCTGGCACACGATTCACATCTCTAGAAAATATTGCTTTTTTGTACTTCCTCTGACTTAATTGACACAATATTAAGTCAGAGGAACAAAAAAGGAGGACATCCTTAAAAAAAATGTGCAGGCAGTCAGGTTAGTAAAAGGGATGCTCAATTAACGAACATCCGTTTTACTAACCTGTGGCTGTGCAGGTACCCTGGAGAAGTAGATCGGCTAGTGTTGGGAGAGTGGGGGCTCAGTGATGAGCACCTGTTTTCCCCACGCTGTATTGCAAGGGCTTGATAGAAAGTTGAATTCAGGTATGGTAGGTATTTTCCTATCTCCAGAGAGTTTACAGTCTTAAGTTTTTACTTGAAGCAAAAGATGATGAATTGACTTACCTAAGATCACAAGGAACATCTGCAGGATTTGAGCCTTAAGTCCTTTGGTTTTCTGCGTGGTGTTCTAACCATTAAGCTACTCCATGTAAATACTTTTTCAGGCTGACTCCAGCCCCACTCCTAGTGCAGGGAAAAGTCTACACACTGCCCACATTGGGGTAGATTTTAAAAAGCATTTACTCGAGCAAAACTGGTTTTTGCTCGAGTAAATACACTTTACTCAAGTAAGTGGGCTTTTCAAAATTGCTACAATATATGCCATTGAATTGTCCATAGGATTTACTCAGGTAAGTGCACTTTACTCGAGTAAATAGCTTTTGAAAATTGCTACGATAGTATGTCACATTTACATGCGTAACTCCTTTGAAAATGACCCCCATTATGCATACCTTTCCCTGCACTTGGCAGAGGGATGGCAGATTAAGAATTGTAAAAGTTGTTTCTATAAGCAGTAGTAATTAAAGCTGTGTAAAAACCTGAAAATCGCCCCCTTACATTGTGGGGAAAATTACAATGTAAGGGGGGGGGGGGGTTGGAAATAAAATAAAACTGATATAAAGAAAATATGTCTTTTGAAATCACATCCTAATAAAATAAGTAAGCTTAAAAGTCAGTTTAAATAGAATGAAACAGGCAAGAAAGAGGTTAAGTGGTCCATAATGAGATCCTAATTACTTCTAATTAGACTTTATTGGTTCTCTGTACTTCTTTCAAGGTGATCACAGACAAGATCAATTAGAAGCCAAAAGATCAAAGAAATAGCTCAGCTGTAGTAGCTTGGTAAGAGATCAGTCAATTTTAAAATGTTATACATGCAACAAATTACTCAGAGGAGCACAATATGGACGTCCAGTACTACAGGACCACTCACACCCTTTCGCTTTACATTGAATAAACCCCACACAGCCACCAAATCAGCAAAAACAACTGTGGGAATCAAAAGGCTTAACGATGTGAAAACCTAACTCATTGCTCCGGTGAACATCTACCATGCCCCCAGCAAGATGTCCACCCCCAGATCACCCAGCCTGCAGGCATCCAGCAGTATGACAACTGCTACCGTGTGAGGTGCCCACCACATCCCAGCAGGGTTATGTGACTATACCCTGTCACACCTCCTGTCAAAATGATAAATGATCAAATAGCTATGTGAATCGGAATCGGGTCGGATTCCGGTTCCGATTCACATCGTGGTTTTTTTTTTCGTCCGGCCCGATCGCAGTTTTATCAGCTGCGCCCGAGCCGATAAAAAGAAAACACACCCCGACCCTTTAAAACTAATCCCTTAGCTTCCCCCACCCTCCCGACCCCCCCAAAAACATTTTACAGGTACCTGGTGGTCCAGTGGGGGTCCCGGGAGCGATCTCCCGCTCTCGGGCTGTCGGCTGCAACAAATGAAAATGGCGCGGATGGCCTTTGCCCTTACCATGTGACAGGGTATCCGTACCATTGGCCGGCCCCTGTCACATGGAGGGAGCACTGGATGGCCGGCACCATCTTTAAAAATGGCGCGGGCCATCCAGTGCTCCTACTATGTGACAAGGGCCGGCCAATGGCACGGATACCCTGTCACATGGTAAGGGCAAAGGGCCATCGGTGCCATTTTGATTAGTGGCAGCCGTCGGCCCAGGAGCGGGAGATCGCTCCCGGGACCCCCACTGGACCACCAGGTGCCTGTAAAAAGTTTTTTTGGGGGGGTCGGGAGGTTGGGGGAAGCTAAGGGATTAGTTTTAAAGGGTTGGGGTGGGTTTAGGGGTTATTTTTGTGTGCCGTTTTTCCCGCCCTCCCCCAAAACGATAAGAGAACCCCCATGAACAATATAGTGGGGTTTTCCTATCGTTTTGGGGGAGCCCACAATTTCTGACGATTTTAAAAATATCGTACGATATTTTCAATCGTCCGAAGCCCAATTCACATTCCTAATAGCTATACTGAATGATCTATCAAAGGAAATCCAGTACAAAAATCCACTCACGTAAACTCACTCCAACACAGATCCAGCTGCAACAATAGAAGAAATATACAAGCATAAATACCAGAGGGAGGGTGGGAGGGAAACTAAATCGAGAAGAAAGGAGGGAACGAAAAAAACCACACACGTCCTGAACCCTTTTATTTATACCACTGACACCACATGCACTTTAAAACTTTGAAGTTCCCAGATGAGCCAATCAAACAGGATCAAGCCTTGAATAATTTGAAAGCTCCATTGGGAAGAAAGGATTCCAGATCACATGACCACCCAACCAGTCCCTGCCTGGTACAACTGCATGAAGCTGCATGCAGTCCCATGAACCCAGAACACCAATGCAAGTAGAAATTAGGGATATGCTTTATTTTTTATGTAGTGCACACTAATTAACTTAGTGCTCACTCGTGACATCGGGTGCCAGGAACCAAAATGGCGCCGGTGCTACCTTTGACCTGTCACATGATGAGGGCAAAGGGCCACCGGCACCATTTCTATTAACGCAGCCATGGCCAGAGAGCGGGAGATCGCGCCAGGACCCCCCCACTGGACCCCAGGTAATTTAAAACATTTTGGGGGGGTTCGGGAGTGTGGGGGATTTGTTTTAAAGGGTCGGGGTGGGTTTTAGGGTTGTTTTGGTGTGCCGGTTTTCCCGCCCTCCCCCCTCCCCCGATTTACGATTTTTTGACGATAAATCAGGGGAATTGCTATTGTATCGCGGCTCTAACGATTTTTGACGATTTAAAATATATCTGACGATTGTTTTAAATCGTCAAAAAATGATTCATATCCCTACTAAATTCCATTATTATATTTGACTCCACCAGCTCCTCTAAAAGGGCATTCTATTCATTGAGAAAGAACAAACTCTATCTTGAGGTATCTGATTTTTGATCAGTACTCCAGGCTCTCGTCCTGTCAGGCATCGACTATTGCCTATCTATTTATGTTTACCTTATTATACCATTAAGGCATTACAAGTAGTAAAAAACTCTGCAGCTATAATTTTGACAGTTACATCATGATATGACCATAATACTCTGGTGCTTCATTGCCTCCCATTGACATGGAGAATTCAGTTTAAAATTTTAATAAAGGTTCATAAAGCTTTGAGTAATGATGTTTCTCTCTGTATTAGGTCTCTTTTGAAAATTTGCTGGCTTACCATAGCTTTACATTTCGCTGATAAGCATTTTCTTGATATTCCTAATCCCAGACTCAAAAGGTTGCATGAAACCTGGGTGAATGTTAAATACTATGGCATCTGCTTACAGAACAAACTGAGAAAAACAATAATGAAAGAAAGTTGTGTAAAAACCTTTAGATAGAAGCTGAAAGGCTTTTTTGTCTTCTGAAGCATTTAATCTGATTAAAACATTTTTGGCAGTATGCTAAATCAAGACTGTATTTTGAAGGTAATAGTTACAGTATACAATGAGTCATTAATAATTTTGTAGGAAGTAATGAGATTGTTTTACTCTCCTTTTTAGAATTATGCATGTTTTAGTTATTTTTTATTTTATATTATGTGTTGTGTTCATATTTTATTTCTGTTTTATGTATATATCTTACTATGAATGTTAATTATGGGTTTTAGATTTAGCGAGATGATAAATGTATTTATTTAAAATTTTTATAACACACTCTCTGAAAAATACTTCCTGATGCTGTTCTTCAATCTAATCCTTTGGAATGTCATATTATGGTACCTAGTTCTACAATTTCCTTTCCACTGAAAAAGATTTGCTTCTGTGCATTAATACCTTTCAGGTATTTAAATATCTTTATCAAATTATCCTGTCTCTCTTCTCTTCTAGGGTATACATATTGATGTCCTTTAGTCTCATCTTATAGGGCTTTTGATGCAGATCCTACACTATTCTGGTTACCTTTCTCTGTACTCTTTGTCTATTGATATCATTTTTTGAGATATTGCTTCCAAAACTGAATATAGTACTCTAAGATCTAGATTCATCATTTTGCTATAAACTTTACATGAATAGCGCCAACGATAAAAAAGGGGGCATGGTTAGGGTAATTTTTGAGTTACCACAACACATGTTAAATTTATCACACTGCAATATTTTCACTTAAGAACATAAGAAATTGCCATGCTGGATCAGAACAAGGGTCCATCAAGCCCAGCATCCTGTTTTCAACAGAGACCAAACCAGGCCACAAGAACCTGGCAATTACCGAAACACCAAGAAGATCCCATGCTACTGATGCAATTAATAGCAGTGGCTATTCCCTAAGTAAACTTGAATAATAGCAGTTAATGGACTTCTCCTCCAAGAACTTTTTGGATAAGTTTTTGAACCCAGCTACACTAACTGCACTAACCACATCCACTAACAGTTTTTTGAACCCAGCTATACTAACTGCACTAACCACATCCTCTGGTAACAAATTCCAGAACTTAATTGTGAGTTAAGTGAAAAATAATTTTCTCCGATTAGTCTTAAATATGCTACTTGCTAATTTCATGGAATTAGTCCTTCTATTATGGAATTAGTCCTATTATCCGAAAGTGTAAATAACTGATTCATATCTACTTGTTCAAGACCTCTCATGATCTTAAAGACCTCTATCATATCCCCCCCTCAGCCATCTCTTCTCCAAGCTGTGAAGTGCCCAGACAAGTATTTCCATTTTTCAGAGAGAGAAAGAAAGAAAGAAAGAAAGAAAGAAAGAAAGAAAGAAAGAAAGAAAGAGAGAAAGAGACTCTTTATAAGGCTCTCATATTAGTCAACTATTTATTCCACTGTAGGAGGGTCAATTAATAACTGGAGGTGAGGTTTTGGTGGTCTAGGCTTTGGGGGAAGTTTTACATGCAGTCAGAAAGGTACACAAAGAAGAAATTTGACCAATGTACTCTCTCCTTACTTTCATGCACTCTCTACCTAGCTGCTATCAAGCTAGGGTGAGATTGTGTTGTACAAATCTCTTGTTTGTGTACCTTTCCTCATTCCAAATCACATCAAATCTTCACTGATGTATACTGTGCTATTTGTACCTCTGACTGTGTATGTAAAACTGCCCCCCCCCAAACCATAGAATGCCACCAAAACCTCACCTCCAGTTACTAGTTGACCCTCCTACAGTGGCATACATAGATGAGTATATATGTACCACCCCAGAGGCTCTCTCTTTACCTCTACTCCACGCCATGCCACGTCATGCTACTCCACTCCTCTCTCCTCCCCTCTCCCTGTCCCCTTCTCCCCCTCTTGTGTGAAACAGTATTTGTAATATTTAGCAGGTTTGGGCATATCACACAGCATAATGCCAAGAAAAAAAAAGGTATGTTTATTTCTGGCATTAAAACATGCATTATGCTATTGCATGCAATGTTAAACACCCCTCATTTTCATAAACTCTGCCCAAACTCCTTCCTTTTGACTAAAATTAAAAATTTTGCCTATGCATCTCACAATAAGGCCCTAATGCGATTAGATAAATGACCCTGTATGTGAGGCTATACTGATATTCTGTGAAAAGGCATTTTCACTTCCTTTTTTTCTACTGGTTATGCCTTTCTCTATGCACCCTAGCATCCCTTTGGCTCTAGTTACTGCTATATCACACTATTTCAATATGTTAAGATTGCAAAACAATATCATCCCAAGATCTCTCTCCTCATCAGTGCATATCATCACTTCACTACCTATCGCATATTGTTCCTGCAGATTTCTGCAACCCAAGTGCATGACTCTTCAATTGTTTGCATTGAATCTTAACTGCAAAGTATTTGATGTCTCCCCAAGTTCTATTAGATCACTTCTCATACTATATACTCTTCAGGAGTATCCACTGTATTACAGGTCTTTGTGCCATCCACAAATTGACAAATTTTAACTCTAACTTGGATGACTTAGATCTAGATTATAATATATATACCAGTGACATCCAGTTCACATTGCCTGTAGTGACTACAGTAAATGTTGTCCTGAAACAAGTTGAAATATCCATTTTGATCATAGGACAATAGTTGCAAAGAAACAGTTTAGCTTTGAATGTTAGTAAGATTGAAATTATGATTCTGGCTAAGTTTCCTGTTAATTACAAACATTCTCCTGTTGAGATTCAGGGAAGACAGTTCCAAATTGCCATGCAGATACAAAACCTAGGAATAATTTTTGACACAACTTTATCACTATGCTTCTAAGTAAAGAAAATCATATGTGATTGGGATCACCAGTTGTATCCCTGTTCACAAGTTAAAATTTCAAGGCATTTTGGGTGAGGGAGACCCTGGGGTGTCTTTGATCTGATGTTCTAGGACAAATGTTGATTGTGCATGCAGTACTACTAGACAGCCATTATACAGCATCAAGCATAGTGCTGAGCTATGTATTACATTGTGTTTATTGCAATGATTTAACCTGAATGTATTAAGATGGTGGGCATGGATTTCCCTTTAAGAAGGCTATTGATTCTGATTGATGGATGAGTGGCCTAAGAAGGTATAAACCTGATCAATCTGGCAGAAGTTGCCCTTTCTGAATATGAAGTGGAGGAAGAGAGGGAAATCCAGGATGTAGGAAGCCTGGATAGCTTGTGGGCTTGTAGACCTGAGGACTCTCCCAGTAGGGAGTGGAGCACTGCAAGGGCTTTTCTCCTCAAGGGAAGACGTCTGAGGCCAAAGATGATGGAGAAGAGGCAATTCATCCCCTTGAGGATATGGCCAAGAGTTAGGAGGAAGTGGTTGTTCCAAAAGGATGAGCGTCCATGGAGGTCAGTGTGTGGAGGAGACTGGAAAGACATACACATGGCTGGAAGATTAAAATTGGGATGCCTAAGTAGAAGTTTAAATGTCAAAGGAGATGTGAATAGAAGGAAGATGAGTGGACTGACTTGCCATGAGAGTTAGGGGAATGAGTCCCATGTCCCACATTGGATTCAGATATTTAAAAGGAAGATAAATCTGGAGAGTGATCACCTGTCCTTGGATGAAGAAGGGGAATGGTATGTTGAAGGAAATCCCTGGTACCTAAGTATTAAGGGAGATAAGCTCTACCTTCCATTTAATGGTGTTTCAAGAGAGTGGTGGTGGAATAGGGAAGGAATGCCAGAAGTTGAAAGAGAAGGGGGCATTACAAACCCTGGATGCAAGGTTTTCTATTTGATATTGAATGATTATAACAACTGTATACTCCATGAACTCTGAATTATTCAGTATGCTTTGTATACCCTCTGCAAATAATGTACATGGCTGCTGGCTGGACATCCCAGAAAATATAAGTTACTTGATTGGACCTGGAGTAGAGTGAATTTTGTGGGACCTCAAGAGTAGCCAGAACGTAAAGATCAAGTGATGGACATGGTTTATAAAGGGGAGTGTACTGGATGACTTCCTGACCAGACAAGAGGGGTAGTCTATCCTCCTGCATCTAGCTATGTATACTTCACCATCTGCATGGCTCCATTTTTCTGAACCCACCAAATTAATTGGAAAGCCTGATTCTTAGACTACATGTGCCAGATCCTCTTGTTATTTAAGTTATGAATTTACTCATTGTTCCCTTTCCAGATCATGTAGTAATTTAAGCAACATTGATCTCAGTACATGTCTCTGGGGTAGTCCACTATATTCATCTCTCTCATTTGGAAAAACTAACTGTTTAATCTTATTCTTTGTTTTCTATTCTTTAAACAGTTAATCCACAATAAGACATTGCCTCATTTCCCATGGCATCTTAATTTCTTTAGGAGTATCTCATGAGTGATTTGATAAAATGCCTTCTGAAAATCCAATACACTATATCAACGGACTGGACTTTATCATATGCTAATGTAAACCACCCTCTGGGAGGAATTCCTAGTGCCTTCAAAAGTGAGCAAGGTACAAAGTGGATTATGCTTAAGGGATCCAGGGTTTTTGCTAATGCTCTCTTTCCTACCAGGTCTACAATTGATTATGTTCCCAGAAACAGAGAAGGGAAGAAGGGATAAAGTTTAAGTAAAATGCATAATAAATAAATAAAGAAGTTGTAAATATATATCAAATAAATTGTTGTTTTTGTTTCTTTCAGGAGGTATTGCTTGCAAAAGTATTTATTTATTTATTTATTTATTTATTTATTTATTTATTTATTTAACAATTTTATATACCGACCTTCATAGTAGATTACCACATCGGATCGGTTTACAGTTTAACAGAGGGAAAAAACTAGAGTAACAAATTCACGTAAACGAAAGATAACCAAAGCAGGAATAAGTCAAAGTTACAATCAACAGGGGGCGGGAACTTGGAATATTGGAATATTGAATATTGGAATATTGGAATATTGAATATTGAATATCCAATATTGAATATTGGAATATTGAAAGTAATATTAAATGCAGAAGAAACAATAATAGAAGACTTCCAAGAAGAATATAAAATCACATCGTCATTACAGGTAAGGAAACACTTTTTAATTTTTTTTGCAATTAAATTTCTTTTCTTTCAGCAACATGTATCTTTTGCAAACTTTTGTATTTTTATTTTCCCAGAGGGTTTCATGCCTGTTTGTTACTGGAAACTAACAAAATGAAGCAATACAAAACATGTACTCCATCTTAGTATTGTCCTTTCTTTTTTTCTCAAAGCGAATTCCTGAAATATACGCTCCTTTTCCTCACTCAAGCTATTTTGCCATCACAGTCACACAAACATAGAGCTTTAAAAAAAAAAAAAGTTCTGTTTTGTTTTTTTTTAGTTACAGGTTTTTCTTTATTTATTGTCTGAGTGACCCTGCTTACACAAGCATCAGTCATAGAGCCATCTCTCTGCACACAGACTCAGACCAATTTATTTTATTTTAGAGAACTGCTGTGGACCCTAATTTATCTGAAAGTGTTTTATTATTTCCTTCTGTTCTCACTTCCCTGAAGGTCTTCTCTCAGCTTTTATTTTTTCCACAGTTGTTTCCAGAGAGCTACAACTATTTTTTCTCGGTGTAGCTCAGTCCCAATTTTTCAACAAAATAGCTAAATTGCATGCTTACTTCTTTTCAGACAAGGCAGCTACCATTTAAGCTGCTGTTGTTCCTATCCCGTCAGCCTTTCAACTGTGTACAAAAATTAATTTTCAGCTTCACAATCCAGTTTTTGTCTCAGTGTCTCAACATTCTCTCATAGCCTTTCAACATTTTTTTACACACACACCAGCAGCTTTCTCACACTTGTCTTTTATTAGTGGATTTCTTTTCTCACTTATTTTCTTATTTTCTATTTTGTTTTCACTTGTATTTTTCCTTCTTGAGAATCACAGACAGTTTTCTTGCTTTCTGTTTACACCCACTCACACAAAGGGCACCTGAAGCATCTGTCACTGCCTCTTTTCCACGGCCCTGACTCTCACAAATATGTCTCCTCACTGTACCACCAGCAGCTCTCTTAAAATACTCTTATCCCTGTCCTATTTGTTTTCCCACCTGCCACTTACCCTCACAGAGATGAAGGATAGCACTCACTTGTTACCTCCATCACACACATGAACAGAACTTACTTCACAGCCCCTCAATTGCCTTCTCCCTCTCGCTCTCTATTTTCAACTCTTCATACATACACAAGCCTTTCACTGCCTTCCCTTCTGCTCTGTTGCCTCAGCTGTCTCTGTTATTGCTCTCATCCTCTCAGGCTATTCTATGTCACAAGCTTCTATGTTGCCTAGCAATGCAGCCCAAGCTTTCTTCTTGTGTTGACTCTGCTCAGGAACACTAAGTTCCTGCTTTTGTTCCTGACCAGACCCCTTTTCCTGTAGCACCAGCCTTTCAGCCATGCAACAATCTTCAGCAGGTCACTCTCCCCAGGACCCAGTGTGGCAGATAGAGTCAGCTAAAATGCCCCCCTCCCCTCACTGCCTTCTTTCCCTTTCTTATACTCTGTGGGGCTCTCAGCACTGCTGCACCATGGTCCTGCTTTATTTCTGGGATCATTGTGAGTAACTGACCTCACCACTGTGCCCTCCCCAGAATCCCCAAACCTTCACTGTAGTGGTGGGAGCTGGTTGAAAATGTCCCCTGCTGCTGCCTGATGTGTCTTCTCCCCTGCTAATCTCTTTTCTCAGCTCTTGAATCCAGCACAGAGACTGTCAGGGATTATTGTTCCTTTTAAAGGGACAGCTGCTGGACACCCATGAGTAAATAAATATAGATATTTTTAACCCTTATTCATAGAATTCTAATAAATTAGTAAGACATGACTTAACCTTTGTTAGATCTGTGTAATTTGCTCCTCATTAAGCTAAGTTTGTTGATATGCCCAGTAATTCTGTTCTTATTACTTAAGCATATCTTCTGCCATTTTGACCAGCACTGGCATCAGGCTCACAGGGCTGTAATTTCCTGGATTACTCATGAAATTATTTTTTTAAATTGGCATTGTATTATCTATCCAATAGTCATTAGGAACACTAGCAAATTATAATGATAGGTTTCTGATTACAAAGTCTGAAATTTTGTATCTTAGATCTTTCAGAATCCTGAGGTGAATGCTATCAGGTTCTGGTGACTTGAAACCATTTTTTTGTAAATTTGCTCTATCTTCTCATTCAGATTGACAATTATTTGATTCATTTTCTTTAAAGCATCACCTACAAAGAATGTTTCCAACATTATCTACAGAACAGACTAACTCAAAGAATTCATTTAAATTTTCTTTTATCTTTCTTGTGCACCCGTTTTACTCTCTGATCATCTAATGATTCAGCTGACTCCCTTGTAGGCTTCTAACTTTGATGTACTTTGAAAAAGTTGTATTAGTAGTTCTTTTGCTACTCAAATTCTCTCTTGGCCTGCCTTATTAATTTTTTATGTATAATTTGCTAGTGCTTATGTTCTTTTCTATTTCCCTCATTAGGACTTACTTTCCATTTTAAAAGATTCATTTTTTATCTTTAATAGCCTCTTTCATAGCACCATTGAGCCATCCTGGCAGTCATTTGGTCTCCGTTCAAACATTTTATTTCACTTGTGGCATATATTTTATCTGGGTTTCTATGATGAAACAATCTACATATCTCATATAGATTTTTAATCATTACAATTGTTCCTTTAATTTGATTTCTAACTAATTTCCCATTCTTATCATAGTCACCATTTTCTAAAATTAAATGCTGCTATGGTAGTTTTATTTATTATTTAACCACCAATGATTATGTCAAATTTGATTTTCTTATAATTATATTGCCAAGTGGCTCCACTACTGTTGTCACTTATGCCAAGTCCTGCCTTGCTCTGAAAATTATATCCAAACTAACCCTCTCTCTCATTTGATCCAGAACCAGCTGCTTCATGAAGCAGTCAATTATGGCATCCATAAACACTGACTCCATAGCATGTCCTGAAAAGAAACATTCACCCAAACAATATTGGGGTAATTGAAATCTCCATTAACATTTATCCTACCCTACCACCAATTTGATCTGCTCTGTTATTTTCATATATTTTTGTGACCTAGTATCAGAGTGTCTCAGTGATTATCCTCTTATCACCAGGTCTCTGAGATGCCTTGTATCTTCATTTAGTGCCATACATTACTTGTCTTTTGTATGTTTTATAATACTGGAATTTGCATAGAGACATCTTAATATATTAATTTTATTCCTATATATTTCAAACTAGGTTAAGATAATATTCAATCATTCATCTTAGTCTGTCCTTTATTGAAACTGACCTTAGCTACCATTGCTTAATCCATATCTTCTCTATCAGGGTACTCTTAACCTTTCTGTTTTGATACTATCTTTTGACGATACCTCACTCTCAACCATGTGTTCAAGAACAACTGTTGTTTTTCCCCCATAATCAAGTTTAAAAACCACTCAGCCTCCTTTTTAATTGTTAGAACCAGCTGCTGGGATCCATAGAGGTTGAGGTAAAGCTTGTCCTTGCAGAATAGGCTCCCCTTCCCCAAATAATTGCACAGTGATGTTTCTTGTTTTAGATAATGATGGAAGCTGCTTCATCAGGGAACGTTATTTGTGAAGATGCAAATGAGACTGTCTTCCCAGACACCATTGCTGCTAATTTTTAAAATTAAAAGCCTCAGAAAATTATGAGAATGCTAGTTACCTGAAGATTTTAGTAAAATGTAAGAAGCATTAGAATCTCATAGACATGAACTTGCTAGCAAAATCAACATAAGAACATAAGAAATTGCATACAGGGTCAGACCATGGGTCCATCAAGCCCAGCATCCGATTTCCAACAGTGGCCAATCCAGGCTACAAGTACCTGGCAAATACCCAAAAACTAAGTATATCCCATGCTACTGATGATAGTAATAGCAGTGACTATTTTCTAAATCACCTTGATTAATAGCAGGTAATGGACTTCTCCCCCAAGAACTTATCCAAACCTTTTTTAAACTTAGTTACACTAACTGAACTAACCACATCCCCTGGCAACAAATTCCAGAGTTTAATATAGAAGAAATTCAACAAGCTATACTTAAGTACAATTATAAATGTTATAGAGTCCAGTCAGAAAAATACCTTGCATTTTTGACAAGAATCCACAGTGAGGAAAATATTGAAGGGAGAGACATGCACATGGACATTGATGTAGTTTGTGACTATTTGGTAGGGATGTGCAGAGGGATGCCATACATTGCATTCGGGATTCAGATTCGTCGGGGGGCAGATACATTGCATTCGGCAAGGGGTCCCCCAGATACGTTTATCCGTTAATTCCTATTCGTTTCCCCGCTAAAATTAACTACTACCTCCCACCCTCCTGACCCCCCCCCCCAAGACTTACCAAAACTCCCTGGTGGTCCAGCGGGGGGTCTGGGAGCCATCCCCTGCACTCACACCCTCGCTGCCGGTTTCAAAATGGTGCCGATAGCCTATAACTTACTATGTCACAGGGGCTACTGGTGCCAATGGTCAGCCCCTGTCACATGGCCATCGGCGCTATCTTGTGCTCCTACCATAGCCTTTTATAGGCTATGTCCAATGCCTATAAAATCAATATGGGAAATGTAAAATAGATTGCAGAGATCAATATTAATATAGTATAACATCATATCTACAATTCAGCATGTCATGGCAGAAAAAATACAGTATGTGGGAACCTTGAATGCTAAACTTGCTTTAGTTTATCTTACTTAAACTTCTAACATGACAGCACAGTGCAAGGTAATGGAAATATTTTTGGTGGATGGTATCAAATAATCATATTTCATATGAGATTGCAATATAGTAATAATTAATAAGACTGTAAAAAAACATCAGTGTTTTGGTTACAATCAAAATAACTACACTGTCCAATATTGCTGGCTTCGTAATTAAGTTTTAAAATGGCTAATCATCAACTCAAAAATGACGGAAGCATACCGATTCACTTGATCTTCATTATTATACACCACGTACCCAACTATGTCTATAAAATTCACGATTTCCACAAGTTATATTGGTATTACAATACTGTAAATATCGTGAAGGGACCGGCAATCTGCTGATGAACTAAGACACTGTATACCAAACTTAACTTTGCTAACAAACGAATTATTGCAACACTAGCATTAGCTTAAAAAACATATAAACAGAAAAATGTCTAAATTATTTTAGAAGTGCGGGTATTTTGAGTAAAAGCTTATCTAAAAGAGAATCAGCTACACTAAATCTACGCCAGCGGACTGACAAATTAAAGAGTAGTTACTCACAAAACTTCACACTCTTTGCAATATAAAACCGCATCGATTTCACCAAAAGGCATTGATTTCACCAAAAGTAAACTCCGGATCTTAGCAATGTTGAGATCACCGTGATCACTTTGAGAGCAAACTAAATGCCGGCGCCTGCGTATTCTGCTTAAAACGGGTAAAATCGCGCCAAATCTAGCTGTCAGTCAAAAGGAGGGGGAGTGGCTACATGACGTAGTACTGATGGCGAGTGTGTAAGGTACAGAATTGAGAACTAATAACTGGAAGGGGGACAATAAGTAAATCTGCAGCTCTAACACTAAACTTTCAAAAGGGAAACTTTGATAAATTGAGGAAAATAGTCAGAAAAAAACTGAAAGGTGCAGCTGCAAAGGTTAAAAGTGTTCAACAGGCTTGGACATTGTTTAAAAATACAATCCTAGAGGCACAGTCCATATGTATTCCACGCATTAAGAAAGGTGGAAGGAAGGCAAAACGATTACCGTCATGGTTAAAAGGTGAGGTGAAAGAGGCTATTTTAGCCAAAAAATCATCCTTCAAAAATTGGAAGAAGGATCCATCTGAAGAAAATAGGATAAAACATAAGCATTGTCAAGTTAAGTGTAAAACATTGATAAAACAAGCAAAGAGAGAATTTGAAATGAAGTTGGCCATAGAGACCAAAACTCATAATAAAAGCTTTTTAAAATATATCCAAAGCAAGAAACCTGTGAGGGAGTCAGTTGGACCATTAGATGACCGAGGGGTTAAAGGGGCTTAGGGAAGATACTGCCATTGCAGAAAGACTAAATGAATTCTTTGCTTCCGTGTTTACTAATGAGGATGTCAGGGAGATACCAGTTCCGGAGTTGGTTTTCAGGGGTGATGAGTCAGATGAACTAAATGAAATCACTGTCAACCTGGAAGATGTAGTAGGCCAGATTGACAGACTAAAGAGTAGCAAGTCACCTGGACCGGATGGTGTGCATCCTAGGGTACTGAAGGAACTCAAAAATGAAATTTCTGACCTATTAGTTAAAATTTGTAACCTATCATTAAAATCATCCATTGTACCTGAAGACTGGAGGGTGGCCAATGTATACCCAATATTTAAAAAAGGCTCCAGGGGTGATCCGGGTAACTATAGACCAGTGAGCCTAACTTCAGTGCCAGGAAAAATAGTTGAAACTATCATCAAGATCAAAATTGTAGAGCATATAGAAAGACATGATTTAATGGAACACAGTCAACATGGATTTACCCAAGGGAAGTCTTGCCTAACAAACCTGCTTCATTTTTTTGAAGGGGTTAATAAACATGTGGATAAAGGTGAACCGGTAGATGTAGTGTATTTGGATTTTCAGAAGGCGTTTGACAAAGTCCGTCATGAGAGGCTTCTACGAAAACTAAAAAGTCATGGGATAGGAGGCAATGTCCTTTCGTGGATTACAAACTGGTTAAAAGACAGGAAGCAGAGAATAGGACTAAATGGTCAATTTTCTCAGTGGAAAAGGGTAAACAGTGGAGTGCCTCAGGGATCTGTACTTGGACCGGTGCTTTTCAATATATATATCAATGATCTGGAAAGGAATACGACGAGTGACGTTATCAAATTTGCGGATGATACAAAATTATTCAGAGTAGTTAAATCACAAGCAGACTGTGATACATTACAGGAGGACCTTGGAAGACTGGAAGATTGGGCATCCAAATGGCAGATGAAATTTAATGTGGACAAGTGCAAGGTGTTGCATATAGGGAAAAATAACCCTTGCTGTATTTATTTATTTTTATTTATTTAATGGTTTTTATATACCGGCATTAGTGTGCAAACATCATGTCGGTTTACATTGGAACTAAAAAAGGAAGGAAAGGAAATACAATGAACAGGGGTGTAGGGAAGGGACAAAGGTTGTAGAGGAGATAAGGCAAAGATGCAGAAAAACAGTAAACGGTAAAACTGTAAAAGCAGTGGTGAACTATGTACAGAATGGAGTAAAAATATATACACTAGATACAGGTTCCATATACACGATGTTAGGTTCCATATTAGGAGCTACCACACAAGAAAGAGATCTAGGCGTCATAGTAGATAATACATTGAAATCATCGGCTCAGTGTGCTGCAGCAGTCAAAAAAGCAAATAGAATGTTAGGAATTATTAGGAAGGGAATGGTTAATAAAACGGAAAATGTCATAATGCCTCTATATCGCTCCATGGTGAGACCACACCTCGAATATTGTGTATAATTCTGGTCGCCGTATCTCAAAAAAGATATAGTTGCAATGGAGAAGGTACAGAGAAGGGCAACCAAAATGATAAAGGGGATGGAACAGCTCCCCTATGAGGAAAGGCTGAAGAGGTTAGGGCTTTTCAGCTTGGAGAAGAGACGGCTGAGGGGGGATATAATAGAGGTCTTTAAGATCATGAGAGGTCTTGAACGAGTAGATGTGACTCGGTTATTTACACTTTCGAATAATAGAAGGACTAGGGGGCATTCCATGAAGTTAACAAGTAGCACATTTAAGACTAATGGGAGAAAATTCTTTTTCACTCAACGCACAATAACGCTCTGGAATTTGTTACAAGAGGATGTGGTTAGTGCAGTTAGTGTAGCTGGGTTCAAAAAAGGCTTGGATAAGTTCTTGGAAGAGAAGTCCATTAACTGCTATTAATCAAGTTTACTTAGGGAATAGCCACTGCTATTAATTGCATCAGTAGCATGGGATCTTCTAGGTGTTTGGGTAATTGCCAGGTTCTTGTGGCCTGGTTTGGCCTCTGTTGGAAACAGGATGCTGGGCTTGATGGACCCTTGGTCTGACCCAGCATGGCAATTTCTTATGTTCTTATGTTCCATCTTTGGGAATGTGCATTTCTTATATTTTTGTATTTTGCTCTTTCTTCAGTATTCCACTGTTCAGAGACTTTAGTTTCTCAGGCTTTCTATTTTGGTTTTATCTGCATGTTTCTGTTTCTAATTTGTGGTCTCTTATTTCTATATTAGGTAAAGATCGGTCTCTGTTTTGCCTGTGTGTGTGTGACTGAAATGCAGTATTTCTGCTAGCATGTAGTTTCTCTGTAATAGTAGTCCAGCTTGTTCTGTTATTCCTGTAGGTGATGTATTAATGTTCTAGGACCTGGTGTAGTATTTGCATTGCTGCTTTTTCATAAGGTTGCTGTTATTTGAATCCTGAGAGTCAGTGCTGTAACTATATGGCAAGGTTCTAGATGCCTCTTTCTTTGCAAGAGTTTGTGTTACTTCACAAAATAGCAGTGGAGGGTTATTTTTGCTGAGGTGACACCAGAATTTGAATTTTTTTTTCATGTTTGTTGTAATATGAATTGCCCTAGCTCTGTGCTGCACCTCTTCTGATGATTAATTATATTTTATTGTATTTATGAAGATTTCTGGTTTTCTGCAAAGATGGTTCATGAAAGAATACATTAATTTCTATTTTATTACGTGATTGGATCTGATTGTTTTTTATACTTGTGCATTGTTATGGAAAATATATACTTTGACTTTAACATGAGACAAAGACAAGGCACTATAAAATGGTTCATATAGGAATTGAGAACATTAAAAGAAATATAAAATATTCACTCAATAAAAAATATAGAAGAACAATTAAACATTCATCCTCTTTCTCAAAGACTGAGTAGAAAGGGATGGTGATGGAGTTTTGTTAGATCCCTTTCATCCCTGTTGGAGCTGATGGGGCTAAAGTTTTCTTATCTTTATATCATTTCTTCTTCTTCCACTGCTGCAGATGTTCCTAGCTGCAGTCGCAAGAGATACATAATGCTGTGTGGTTCTAAATTAAAAATAATAACATAACAGAGACAATGTACTTAAACCCAACATAACCACCTAGAAATCCTGTCTTCAACTACTTACCTCCAAACAATGAGATAAATCACACAGATAAAGAATGTAGCTGAAAAAAACCCCCAATAACAAAATAGAAATTCATTCAGGAATACCAAAAAACAGAGCGTAACAGAGATAAAATGACTCATTTATTTGTGTTAAAAAGAGGGGATGGGAATTTAGTTACAACTTATAGAACATATGAGTAAGCACGACATTGAATTTACTCTCAAAGTAGTACATGGAATATATACAGTAAACAAGCATGTTTCATGGATGGAACATCTACAGACAATTGATTGGACTTGCGATGAGCAGGCCAGATTTACATAAATGAAACAAAGCAAACATACTGTCATTCCTTTGGACATAGAAAGGTTCCAGAATTCACTGCCAGTGTAATGCTAGATGCTAGAGATGTGAATCGGAACCGGATTCGGTTCTGATTCTGGTTCCGATTCACATCGTGATTTATTTTTCGTCTGGCCCGGTCGGGTTTTTTTTTATCTGCTGCACCTGAGCCGATAAACAAAAAACCCACTCCGACCTTTTTATTTATTTATTTATTTTTAGATTTTTATATACCGGTGTTCCTATATGAAATAAAGATCACATCGGTTTACATTGAAACAGAACATGAAAATTGCCAAAAGGCATTACATAGAACAAGGTTATGAAACTTGGAACAGTGTACATAAGTTCAAAATTTAACAATAACGTTGTAACATTGATGACCAAAAGATAAAGGAGAAAAAAAAAAAAAAAAGACTTAAACAATTAAGTTGACAGGTCTTATTGAGCATAAAAATTATAACGTATAAGTGAGAAAGTCTCAAGTGTCCTGCAGCAAGAGATTAGATACCGAAGTAGGTAGTGGTATGGAAAATGGGGGTTTGTGAAGAAGATATGTTCTTGCTGGTTGGAGGGGAAAAAATGATGATCATGGTCCTGGAAAAGCTTGGCTAAAGAGCCAGGTTTTAAGTTTTTTTTTGAATGAAGAGTGGCAGAACTCAAGCCGAATGTCTGGTGGGAGCGCATTCCATTGAATGGGGCCTGCTGTAGATATGGCACGTTTATGATGCGAGGATTTTGTTGAAGGTACATAGAGTGTGCCTTTATATGCTCCTCTGATGGGTCTAGAGGAGGAGTGAGGGCGTAGTTGGTTACATAATTGAAGAGGAGAGATATTGTGAATGGATTTATGAATTACGGTGAGTACTTTATATAGGATCCTTTGCTTTATAGGCAGCCAGTGGAGGAGCTTGAGAATGGGGGTGATGTGATCTCTTTTATTCGTATTGGTAAGGATTCTGGCTGCAGAGTTCTGTAGCATTTGGAGGGGTTTGATGGATGAATATGGAAGGCCAAAGAGAAGCGAATTGCAATAGTCGACTTTTGATAGAATAATGGCTTGTAGGACCATCCGAAAATCGTTGAAATAAAGAAGAGGTTTCAATTTTTTTAAGACTTGTAACTTATAAAAACAAAAACTTTTAAAACTAATCCCTTAGTTCCCCCCCTCCAAAAAAAAAAACCCCTTTTACAGGTACCTCGTGGTCCATTGGGTGTCCCGGGAACGATCTCCCACTCTCAGGCCGTCGGCTGCCACTAATAAAAATGGCGCAGATGGTCCTTTGCCCTTACCATCTGACAGGGTATCCATGCCATTGGCCGGCCCCTGTCACATGGTAGGCGCACTGGATGGCCTGTGCCATTTTTAAAGATGGCGCCGGCCATCCAGTGCTCCCTCCATGTGACAGGGGCCGGCCAATGGCATAGATACCCTGTCACATGGCAACTGCAAAGGGCCATCGGTGCCGTTTTGATTAGTGGCAGCCGACGGCCCGAGAGCGGGAGATCGCTCCTGGGACCCCCACTGGACCACCAGGTACCTGTGAAAAGTTTTTTTGGGGGGGTCGGGAGGGTGGGGGAAGCTAAGGGTTTAGTTTCAAAGGGTCGGGGTGGGTTTAGGGATTATTTTTGTGTGCCGTTTTTCCCACCCTCCCCCAAAATGATAAGAAAACCCCACGAACAATATCGTGGGGTTTTCCTATTGGTTTTGGGGAGCCCCCGATTTCTGATGATTTTGAAAATATCGTACGATATTTTCAATCGTCCGAAATACGATTCACATCCCTACTAGATGCCAAGTCCATAGAAGCTAGGATTGTGTACTGCCAGTTGAGCTTGGGCAGCTTTTTATTGAGGCAGGGGAAAGGGTGTAGGGGATTCTTGGGAGAGGGAGAGGGGATTGATGGGGGCTCAATTGTGGAAATGTATTTTTAAGATTGGATGGAAAGGAGAAGTTTCAGGAAAGGGTGCTCAATTATTTTTTTAAGATTAGGGTAGATGGTGCGGGTTCATGAGGGGATATCAGTCAACAGTCTTTTCCTTACTTTAAGTGGGACAGAAGGCACTCAAGCCATGTTAGGAAAGAAACCCTTTTAAACTAAGATCAGCAAGATGGGAAAGAAGGGATTGGAGGCAAGGAGCTATTTCTTTATTAAATTGGGGAAATCAGGTCTCTGAAAGAGTTGATGAGTGTTGGACCAGACAGATTTAGGCCTGCTTTACAGTGCTTACATTTGGCTGACCAATTTAGCTGGCTAGCACTGAAAACACTTGCTGTCTTATTTTCTTCCCCCAACCTAATCATGTCCTCTTGGACCTTTAAGTTTTGCCTAATGAAACTAGATGCCTAAATATAGCTGCAGAGAGAGTGCAATATTTAAAAGCAGAAGTTAGCTGGCTTAATCCTTTGAAAATCTACATCATTGACAAATCAAATATTAAATATTAGGGATGTGAATCGGGTGATCAATCGTCTTAACGATCGATTTTGGCTGGGGGAGAGGGAAATCTGATGGTCATGGTTTTTGGGTTTTTTTAAATCGTAAAAAATCATAAATCGGGGGAGGGCGGGAAAACCGGCACACTAAAACCCACCCCGACCCTTTAAAATAAATCCCCCACCCTCCCGAAGACCCCCAAAATGTTTTAAATTACCTGGGGTCCAGTGGGGGAATCCCGGCGCGATCTCCCGCTCTCGGGCCACGGCTGCATTAAAAGAAATGGCGCCGGTGGCCCTTTGCCCTTACCATATGACAGGGCAAAGGTAGCGCCGGCGCCATTTTGGTTCCTGTCACCGGACGTCACGAGTGCAGGAGATTGCTCCCGGACCCCCGCTGGACCCCCAGGGACTTTTGGCCAGCTTGGGGGGGCCTCCTGACCCCCACAGTACTTGCCAAAAGTCCAGCGGGGGTCCAGGAGTGACCTCCCGCACGCGGGCCGTATTGCCAATATTCAAAATGGCACCAGCGCTACTTTTGCCCTCACTATGTAGACATAGTGAGGGCCAAAGTAGCGCCAATATTCGAAATGGCGGCGGTGCTACTTTGGCCCTCACTATGTCGACATAGTGAGGGCCAAAGTAGCACCGCCGCCATTTCGAATATTGGCAATATGGCCGGCACTACTTTGGCCCTCACTATGTCGACATAGTGAGGGCAAAAGTAGCGCCGCCGCCATTTCGAATATTGGCAATATGGCCGGCGCTACTTTGGCCCTCACTATGTCGACATAGTGAGGGCAAAAGTAGCGCCGCCGCCATTTCAAATAATGGCAATATGGCCCGCGTGCGGGAGGTCGCTCCCGGACCCCCGCTGGACTTTTGGCAAGTCTTGTGGGGGTCAGGAGGCCCCCCCAAGCTGGCCAAAAGTCCCTGAGGGTCCAGCAGGGGTCCGGGAGCGATCTCCTGCACTCGTGACGTCGGGTGACAGGAACCAAAATGGCGCCAGCGCTACCTTTGCCCTGTCATTTGGTAAGGGCAAAGGGCCACCGGCGCCATTTCTTTTAACGCAGCCGTGGCCCGAGAGCGGGAGATCGTGCCGGGACCCCTCCCCCCCACTGGACCCCAGGTAATTTAAAACATTTTGGGGGGCTTCGGGAGGGTGGGGGATTTATTTTAAAAGGTCGGGGTGGGTTTTAGGGTGCAGGTTTTCCCGCCTTCCCCCCTCCCCCAATTTACGATTTTTTGACGATAAATTGGGGGAATTGTTATTGTATCGCAGCTCTAACGATTTTTGACAATTTAAAATATATCTGACAATTATTTTAAATCATCAAAAAATGATTCACATCCCTATTTAATATAAAATAATATATATTTCTTGAAAAACATACAAGATCCATGAGTTCACATTCAATGTGTGGGGACAGAGAGTGGATCAGAGGTATAGCCACATGTGGACCTCAAGGAAAGAGTCCCCTCATTTTTGGTTCAGGTATCCGCCCCAAGCAGCAGGGTCATGTTCCATTTGAGTCAGCTCCTTAAAAGTAAAGCGATTAGAGGTCCTGGAGGTAATGGAATCACAGGCAGCCTATGCTTCTCTGTGCCTTTAAGGAAGATAACTTGAATGGGAAGCACCACTACGCTTGGACTA
The DNA here is from genome assembly GCF_901001135.1 of Rhinatrema bivittatum. NCBI lineage: Eukaryota > Metazoa > Chordata > Amphibia > Gymnophiona > Rhinatrematidae > Rhinatrema > Rhinatrema bivittatum. Next base: position 407,148,635 of record NC_042617.1, on the reverse strand, counting down.
TCAAAGTCTTTTTTTTTTTTTTTTTTTTTTACTTTTGGCAGGCAATTATATATTCCCTCTCCTTTCAGCCTCATTCAAAGTTCAGGAATGCTTAGACAAGGTGGAAGCCCATTTACATAATTGCTCTTCAGCAACCTGTAAGACTAATCCTTGTATAAAGTTATTGACTTTATCACAGAGGGAGAGTGAGAAACAGCAGACAGGCCAAGAAAACAGTGAAAAGACAGAGTTACTGGAAATTAAAGAGGTTTTGTAGCACATTGGATGGAGTAAGGGACAGGGATGCCATGTTGGCCACAGTGTGCACCCATTTTAATCTTGGGCCCCCCAAATAATTAAGTTCTGGCTGAGAGTTTGAGAAGCAGTCTATGTCCAGGGGCATCTATTGAAAGAGTGTGCTAGCAGTTTCAAGACAAACACATGAAAGTATTTCTTTAGTCAGCATGATCTTAAAATGTGGAATCTGCTGTCACCAAATGTTACAACAACCAGCATAGCAGGTTTCAAGAGGGGTTGACATGCATTCCTAGAGGATAAGTACATAAACAGCTATTAGAGACTGGGTGGCAGCCAAGTGGCTTCACACTTTTTTGGATTTGAATTTGGATCTGAATCTTAGATTAAATAACTTGCCTTTTCCAAATCTGAGTTCAAAGTGAGTTACAATTCAAGTACTGTAAATCTACAGAGTTATTAGATGAACTCAAGTTTTCATTTGGTGACTCTGGGAGCCTCAGTTGGAAACCGGATGCTGAGCTCCAGGGATCATTGGCTTGACCCAGCTTGGCCATTATTCTGTTCTGTTCTTATTTTCTTTGAGACTTCAGACAGTTGTTGGACTTGAAAATGTCTTTACTATTCACCTTAATTTGAACATCTTTCCCTTTTCTTTTTTTGCTGGTAAAGGCATTGGTCAAAGTGTCAAAATCAACATTCCTAGCAAGGCGGTGCTCAAAAGAGAGAATCGTGAGATTGTGCAACATGTAATGCATGGTTGTAGAACGCAAGCAATCTTTTTTTTAATAATTGAACACAACTTACTGAATGAATATTCCCAGGAAGAGACTGAAACTGGTATGGAAAATTACATTCTGAGAGACTTTCAAATCTGTGGATAGAGATTTTCCCAATCCCTGCTCATAAATCATTTTCATGTCTTTAATAGCATTGATTGATTCTCACTAATTATGACAAACCAAGATCATCCTTGACATGTTCTCATTCAGTTCACCAGCATATTTGTAATTGTACTGTTCAGACAGTTTCTCAGCCTGACATGTTACCTCCTCAGAGGAGAAGTTAGTAGGAGTGTTTAACAAGAATGAGAATAACATATGGATGTTATCAGCTGCACTGAATAACTCATTCAGCTTGAACAATACCCTGCTCACTGTGGGATGAAACACTTCAATCTTGAACTCTTTTGCTAAGGAAAAATTTGTTTGGTGTTGATTTCATCATACAATTTGTGTTTATCAATTTCTCTAGCTCTTTTCAGGAATACAGTGTTCATTCCTAATTCTGAAGCAATGAGCTTGTCTCTTGAACAATCTGAAACCATGAATCTTTTAAATATTGGATTTCTCAGTCAGGTTTATGATATGTTTAACATTGTCAGTGATGGGGATTTTGGTGCTCAAGACCTTATTATGGTTATAAATGTTCAGGGTTGTGAACTAACATTTCACAGGACAAAGAACTTTAGTGATCTGACTGAGTAAAATCCTTTAATGTCAGTAAACATCTCAGCTTGCAGGTCAGGTTCATGTCTCAGTCTCATGAGAAGGCAAATAATTCATTTCTGCCCCTTTACAAGTTGCCTGATAACTTCAGTTCTTATAGTCCATCATGCTGATTGTGAATTGAAACTCCAAAAGATTTTTTATTCAAGATCTTCTGTCATGATACACTGGAGGAGAATACATTGGATTCATTCTGCTCATTTCCAAGACATTATAACTTGTATGATAGACTCAGCTGCATTGCTGCAATAGATTTAAGCTATAAACTCAGAAAACAAAATGCTTGCAAATTCATTTCCAAGATGACCGCTTGACTCCTCTTTGAACTCGCTGCCATATTCTACATATGTTAAACGTATTTTTCGAAGAAAAGAAAGTAGGCATAACAGATCATCATATCAGTGTGTATAAGGAGTGTGCAACGAAATTGCAGAAATTTTGTAAAATTTGATATTTTCTGTTAGTGCATACCAATGGGATTTAGTGTGCGGTAACTGTATTTTAGCATGTACTAACTATAGTTAGTGTGCACTAACTGAAAATGTTACTAAGTTAAAAAGTGTTAATTGGAATAGCAATTCGTTAACTAGAGGTATGAATCTATATTCCCATTGGTTGTCTCCTTAGTTACTTGTTTCTGTTGCCAAAGTTGCAAGGTGGTGTTTGTGGGGGGATAGTAGGGATGTGCAGAGGGACGCCATATATTGTATTCGGGATTCGTATTCATTAGGGGGCAGGTTCGTTGCATTCGGCAAGGGGGGCCCCCAATACATTCATGCATTAATTCTTATTTGTTTCCCGGCTAAAATTGAATTAACTACAACCCCCCACCCTCCTGCCCCCCCCAAGACTTACCAAAACTCCCTGGTGATCCAGCGGGGGGTCCGGGAGCCATCTCCTGCACTCACACCTTTGGCTGCCAGTATTCAAAATGGCGCCGATAGCCTTTGGCCTTGCCATATCACAGGGGCTACCAGTGCCATTGGTCAGCCCCTGTCACATGGTAGGAGCAATGGATGGCCGGCACCATCTTGTGCTCCTACCATGTGACAGGGGCTGACCAATGGCACTGGTAGCCCCTGTGACATAGTAAGGTCAAAGGCTATCAGCACCATTTTGAATACTAGCAGCAGAGGGTGTGAGTGCAGGAGATGGCTCCTGGACCCCCTGCTGGACCACCAGGGAGTTTTGGTAAGTCTTGGGGGGGGTCAGGAGGGTGGGGGGTTTGTTTAAATTCGCTCCTTTAGAAGGCCGAATAATTCGGCGAAGATTCCTTGCATTCGTGGGGAACCGCAATACGTTTCACTTCCCCACAAGTACAACGAATATGGCCCTATATGTTGTGGATTACCAATATTTAGGAAATGAATGCACACCGCTAGGGGATAGACAGTGGCTGGTAACAAGTGTAAACAAACAAGTAATATAATAATAGCATCAAGTTCTAGTCAGCAAAAACATGTAATGCAAATGCATATTTTGAATTTTCCAATCCCTTTGAATTTTAGGAAAGGGGCCCTGGCATTTGGGGATTTGCGTACTTTGAATTTCCTTGGTGTGTGTGGGGTGACTGGTGAAAGGGGAAGTTACTGGGGTGACTGTGTGGAGTGACAGATGGGAGAGACAGACTGGATGGAGTGATGACTGGTGACAGAGAGGCACCTGGTGTGTGTGTGTGTGTGGGGGGGGTGCCCTTTCACCCCAGTCACTACTCACACACACCAAGCTGCCTCTCTCTTACCAGTCATCACCTCAATCTATCTCTCCCCCACCTGACACCCCATACAGGCACCCCAGTCACTCCACATCTCACCAGACACCCTCCCACACACCAGGGACCCTTTCCTACAAAACAAAGGGACTGGTAAATCACAAAAATCATTTGCATTACATGTTTTTGTTTTTCTGACTAGAACTTGATGCTATAATTATATCACTTGTTTGTTTACATTTGTTACTAGGCATTGTCCATCCCCCCACAAACACCACCCTGCAACCTTGACAACACAAATGAGTAACTAAAGAGATAGCCAATGAGAATACAGAACCATACCTCTAGCTAACAAACTGCTCCCCCAAGTGACACTCTTTCACTTATCAGTAAAATTTTCAGTTTAGTGCACACTAAATATAGTTAGTGCGTGCTAACATTCAATTAGTGTGAGTAAGTCTCATTAGTGCACGTTAATTCCAAAATTAGGGAACCTGAAATAAATACTGCTGAACCATTTTAAAAACTTAAACAATGACATGAAACATAATGCCATTGGTCGGCCCCTGTCACATGGTAGGAGCAATGGATGACCGGCGCCATCTTGTGCTCCTACCTTGTGACAGGGGCTAACCAATGGCATCGGTAGCCCCTGTGACATAGTAAGGGCAAAGGCTATCAGTGCCATTTTGAATACTGGCAGCCGATGGCCTGCAGGATATGGCTTCAGGACCCCTGCTGGACCCCCAGGGACTTTTGGCAAGTCTTGGGGGAATCATGCCAGGTTTGGATGGTGATGGAATATTTTCACTCCCTTTGTCTTCTGATTATTTGTTTGGTATCACCTTGAATTCTAAGCGGCTCCTTTTTTTGAATAAAGCTGCTCTCAACAACACTTGTCTATCATCTCCTGATAGTTTCATTGACATTGTCTATCTTTTGACTGTCCTCCGTTACTTTGATTTAGTGATTTTCCACATTAAAAGTGATTTCTTGGACTATTCTAATATCTGTTGCTATATAATATTTCACTTTCAGTGTTCTCTTTAGTTAATTCATCAATTGTGTATGCCTTTTTAACATTTAATTTTCCAAATATTTTCTTTTCTCATTTATCTTTGATGCTCCTGACTTGGTAATGATACTACATTCTACATCTTACAAGCAGCTTTTTTCTTGTCCATTTTTATTTTTATTTATCTTTCATGATTTGGGAAAATATTTGGTGCCATAGTACATAGATAAGCGATAACTTTTATATAGAAGTTTCATTGTGGCTCCTATTAAAGGATGAAGTGAGACAAGTGCCTTTGCTCTCTCCTCCAGTGCATATTATATTGTTAAAGTATAGATGTTAGCAAAGAGGTGTCATTGTTCTTCTATGAGACTGGTCACTTACTGAAGGAGATATACATCTGTTTATATGGTAGGTGTCCTATCCAGATGATTTCTTTTCCAAATACCATCCCTATCCCATTAATTTATTCTGAAATGTGGGATGTATGGAACTGAATATTTAGAGAGTGAAATGGAATGAAGCTTCAGAATCACAGAATGGAGTCATGTTATCATATAGTGAGTGGTCCATCTTCATGTGAGGTATAGCCTAGCATGAAATGTTCTGATATAGGTGGATGAAAACATTTTAAATAATTAAAAAAATAAATAACTGCTACAGGAGTAAGGGCAAGAGAATGGTACAAGATTATTTTATTCAGTGTATGTGTAAAACTTTTCTGCTTAGCATTATTCTTCACTTACTTCTAAATATAAAATTGTGTTTATCAGCAGAAATAACATTTTTATAAAATACTTCTCCCTTGTTTCCTATGAAGCAGTGTCACACACAGTAGGTATTATGTTATACATATTTAAATAAGACAATGTGCAGATTGAAGGATCTGCAATCTATTTGTCTTCTAACTCTAAATGTATGCTGACATCATTATAAATAAATAAATAAATAAATAAGTCATGGTAGGAGCATGTGAGGTATACTTTCTCAATTCCATATGGTAATGATTGGAAAGTGATTCCACATATCTAAAGAAAGCTAATGAGCATCACACATGTTGCAAAGTAGCTGATAATATATTCTGTGCTTGCAAACAGACATCAGGGTAATTTTCAAAGCTATTTCCATAGTTAAAAGAATGCTTTACCTTCAGAAATGGGCTTTATGAAAACAACCTGCCCTATATGCTAGTTAAAATATACACATATGACTTCTAAGTACATACTTTTACCCACACTAGGCGGAAGCATTCCCAAGTGGCAGGGTTTGCAATTACAACCAAATTAATAAATTATCAGAGGGGTTCTGCATGGAAAAATAGCATATACAAGGGTAAGTAGCATGTATTTGCATATATGCTATTTTTTAACATCGAAAGTAGGCAAATGTTTTCTGTTTTATCCGTACATTTTATCATTGCAAAATATGGGTGGTTTAGGGATGTTTTGATGTTGGGATCAAGAAGGTGCTTTTTTATAAGAGATATACATGTATAAATTTTCAAACTTATTCATATAATTTTATACCTGCTAACTGACTAGCACAAGAAAATCAGGCTTGTCTGTTGTCTGCAGTTCTTGGGTGGGAGGTCTGGGTAAACTGGTGGGGGTTCAGGGTGAAGTGCTAGAGGTTGAACTGGAGATGGATTGGGTGAACTGGTAGATGAATTGACAAACTGGTTATTTCAAGCAATCACACAAGTATTTTCAAAATGGTATATGTGCATACTTTATACAATATCTGCCTCCGCATATAAATCTGGGTTAACTGTACATGTTATATTTTTTGTGCCTAAATTATACTCACTTATATTAAATAAAATAAACTCTTTCTTGCATTGGAAATGCATATACTGAAGTACACATAGCAGAACACAGTATTTTATAAAATACTAGGAAAAGCCCACTTACGTGCACAAATGCAATATCATGAAGAGGTATGAAAGTAAGATTCATTTTTTTGAAATTTCAGAACACCACATAGGGGTAGATTTTATAAATTTACGCACGCGTGTACTTTTGTTCGTGCACCAGGCGCGAACAAAAGTACGCTGGATTTTATAAGATATGTGCGTAGCCGCGCGTATCTTATAAAATCCGGGGTCTGTGCGCGCAAGGGGGTGCACATTTGTGCAACCTGCGCACGCCGAGCCCGGCGCGTGCTGCCTGTTCCCTCCGAGGCCGCTCTGAAATCAGAGCGGCCTCGGAGGGAACTTTCCTTCCGCCTCCCCTCACCTTCCCCTACCTAACCCACCCCCCCTTACCTTTGTTGGCAGATCACGCCTGCTGGAAGCAGGTGTAAATCTGCACGCGCCAGCAGGCTGCTGGCGCACCATCACCCAACCCAGGGGCTGGTCCAGAGGCCTCGATCACGCCCCCGGGCCGGTGCCACGCACCCTCCCCGCCCCTTTTACGAAGCCCAGGGACTTTCGCGCATCCCGGGGCTATGCGCGTGCCGGCAGCCTATGCAAAATAGGCTTGCCGGCGCGCGAGTGCCCTGCGCGTGTAAATCCAGCCGGATTTACGCGCGCAGGGCTTTTAAAATCCGGCCCATAGTATCATTACTAACAAATTGCCACCCCCACCACACACACACTAAGTTGATCCACCTTATTACTGCAATATAATTTACACCCTGGCATAGCACTGTCCCAGTGCTTTTCCTTCTTCCATCTGGTCTCTGAGATGCCAATGAAATCTACCTTTGTACTCAGTGCTATATACTCTAACTCTCCCATCTTACTTTTTAGATTTCTTGCATTAGCATACTGATATTTCAAGGTATGTTTTTATTTGTATGCATAAACATCTTAGCGCTTGTCAGGGATAATTTGGAATCTTTTAACTCAATTTGTTCTTTACTTATTTGCAAATGGGTTATGTATGATTTTATTGGAATTTCTCTATTTAGATGCCCTGACTCCCCTATTATCCTTTAAAGATACCTCCCTCTGAACCATGCGCTGCTGAGTGACTGTCAGCTTTCCTCCATGTTCTGGTTTAAAAGCTGAACTACCTTCTTTTTAAAGGACAGTGCCAGCAGCCTGGTTCCACTACAGTTAAGGTGGAGCACATCCTTGCAGAATAGGCTCCCCCTTCTCCAAACGTTTGCCCAGTTCTTAAGAAAACTAAAGACCCTTTCCCTACACCATCATTTCAACCCTGCATTGAGACTCCAGAGCTCCGTCTACCTCTAGGGTCCCGTGCATGGAACAGGGAACATTTCTTGATTTCAACCTTCTACCTAAAGAACTAAATTTATCTTCCAGAGCCTCTCTCCTACACCTCTTCCTATGTCATTGGTTCCCATATGTACCATGAAATATGGTTTCTCCCCAGCATTGTGTAGAATCCTCTCTAAATGATGTGTGAGGACTGCAAACTTTGTACCAGATAGGCAAGTTTCTATGTGACCCTCATGCCTCCCAGCCACCCAGCTATTTACATTCTCTTAGATACACTGCTAGCAACGCCTCCCTTCTTGAAGTGAACTCCATTTATCACTGCCCTTTGTTGTCTCCCACCCAACCGGTTTTTAACCCAGTCAGTTATTCTAGGTTCCATATCAAGAGCACCTAATTTATTTATGTGGAACCATGTCAAAGGCTTTACTGAAATCTAGCACCGCTCTCCCTGTATCTAACTCTCTGGTCAACCAATCAAAGAACATAAGAAAATGCCATACTGGGTCAGACCAAGGGTCCATCAAGCCCAGCATCCTGTATCCAACAGTGGCCAATCCAGGCCATAAGAACCTGGCAAGTACCCAAAAACTAAATCTATTCCATGTTACCATTGCTAATGGCAGTGGCTATTCTCTAAGTGAACTTAATAGCAGGTAATGGACTTCTCCTCCAAGAACTTATCCAATCCTTTTTTAAACACAGCTATACTAACTGCACTAACCACATCCTCTGGCAACAAATTCCAGAGTTTAATTGTGCGTTGAGTAAAAAAGAACTTTCTCCGATTAGTTTTAAATGTGCCCCATGCTAACTTCATGGAGTGCCCCCTAGTCTTTCTACTATCCGAAAGAGTAAATAACCGATTCACATCTACCCGTTCTAGACCTCTCATGATTTTAAACACCACTATCATATCCCCCCTCAGTCGTCTCTTCTCCAAGCTGAAAAGTCCTAACCTCTTTAGTCTTTCCTCATAAGGGAGTTGTTCCATTCCCCTTATCATTTTGGTAGCCCTTCTCTGTACCTTCTCCATCGCAATTATATCTTTTTTGAGATGCGGCGACCAGAATTGTAAACAGTATTCAAGGTGCGGTCTCACCATGGAGCGATACAGAGGTATTATGACATTTTCCGTTTTATTTACCATTCCCTTTCTAATAATTCCCAACATTCTGTTTGTTTTTTTGACTGCCGCAGCACACTGAACCGACGACTTCAATGTGTTATCCACTATGACACCTAGATCTCTTTCTTGGGTTGTAACACCTAATATGGAATCCAACATTGTGTAATTATAGCATGGGTTATTTTTCCCTATATGCATCACCTTGCACTTATCCACATTAAATTTCATCTGCCATTTGGATGCCCAATTTTCCAGTCTCACAAGGTCTTCCTGCAATTTATCACAATCTGTTTGTGATTTAACTACTCTGAACAATTTTGTGTCATCTGCAAATTTGATTCTCACTCATTGTATTTCTTTCCAGATCATTTATAAATATATTGAAAAGTAAGGGTCCCAATACAGATCCCTGAGGCACTCCACTGTCCACTCCCTTCCACTGAGAAAATTGTCCATTTAATCCTACTCTCTGTTTCCTGTCTTTTAGCCAGTTTGCAATCCATGAAAGGACATCACCACCTATCCCATGACTTTTTAACTTTTCCTAGAAGCCTCTCATGAGGAACTTTGTCAAACGCCTTCTGAAAATCCAAGTATACTATATCTATCGGTTCACCTTTATCCACATGTTCAATCAGATTCAACTGACAAGATCTATGTCTGGTAAAACAATGCTGCTTCAGATCTTGTAAGCCATTAGATTCCAGAAACTATGTTTGACAGCTATTCTAATAATTTACACTAGAGAAGTCAGACTAACCGGTCTCTAGTTCCCAGAACTTCTCCTTACTTCAACTGTTATTAATAGGAACCACGTACACCCATCTCCAGCCCTCCAGAACTACTCCCAGCTCTAAAGTATTGAAAAGGTCAGTTTACAGAGGTGCCAGAATTTCTCTAATTTCCTTTAGTACTCTCAAATGTATCCCATCTGACCCCATCTTACCTGTTTTAAATTTAGCTCCTCAGAAACACATTTTTCTGAAAATCAATTGAGGTTTACCTCACTTCCAATCTTATTTGTGTTCATTTTTGGCCTAATTTTAAAAGGCCGGCATGTGCCAATACTAGGAGATACACGTGTGGCTGGGCTGCACATGCACCATGCCATTTTCAAAGCACCGCAGCCACGCGTGTATCTCCCCATACGTGCAGAAGAACCTGATGTTAAAAAAAGGATGGGGCGGAGGAGTTCTGAGGTGGGGTCTGGGGGGGGGGGGGGGGGGGGGGGCCGTGGGTGGGCTAGGACAGTGCTTTTAGACACTATCCAGTTGAAGCATGTGCCAACAGCCAGCTGGCTCACACAAGTTACTACTGCTCCAGAGAGCAGGTAAGTATGGAAAAAATAAACCTTGTTAGAGGGGTTTTAGAGGTCAGGGAGGATAGGGGAAAAGGCATGCAGGGGTGGTAGGGGATTTAAAAGTCCCCTCCCAGTCTGCTCCAAAAAGCTAAAAGAAGCTAGGAAAGTAGTCAGGAATGCAAACATTCAAATGGAATAAAAATAGCAAATACAGTAAAATATGGGGGTGCAAGACATTTTTAGATATGTTTGTGATAGAAGGAAATGCTAAAGTAGCATTGCGAGACTTAGAGATAAAAGGGAGGAATATATAGAGGCTGATGAGGAACTGGCTTAACAAATATATATATATATATTTGGTGTTCACTGTGGAAGGGCCAGGAGTAGGACTACATAAAAAGGTACATTTTTAAACTAGCGTGCGGGCATCCATATGCGAGTGGTTCCCAGCGCATGCACATGGACGCTACCCATGTGCACACAATTTAATATCGTCGCAGACGTGTGCATGGGTGATTTTGTAACATGCACTTAGCTATGCAATAGGGCCTCCCCCAGTTCCATCCCAGTCTGCATGTGTGCACAGGTAGCAGTTTTATAACATGCACATGTTGGCGCTCATGTTATAAAATTGGCACATCCATGTGCATGTGCTGGGAACCGTGCCCACATGGACGCCCGCACGCTGGTTTAAAAATTCACCTTTTTACGTAGTTCTACTCCTGGTCCTTCCACAATGAATACCAAACGGAAATATTTGTTAAGCCAGTTCCTCATCAGCTTCCACAGATTCCTCCCTTTTACCTCTGAGTCTCGCAATGCTACTTTTGCATTTCCTTCTATCAGTAACAAATCTAAAAATGTTTTGTCTCCCCATTTTACTGTATTGCTATTTTTATTCCATTTGAATTTTTGCATTCCTCACTACTGTCCTAGCTTCTTTTACCTTTTTGAGATATTGTTGCCTGTGTTCCTTTTTCTGTGATCTCCTGCAAAATTCTAATCTTTTCTCATTCACCTTTTCAGCTACTTCTTTAGAAAACAATATAGTCTCTCTTTTTCATCTTACCTATATTTATTTTACTAATAAAAGACTAGTTTACCTTATATCACCTTCAAGTTTTGCCCACTGATTGTCTACTTCACCTAGATTTTCCACTGGAGAAGAGTAAACTTGGATTTAGCAAGAGGAAGTCTTGTCTTTCTAGTCTTTTAGAATTTTTTGAATGTGTAAGTAAACAGGTAGATAAAGGTGAGCCTGTTCATATAGGGGCGGATTTTAAGAGCCCTGCTCGCCTAAATCCGCCCAAATCCGGGCGGATTTAGGCGAGCAGGGCCCTGCGCGCCGGTGAGCCTATTTTACATAGGCTCACCGGCACGCGCAGACCCCGGGACTCGCGTAAGTCCCGGGGTTCTCCGAGGGGGGCGTATCGGGGGCGTGTTGGGGGGCGGGCCCGGTCGTCGCGGCGTTTAGGGGGCGTGTCGGCAGTGTTTTGGGGGCGGGTCTGGGGCGTGGTTACGGCCAGGGGGCGTGGCCGCGCCCTCCGTACCCGCCCCCAGGTCGCGTCCCGGCGTGCTAGCGACCCGCTAGCGAGTGGGGATTTACGCCTCCCAGAGGGAGGCGTAAATCCCCCGACAAAGGTAAGGATGGGGTTTAGACAGGGCCGGGCGGGCGGGTGGGTTAGGTAGGGGAAGGGAGGGGAAGGTGAGGGGAGGGCAAAAGAAAGTTCCCTCCGAGGCCGCTCCGATTTCGGAGCGGCCTCGGAGGGAACGGAGGTAGGCTGCGCGGCTTGGCGCGCGCCGGCTATACAGAATCCATAGCCTTGCGCGCGCCGATCCCGGATTTTAGCGGATACGCGCGGCTCCCAGTACTGATCCCTGTGAAATATCACAGGGATCAGTACTGGATCCTGTGCTAATGATCTGAAATAGGAAACAACGGATGAGGTGATCAAATTTGCAAATGACGCAAAATTATTCAAAGTTTTTAAAACAGGAGTGGATTGCAAGGAAATGCAGAAGAACCTTGTGAGACTAGAACTCTGGGAAAATTAATGGCAGATGAAATGTAATATGGAAAGTACTTTTTCACTCAATGCACTGTCAAGCTGTGGAATCTGTTGCCAGGGAATGTGATCAAGGCAACTAGAATAGTGGGATTTAAAAGAGGTTTGGACAAGTGCCTGGAGGAAAAGTCTATAATACATTATTAGCCAGGTAGACTGTTGCTATCCCTGGGAGTGTGGAGCAGGAATTAGAACTTTTTTATGGAATCTGCTAAATATTTGCATCCTAGATTGGCCACTCTCAGACACAGGATGCTGTGCTCAATGGACCTTGGTTTGACCCAGCTTTGCAATTCTTATGTTCTTATGTTAAAGTTGGGAAGTGTGCTGAGTCCATCCCAGGTTTTCTCCTTCATACCTGGTTCCAAGTCAGAAGTGTCCCTTGACAGAAGTATTTATGTGTGTGTGTGTGTGGGGGGGGGGGATATTTTGGGGTAGAATGCAAGCCAATGTGACATTCCCACACAGTATACTCACCCCAATAGCATGTTCGTCCTGTCTTTAATTTGACTATAAAAGGCTCAAAAAGGAAAAAAGTCCCAAGGTCCTTTCTTGAAATTTGAAAAAAATCCAGTCAGTTTGAACCGCTCAGTAAAACTACCATTAAAATGATTTGGTAGCCTCATTAAACCAATTCTTCTATATGAATATGAGAGTGAATTCTGGAGTCTATACAGGAAGGGAAACAATCTTAGAATACATCCTGAACGTCTAGTTCTATGTGGACAGGATTGGAAAAAAATAAACCAATTTTTTTTAAGTTGTTTACCTGTTGGTAAGGGCACCCCTTCTTCTGGAGGTGAGGCAGGCCTTGCGAAAAATGAAGAGGCTGTCATAGTCAAGAAACCAGGGCAGAAGCATGGCTGAGGAGAAGACCAACTGTTTTTTTTGTTTGTTTGTTTTTTCCTTTTGCCACTGCCCAGGTCTAAAAGGGGTCTGTAACTGAAGAGGCAGCAGGATAGAAGCAACATTATGCTGCTGTACAGTGTACCTAGCAATCATTGTTAAGCCTTTCATTGCGTACTGCAAGGTTGAGTATAAGGAGAGTAGAGCAAGCAGGCTGAGCTGCTGCCACTTCTCAGAGTCAGCTGAGAATGAAGAATGAAGGACCTTGCTGACGCTGCTCAGAGACAGCTCCCGGAAGCTGAGGAAGCATTTGGGAGTATTGGACAAGCCTCCACCACAAAGTTCGATACATGGGCAGACCCCTATAAGTTCTAGCATTGACTTGGAAATTATTATTTATTTTAAATAAATGTAGGGCAAAATAAGTATAGAGGTGCCTTGGGTAAGCCCCCACCATCCCAAACAGGCAGAAAGGACACATTTGTTTGGGCCAGGAGGAGCACATATAAATAGGCCCCATAAAAAAATACAAAGGTTACATCCAGGATTTTGCTTCCAGCAGTTACCGGGTTGGAATGTTGCCATGGTAATAGAGATATGCTGAAGATAGCAGTTTCAGTGTCAGGGAAAGCCTCCTGACTGCAAAAAGAATAAAAACAAAACAATGTGATATACCAATGAGGAGACACCAGGGGAACACAGAGACCAGCTTCCTGGGATTTTGGGGGCTAGGTTTGCCAGATTTATAAATACAAAATCTTAATTAGAAATGGCTAGCACCTGTAGCAAAGTGCTGAGAACGGTGAAGGAGGGCTGAGTTGGGAATAAAATAACTTTTAAAAATGCACTATTTTTTTGATGATAACCAGGTCATGAATTTCCCACTCAGAAAAAAAAAAGATGTTGCAGTTGAAGCTGCGGGGTACCTATTGGAAAATCTAAGAGAGGCAAGAACTGTGTCAAGTTCATTCTGCACAGAACCTAATACATTCCTCTGTTTTGAAGAGAAATTGCCTGAACTGATTTTCAGTGGGCAATTAATTGTTATGGCTCTATATTGACACTCTTGAGAAATATTTTGCTGTCAAGTTTACACATACTTTGGTATAAATGTGTGAATGAATGGATTTTAAATTGGTCTTTGACCATGTAAGGATAGAGTAGCTAAAGTAAGAATGAGAGCAGAATGTGGGAATTAATTGCTGCTCAATTATAGGATGTTGATTGAGAAGAGTGAAAGAAAAGAAATAATTTGTCATTTAACTGTGAGAAAGTTAAAGTGAAGGTTAAAGAGAGAATTAATACAGAGTAAAGAAAGAAACCTGGAGTGAATATTCCCATCATTTTCTCACTCCCTAAGACCAATTTTCTGCATTCTAGGAAGTTGTCCACTTAAAAAAAAAGTATTCCAGCACAAAGACAGGCTGAGCACTACAGTGTTGTCCTTATATAAAGGAGAAATCTTGCGGTCATTTGGTGTGCTGACTGCAAATGGGCAAACTGTTCCTCTGAATGAAATCCTCTGACAGCAGTGACTAGCAGCTGTGACAATTAGCAGTTTCCTTATAGTATTCTCCCACCGTCAATTGCCTCCATAAGTGAGAGTCCATGATTTTCAGTTGCAGTACTGCAATATACAGTAAAGGAGAAAACCAGGAAATAACTTGAAAAGGCTCAGTATACGAGTTTCTGAAAAGATTCACAAATAGTTTACTTGAAGAAAACCTTTTAACACTGATGTGACATGCTATTGTTTTTTTTAAAGATAGGGTCTACACTGCACTTTGGGCCTGATTTTAAAAGGGTTATGCACGCCGGGCCTATTTTAAAAAGGCCTGGCGACACTCGTAAAGCCCCGGGACGTGTGTAAGTCCCATGGCTTTACTAAAGGGGCGGTCTGGGGTGGGGGCATAGCCAGAGGCCTTCGCACAGTCGCTGGGCCGGGGATCGTGCGCGGGCCAATTGCCGGCGCACGCAAAATAAAAAAAAAGGAAAAGGAAAAGGTAGGGGGGAAAGGGCAGGGGAGGTAGGGGAAGGGAAGGTGGGGGGTAGGGAACGGGTGAAGGCAATGCGTCTCGGCGTGCACACTTGTGCACCTCGTTGCACGCGCCGATTGCCAATTTTATAACTTGTATGCGCAAGTTATAAAATCAGGCATACATGTGCGCACGCCGGGTAATGCACGCACATGTATGCTGTGCACGCTCCTTTTAAATCTACCTCTAATTGTTTATTTTGCATTTAGCTAGTGAAACACACAATTAAATAAGGTTCCAGTTTGAAGATAGACGCATACACAGAAAGATTTTCGTGTAGAAGAAAAGCACAATAGAGTAGCAGGATTTTCCCTTATTGATTTATTTTAAAGTTAGTAAGTAGGAAACAGGAAGACCAAAGAAGGAAGAAAACAAAGGATATTCAAGAATACAGAGGGCTAGATTTTTTAAAAAAGCGCGATCGCGTACCTTTGTTCACGCAGCAGGCGCAAACAAAAGTACGCAGGATTTTATAAGATACGCGCATAGCCGTGCGTATCTTATAAAATCCTGGATCGGCGCGCGCAAGGCTGCCGATTTCGGGCAGCCTGCGCACGCCGAGCCGCGCAGCCTGCCTCCGTTCCCTCAGAGGCCGCTCCAAAATCGGAGCGGCCTGCGAGAAGCAGACGTAAATCTACGCACGCCAGTGGACTGCTGGCGCGCCATCATCCGACCTGGGGGCTGGTCCGGAGGCCTCGACCATGCCCCCGGGCCGGCGCCATGCCCCCGGTCCCGCCCCCGAAATGCCGTGTCCCGCCCCCAAAACGCCGTGTCTTTCGGCCCCGCCCCCGACACCCCCCCTTCAAAAAGCCCTGGGACTTACGCGCGTCCCGGGGCTCTGCGCGCGCCGGCGGCCTATGCAAAATAGGTGCGCTGGCGCGTGAGGGCCCTGCTCGCATAAATCCAGGCGGATTTACACAAGCAGGGCTTTTAAAATCCGCCCCAATATATGTAAGAGAACTACAAAAAAGGAAAAAAGATAAGTGTGCACATTTATAGTTTAAACAGAGTAAATGAGTCAGTAAACACAAAAAGGTAGATTTTAAGAGCTGTGCACGGGCGCAAATGTGAGTGCGTTTGCTGGCGTGCACAAATGGATGTGCCAATTTTATAACATGCCCACATTTTTGCATGCATATCATAAAATCAGCTAGATGCGCGTACACATGTGCATGATTTTATATCAATCACCACACACTCTCTCAATCCCCTCCTTTCTCTCATTCTCCTAATCTTCTCTTCCCCCTCTCTCTTCACATACAGGCTGTACCCCTCTCATAGTCTCACTCACATGTTTACACACAAAATCTCTCTTCCTCACACATACATACAAACACACACACACATGCTCTCTCTCACACACACACACACATCATTATCTCTGTGTCTCCCTCAGACAGACAGACAGACACACACACACACACACACACACACACACACACAGAGGGGGCTCTCTCACTCACATAGGTTCAATGTTTCCCCCTCTTTTCTGGATGGGATCCACTGGCAACCACTGTGTCCTCTGGTCCTCACTCTATTCTTCAGGTGCCACAGGATGGCTTCTGCAACAGCCTGTCGGGTCTCTCTCTCTCTCTCGTTAGCTGCCAGTGTGATGGAGTCCATTGGTAGCTGCATGTCACGGGTCCTCTCACATTTGGAGGGCAATGCCCCCCATCCATGATCATTGTGTGGGCAGCAGTAGGAGTCACATTTAGGCAACATCATCTCTTGATGCCCTGGGGATGATTTCACAATAAGAGCTGTGAGACTGGCTCCCATGGCAGCAGGAGATGTGGTTTGCTTAAACGTGACTCTTGCTGCCAACTGGAGGGAGGGCTGAGGATTTAAGTAGGTGGATCATGTACCTGATGGCTGCATCTCAGCATTGGGACAAGCAATAGTTTGGTTTATCCATGCCTGATCCAATGTATAAAACTGAGTTGACAAGCCATTTTGTGGGAGTGGCACTTTCCACCCTTTGCCATCCCATAACAATGCCTATGTTCCAGGATCCAGGTTCCAGGGAGAGAATAGGGAAGGGGATCTGAAACCAAGAGTAAAGATTCTATAATAAGTGGGGTTGCAACTCTGCCACCAAATTCACCCATCTTGTTGTCAGGGTGAAAAAGTGGTAGCCCTGCAGTTCCATTCTCTGGCACCCTTCTAGGCAAAAACATACATGATCCCAGTCTAGCACCCAGCCCACAGATTGAACCATATCCGATTGGCTGCATGGCAAGTTCTCCCATTGGTGTACTTCCATGTTGCATTGCAACTATATTCAACAATTTTCTTCTCATTGGGAGGAGATGGTTAGATATTCCACCTCCAGGGAAGATTCTGAGTCTTCATCTAAGAGATCATATTTAACATTTTCTATACCGACCTTCATGGTTAAAAACCATATCAGGACGGTTTACATCGAACAGGGGTAAAATAACTAGATAAAGGAAAAAAACAAAGTTACATTAAAACGAGGACTGTGAACTTGGAAGCTTAGGAAGCTAGAAGAAAAATATAAAGTTAAGTTGAAGGGAGAGAAACAAATTCCGGACTAGAGGTAGTCCAGACTAGAGATAGTCCATGTGTTAGAGACGGTATCCATGCTATCATATGTCTGTCATTTATGTCATCCATGCTATCATATGCCTGTCATTCTTCCCCTGTAGGATCTCACACAGATTCTCCTATAGATATATAGGTATCCATGCTATCATATGCCTGTCATTCTTCCCCTGTAGGATCTCACACAGATTCTCCTCTAGGAGATATGCCCCACATGAATACTCCCTCTGGGGTATTCCCATTTGCCTAGGAGACACTCTCATGTCCATAGCCCTTGTTCTAATCTCTATAACAGTGCAGCTGCTGAAACTCTCCAGGCAGGTATTCTTCCCATAAATACCCCTCTTGGGAGCATTCCCCTTAAGGGCTCCTTATTATTACCACACCTGTGACTATGCTCATTGGATACACTCTTCCATTCCTAGGAGACACTCTCTGTTTCATTCCACACACCTTTTTCATTTATAGTGTAGGCACCATTCTTGTAGCAGGCACCAGTCAAATACAATGCAGCACCCATCTCCTGTTGCATGTTCTGTCCTGCAGCACCCATCTCTTCTGGCCCCATTTATGAACTTCCAAGATCAAGTGGTGGATGGGGGTGGATGCTGTATCTCAGACTGCTGGCACAAACATGACTGCACTCAATGTGTGTCATCCCACACTACTTAGTAATAAGACTGATCTCACTCTTAACTTTCATTGATTTGTTTATTTTCTTAAACTTTCTGGTTTAAATAATTCCTTGGAATTATTCTCCACTGTTGTAGTAATTAATAACTCTCTTATTCTTATATCTTTTTCATACTTTTATATTAATGCAGTTTGAAATGTATAATCTTTCTAAAATGTAATTCAATGCTATATTTGTAAACTGTTGTGATCTACTTTTGGAATGACGGTATATAAAAGGCATAAATAAATAAACTAAATGTTCAAAGAAAAATCCATATAGGGGACCAAGACATCCTAAGGAGATGTCCAATGTGCACTCTGTATGATACCTATCAGGAATGATTTAGGACAAGCTCACAAAGGAAATACAGATAGGCAGAATGATTGGTCCTTTTCTGGAATGCTCCATTCTGACTCTCATCCTGTTCATCTTGGCGGTTGTCCCGAAGAATAATACTAGGAAGTTCAGGCCTATCAATAAACTGTCCTTCCTGGAGGGCTCCTCTGTTAATGACTACATTCTTGTTGAGGACTACACAGTAAGTACATAATGCCTCCTTCAATAGTGCCCTGGCATACCTCAGACAATGTGGCCAAGGCACTCTGGTAATCTAGTTGCAGCCTGTTCAACCCAACAGATAATTTTTGTTAGGTTTTCATTTTGAGTGGGTCTTTTACTATTCCAAGTGCATGCCAATGTGCTGTTCTATTTTGTGTCCTTATTTTGAAATGTTCAGCACATTTGTGCACTGGGAAGCCAGAACAGTGACCGACTGAAAGTCTATTATCTATTATCTGGAGGACTTCCTGTTCATTGGGAAGGAAGGTACTATGGATTGCAAAGGTTTGTTCCATTCCTTCTGCCAGATATTGCATCATTTTGGTATTCCATTGTCAGATAGTAAATTTAAAGGCTGCATGGCAATAAGCACCTTCCTAGACACTGAGCTGGATTCCTCACTCATGATATTGAGGCTCCCACTAGTCAAGCTGACTAAGTTGCTGACTTTAGTATCTGCCACTACATAGAGCAAGATCATCACCATGAAAGATATGTGCTCCTAAATTGGTAGCTTTGCTCTTACAGTATAAGTCATACCCATGAAAAGGATGTTATTGTGCTGCCTGATCAGGACAATTGCAAGTATCTCCCAGGCCCTCTCTGCCTGCGGGTCAATATGGTCTTGAAGGAAGATCTTGCCATATGGCAAGTCTTCTTTGCAAACTTAAAAATGTGTTCACTTTGTTGCTTTCTCCAGTTAGCAGCTGCAATCTATAGAGTTCTACCCTGATGCTTCAGAACATAGCAAAGTAGAAAGCACTGGCCTGGGACTGTGGTAGCAGCTTACTGTGATCTGGGCAGGAGATTGAGAATTTAAAAGGAATAGGAAGGGTGGGAGGATTCAAATTGGGTGGGGGTATATTTGTATAGGAGGATTGAATCTTCAACGTTTTGATGGAGCCGTACAATGGGGAGAAAGAGGGAGGCCAGCTTGGATCCTGTAAAACTGGTAGAAAAACATTGGTACCAGGGGGGTTTGGGAGGGGGAGGGATGGAGGCTTAGTTAGCCGGGGCCCTTTCTTTGTGGCTTGGGGGGAGGGGCTTTGTTTTAGGCCACTAGGCCTGCGAGACACTTTGTTTTGTGGAAGAAGTCAACATGGCTATATTAATTTGAATATAGGTGGTTAAGTCTGAAGTTATCTGGCCACACGAGATTAGATAACTTTAGATCTGCTCTGAGGCAGGTCTAAAGTTATCCAGCTAATGTAGAGGCCTATTTGCTATAAGTTTTCTCTCATTTTGTGTCAATAGAAAAAATGCTTAGTAAATAGTAGGGATGTGAATCATTTTTTGACGATTTTTTTAAATAGTCAGATATTTTTTAAATCGTCAAAAATCGTTAGAGACGCGATACAATAGAAATTCCCCCGATTTATCGTGAAAAATTGTAAAATCGGGGGAGGAGAGAGGGTGGGAAAACCGGCACATCAAAACAACCCTAAAACCCACCCCGACCCTTTAAAACAAATCCCCCACCCCCCCGAACCCCCCCAAAATGTTTTAAATTACCTGGTGGTCCAGTGGGGGGGTCCCGGCGCGATCTCCCGCTCTCGGGCCATCGGCGCCATTTTGGCTGCCAATAATATAAATGGCGCCGATGGCCCGATAAAAAAAAAAAAAAAAAACACCCGACCCCCCCCCAAAAAAAACTTTTTACACATACCTGGTGGTCCAGGGGGGACGCGGGCAGCGATCTCCTGTTCCCATGCTATCAGCTGCGCTAAAAAAAATAGCGGTGATGGCCCTTTGCCCTTACTATGCGACAGGGCAAAGGTAGCGCCGGCACCATTTTGAATATTGGCAATATGGCCCGCGTGCAGGAGATCGCTCCCGGACCCCCGCTGGATCCCCAGGGACTTTTGGCCAGCTTGGGGGGGCCTCCTGACCCCCACAAGACTTGCCAAAAGTCCAGCGGGGGTCCGGGAGCGACCTCCTGCACTCCGGCCGTATTGCCAGTACTCAAAATGGCGCCGGCGCTACCTTTCCCCTGTCACATTGTAAGGGCAAAGGGCCATCTGCACCATTTTTTTTTTAGTGCAGCTGATAGCGTGGGAACGGGAGATCGCTCCCCGCGGCCCCCCTGGACCACCAGGTATGTGTAAAAGTTTTGGGGGGGGGGGGGTCGGGAGAGTGGGGAAGGCTAAGGGGGTAATTTTAAAGGTTCGGGGTGGGTTTTTTTTTTTTTTTTTTTTTTTTTTTAATCGGCGCGGGCCTCACTAAAAAAATTTGTGATGTGAATTGGAATCGGAACGATTCCAATTCACATCTCGTAACGATCAGATTTCCCCCCAGCCGAACCCGATCGTTAAAACGATCGGGCACACGATTCACATCCCTAGTAAATAGGGCTCTTTGCTAGTTATAGTTGAAAATCAGCTAAGTTAGCTGAATAATTACTTCTCCCTGGAACACTCCCGAAATGTCTCTTTTTTAATCTGATTAAGTTTTAGACAGATAATGACTTATATAGCTACAATTTACCTGGATAACTAGCTCAATATTAAAAAAATTGACATTTAGCTTGATAACTTGTGACTTATCCAGCCAACCCCCATGTGATCTGCTGTATTGATTCCTTGTCCCATCAATTGGAATGTCTGTGTCTGGGGTTACAACAGAGTTATTGCATTCTGAAAGAACATTGATGAAGTGGTGCCCATGTTCCATTGCAACCGATGATAGAGGAAAAATAGCATACAAGACAACAGTGCCTCTCCAGGAGCATGGCACACACAGGTGGCTGCAATAACATTCTTCTTCAAAGTCTAGAAAAGGTCAGAAGTGATGCATAGTTTCATGCTTAAACATATTAAGATGTGCAGGGTCCATGAGTCTGGTCCTATCCTTGGCTCACATAGGCAGTTAATACACAGCCAGATGCTGTTACTATGGCTGGCTTTGCTGAGTGAGGTTACCTTGTTCTAAGCCATCTACCCTCTGGCATACTATGGTGCTCTGTGGGTCAACCTGTTATACTGCTGTATCCTATAGGACATCTGAAGCACCTGGTCTGTATGCTTCTGATGTTACCATTCACAATGGCAGGATGAAGGTGTGCACAAAGTAATCAAAATCAGATTAGTCAGCCAGGAATCAAGTCATCACACTGCTTGCAGTGCCCTGTGAAGACTGCACTCTCTTACTTGGTTATTCAGCCTCTCAGTGGCAGATTATTTCAGGATATTTAACCTGTAAGCCAATATCAGTTTACTGATTTTCAAATTCACCCTCAAGTCTGCTGTTTTCCAAATGCATGTTACCATATCCAATCTTTACCTATTGGTAGGGTATCTTGTGCTGCTACTTCTGGTTTATCAGGGTGGCCATTCAATGCATAAGACATTTGCACTATGTAGCATATATGTCCTATTTTTTTTTATATATCTTTATTGGCTAATTACATCAGAAAAATGATATCATAACATATCACTCAAAGCCTTTTAGACAACACTACATGAGGGCATTTAACAGTGTACATCCAGGTTTCTTTCCCCCCCCCCCTTTACTCCCCTTTTCCCCAGAGTTTAAATCCGGCAGAGATTGTTTTGAAAAGGCCTCATATTAACAGTATATACAGTCTTAGAACATTAGGCCCTGACCTTCTGGAGCTTATTCTAGAAGTACTCACTAAGCTTGTCAGGACTTGTTAGAGACATAAAGTTCCTGGATATAAAAAATGACTGCTTCATTGAGTAGTTGGTTTAGGAACCAACGAGAGAGGGAGTTATTTTAGATTTAATTCTTAGTGGAACGCATGATTTGGTGAGAGAGGTAATGGTGGTGGGGCCACTTGGCAATAGGGATGCTAACATGATCAAATTTAAACTAATAACTGGAAGAGGGACAATAAATAAATCTACAGCTCTAACACTAAATTTTTAAACTTTGATAAAATGAGAAAAATAGAAAAAAAATGAAAGGTTCAGCTGCAAAGGTTAAAAGTGTTCAACAGGCATGGACAGTTTTTCCAGGCCTCTGTCCCTCCCGACACAGCCCATGTGGTGAAACAAGGTCCGTGTCAGGGTACCGAAACCTCTCTCTAAGAATTCATGAATAAAAGGTGGAAATGCTTGCTTTAAGTCTTCACTTCTTTTATCAATTCAACACAAGAATCCACAAATTCCTAGCACTATTCCATTCCTTAACCATTCTATGAATATTTATACCCAAATATTTAATTGTGTCATCTGCTCACTTTAGTGGGAAATTTGTCCATATTGATTTTAATAATCCTCCAACATCCATTGCCTCTGACTTGGTCAAGTTCAATTTTAAACCAAAGAAACTCCCAAATTCTTCAATAATATTCAGAATTTGTGACAGCGACTCCCTAGCTCACGTTAATATCATCAAAATGCCATCTGCAAAAAGCATTCATTTCAATACTGATTGACCAATTACCACCCACTTAGTACTCTCATTTTCTTTTACATGAATTATCAAGAGTTCCAACGTGAGAATATAAAGAAAGGAGGATAGCGGGCATCCTTGTCTTGTTCTTCTCTTTAGCTGAAAAATGTCAGAAGTGGAACCATTTACACTTATGAATGCTTTTGTGTCTCCATATATTAAATGTATCCCTTCATAAATTTGCACACAAAAAACAAATTGATTCAAAATAAAATTTAAAAAATCCCAGGAGACCCTATCAAATTCCTTTTCTGCATTGAAGCTAATGACAATGGGACCCATATAGCCAAAGGTCCTACAGGCATCTAAAGACAGTATCAGTTTCCAAATACTGCCAGATGATTTCCTACCATAAACAAAACCTGTTTGTTCCAGTGATATCACTTTAGGCAAAACCAATTTTAATCTATTGGCAATAATGTTTGCATAGATTTTTATATTTTGGTTTAAAAGATGTAGGTCAGAAAGATACTGGATTTATAGGATCTTTTCCTGGTTTAGATAAAACTGTTATCACCACTTCATCGATTTTGACATTTCTTTTTTTGTCAATCATATTGTTAAACAATTCTTGTAATAGCAAAAATTAAGCTGGTTTTAAGAATCTTATAGTATATTGCTGGAAGACCATTAGGTCCCGGTGATTTATAGTTTTGTAGTCTTTGAACTACCTGCTCAATTTATTGCACTTTTATTTGTGAATTTAGTTTCAATAATACTTCCACAGGCACCTGTGGATAGGCCAGACCAGGCATAAATTTATCCATATTCACCAGATTATCTGATTTAACAGCATATCATTTTTGATAAAATGTTTTAAATATCTTGCCTGTTTCATGCGTTGAGTTTACTCTATGCCCCTGATCAGCCTTGATTCCTCCTATATAGTTTGCCTTCTTTGAGCTTTAGACAAATTGGCCAGTATTTTTCCAGATTTATATATAAATAACAAATTAATGGATTTCTGATGGTGTAATTCATTTAGTAGATTTGCACCATTTTAAACTTCCATATCCACTCCTCTGTTCCTAATTGAATCACCTGCTTTTTGCAATAATTCAGCTATTTTTCTAAGTCTAATATATCACAATGTGGCTTCTTCTTTCAGGCAGCCGCATAGCTAATATATATGTCCTATTTAAGAATGGTAATGATTCTTCCGCATTGGCTAGCAATGAAGTATAATATTCCTTATTTTTCCACTGGCATATACTGTTGCTCATTTCTTGCCCCTCAGATGCTAACCAATGAGAGTTATTGTGGATTGGTGGCTGCTCATTCATTTTCTATGCACAGCAGTGGGTCATTTGCAGCAGCTTCAGATAGAATCTGGGTTTAGCAGCCAAGAGGTGACAGGTCCAGTGGATTGGTGGGGCTGGGATCATGCTTTGGAATCAGCTTTTGCCCCTCCTGTGAACATGACCCATGAGGATTTCAACCTGGATTGCCTAATTTATTTGGAAGGTAACCTGGGTAAAGTGCAGTGTCTCTTTCAGATAAATTCCATCAGAGATAATTTGGCCTTATTTGCTGAATGATTCAAAGCTTGCCTAGGCTGGTCTGAAATCATCTCTCATCACTGATGGCCAGTAGTAGGATGTAAGAAAGTGTTTATCGAAGGTCAGGCAGATCAGAAAAATCACATGCTTCCGGGGAGATAGCCATCTTCACCACAATTGAAAAGCTGTGCCTTCTCCTGACCTTTCTGGCCCTGATGGATGTGGGACATGACCTGTTCTTACTGTCACGCAGAGCAGTCTGAGCAATTGAGCAGGTTTTAGCCCCTTAGATTTTGGGTGGTCCCCCCATTTGATCCTGATCCCCTGCAGGCAGGTATCTACATGCAGTATGGCCTTCCTGTGGTGGTGCTGTCAAGAATAATTCTGGTGGATGGATGCATCAGCTTAAGGGAGAGGCCAGAGGGCTCAAGTGAATGTGCAACTAGGATCATGGCTTTTGAACATAGAGCCAATGATCCAGGGAGTGTGACTGCAAGTTGGCCCAGAAGTTGGACCAGGAAGATACCCAGACTGTTCTTTTGTGCTGGCATTAATAAGTGATGCCAACAGGCTTGCTGTGTTTGTGGTCTGCCTGGTTAGCATCCTCCATGATATAAAAAATATGGAAGGCACCATAGCAATGAAGGCAATGCCTTTGGTGACTTGAGGAAGACTGCCATGAAGAACCTCAACAACACCTCCTAAGAGGTAAAGAGTAAGCATAGGCAAGTTTAAGTGCCTAAATTAGATTTCCTAGTCAGGATTATAATAAAAGCTGCAGCCATTAATAACCAGTATATGATCTGAGATTGCTTTGTGTATCATGTGTATCTATGCGAGTGGAGAGTGGCCAGCTGGATACCATGCCTTCTCCTGTAAATGGGTAGCCACCCCCTTATAAAATGCATGGGCACCACCAGTAACATGGCAGAGGGATGCCATGGGAATTGAAACTTGTCATCCTGGGGTGGAGGAGGGCTGCCTGTTGGCAACTGTGAGGGATGGACTGGGGCTGTGCCTCAAAACATGGAACAGACTGCATAGTTGGCATGGTCAGTGTGATCTGGTCCTCTAGCAATGGTGTGATGATGGTGCACCCCTTATGATTGATTGTCATGGGCTTTGCCATTCTCATCACTGTGAGCCAGCCTCCAACGTCTATAGTAGTTAGTACCATTAATGAGCAAGAGTGGAGTGGAGGAGTAGTCTAGTGTTTAGAGCAGTGGGCTGCAACCGGGGAAAGCCAGGGTTCCAATCCCACTGCTGTTACTTATGACTTGGGCAAGTCACTTCACCCTCCATTGCCTCAGGTACAGACTTACACCAGGATTTAGTAAACTGTGATAAAGCAATGTTGTGAGTTAAATAGCATGTATCACACATTAAATGCTGTTTATCAGGTGATATCACACTATCATGTGATATACATGAAGATTTCCTCCCCCGACGGAAATAAGCTGGTTTGCATATATAAAATGTTTATTTGGAATGGGAGGGTGGGGAATAGATGGGTATATGTGTGTGTGGGGGCTTTAAGCCTAAGGGGGTAGTTTTCAGCTAGTAGGGGGACCAGGGCCACCATGGAAGGCAGCGTGGGTCTCCATTGACATCCAGGATGATATTTTGCTATTTGCTAGGGGTGGTGGTGTATTTTTAGGGCCTCTGCTACTATACATGAAGGTGGCCCTGGCGAGGTGGGCCACCATTGCGTAGGACTGTCACAAACTGCAGTGTTATTTTTTTTATTGTGTTTGTGCCGAGATTTAAAAAATCATGTTATGTTACTACCACAATAGTTTGAAGGGGAGAGGCCAAATATTGTGGGGGATTCTTTCCCGTAATATTTGGCCCCTTGTGTGATTATTGCAGTTTAGTAAATTTCCCTGTTACATTGTAAGCCCTCTGGGGACAGGGAAATACCTTTAATACTTGAATGTAATCTGCTTTGAAGTACCTGAAGAAGCAGAATATACATCCAATAAAATAAATATATACATAAAAATAAATAAATGCATTGTTAGATTTATTGATTTGTTACCTATGTCATGCTAGACGGCTCAAGCATAGTTCTTGGGGGTGAGGGAATCACTATAGATGAGGAGCTAGAGGACTCAAACAAAGGCACAACTATGGTCATGGCTTTGGAACAAAGAGTGAATGACCCAGGGAGTGTGACAGCTGATGGACCCAGGGCTGGGGCAGGAAGACACCTAAGGGTCTATTCCACTGGCAGGCTGGCATCTTTGCTGTATGTGGTGGTCTGATTAATTGTTCCCCCCCCCCCATTATGGCATCACTCATTTGGAAGGCAGTGGTGTGTTATGTGTGTCTATGACAGTACGACCTAACTGGGTGTCATGCATGCCCATGTTGTCATACCATTTCTAGGGATGTGCAGCAGGGACGGATTCATCCCATTTGGTATTCGTAGTTGTTGGGACCCAAATCCATTGCATTCGTTCTCGGAGGACCCCGATCCGTTCATTAGTTACATATGTATTTGTTTCACAAAAAAACCCCTATCCCAACCCTTTAAATTTAATTAACTACAACTCCCCACCCTCCTGACCCTCCCAAGACTTGCCAAAAGTCCCTGGTGGTCCAGCGGGAGTCCTGGATTGATCTCCTGCACTCGGGCTGTTGGCTGCCTTATTCAAAATGGCACCAATAGCCTTTGCTCTTACTATGTCACAAGGGATACCGGTGCCATTGGTCAGCCCCTGTCACATGGTAGGAGCCATGGACGGCCGGTGCCATCTTGCTCCTACCATGTGACAGGGGCCGACCAATGGCACCGGTAGCCCCTGTGACATAGTAAGGGCAAAGGCTATCGGCGCCATTTTGAATGCTGGCAGCCGATGGCCCGATTGCAGGAGATTGCTCCAGGACCCCCGCTGGACCACCAGGTCCACCAGGGACTTTTGGCAAGTCTTGGGGAGATCAGGAGGGTGGGGGGTTGTAGTAAACTAAATTTAAAGGGTTGGCATGGGTTTTTGTTTGGGAAACGATTACATTTGTTGGCGCCATTTTGAATACTGGCAACTGACGGCCCGAGTGCAGGAGATCGCTCCAGGACCCCTGCTGGACCACCAGGGACTTTTGACAAGTCTTGGGAGGGACCCACCCAAGTCTTGCCAAAAGTCCCTGGTGGTTCAGCAGAGGTCCTGGAGTGATCTCCTGCACTCGGGCTCTCGGCTGCCGGTATTCAAAATGGCGCCGATAGCCCCTATGACCTAGTAAGGACAAAAGCTATTGGCGCCATTTTGAATACTGGCAGCCAACGGCCCGATTGCAGGAGATCGCTCGAGGACCCCTGCTGGACCACCAGGGACTTTTGGCAAGTCTTGGGGGGTTCAGGAGGGTGGGGATTTATTTGTTAGTGATACGTTGTATTCGTGGGGGTTCGCTATACGTTTTGTGACCCCGATGAATACAATGAATATGGCATATACATTGCGGATTTCCAATATGTTGCAAACAAATACACACCCCTAACCATTTCTACTAATTACATATGGTATTATTAGCCAGGCACTGGAATAAATAACTGCTAAGGACGTGCATTAGTTCTGAAACATGAAAAATGCAAGAAATAGGCTGTTTCATTTTGTATCATTTTAAAAGAAAATGAAAAGCTACCAAGAAAATGAATTATAATTTTCATTTGCTCTGTTTTCCATTTCATTTTCTGTTTTGTGCACACAATTTGAATCTTGCGATGTAAAATGAAAAAGGTGTGCTCAAAATGAATTTTGCCAGCATTATTAGCATTTTGCTTGCAAAATTTGCAAATTGTATGCATAACAATGGATAACCAAATGAAACAAAATAAAATGAAAAAGCTAAACAAAATGATCCAAAAAAATTTCTGAAATGAAACAAAATGAAATGAATATAATCAGTGTACACATCCCTAATTGTTTTTCATTAATGTATTCAAAGTATCAGTACAGTACTTTGTTTTGAGAACTTTAGAAGAAGGAAAAACACTGTGGATAAACATATGGTAGGAGTTGCTTAGTCACAGCAAAGTACATAAAGTGCTGGAGGACTAGTTGACAAGGCACACATTCTTCATAATACTTGACATTCCACGTTATTTTCTTTGTCTGCCATATCATTCATAATAACAGTTACTGTAGCGTCTGTCATATGAATACAGCACTATGTGTTAGTCAAATGTTTTTGGACATAATGAAAAAGTGATGAATCTGACAGTGAAATCAAATAACACATAGAATAGGTCAGGCTGCAAAAGTATTTTAAGAAAATGAATTTGATCACATATCAAATAACCTGTTGTTTTGGGTTAATGCATTCTTGGTTTGTTTATTGCATTATGTGATTGACTATTTTTGTGTATGGAGCCTGCTGCTTCCAAAGAGTTGCCATGGCTGTTGTTTTCACTCAGATTATTTTTGCTATTGAATTGTTTCCTTTCAGAGAATTTGGTAATTTAGCAGTTGATGTTTATTTGGACTATAATCTTATTCTATAATAACTAGCAAAAAAAGCTGTTAAATATCAGATCAGCTGCACACCACATTCTGAATCAGTTATCTCCTTTGGTTTAAAATGTTATAATAAAGTACTAAAAATTGTTCTTATGAAAAGAAGCAAATCTTTTTTAGAATTTGTTTGTTTCCAGTTCATCAGTCCACAAAATCAGAATAATGCTTTCTGTTTATTGTGCAATACTTCTACATTATTATACAATATTCTACATATTTATTAATATAAAGAAAATACTATTAAGTTTTGCTGGCATTAAAGAGATTTGTTCTTTAATACATCTTTGATTATATTCTGGTATATAGAGATTTAGCATTTTCTAGAGATGATTATAACAATTGGCATTATGTCCAGTTCTGGTGGCTATACCTTCAAAAGGATTTGACAGAGTAGGAGCAGTACAGAAATGAACTACTACAATTTTACAAGGTCTGCAATGAATGCCATGTATCAAAGGAGAAAAAAAAAATCCACTCCCAATGTCTCTTTTAACCCCGAGCAGGAACCTCTGGTTCCCTTTTGGACAGATGCAATACCCAGTCACTCCTGCCTTGCTGCCACCAAATTCAAAATAGTACTGGCTTTGATCCCCTCTAATCTTCATATGGAATGGAATTTTTTTGAATTTCAGTGCTAGTGGAGTAGGAGTGATTAAGCATTTCTCCAGCCAGAGAGGAACTCAGAGGCTCCTGTCAGGATATAAAAAGGGGGGGGGGGGGAGAACTGGGAGGAGCATGATTAGGGTGAAGCGACCGTCGCCCGTATGACATAGTGAGGGCAAAGGTAGCGCCGGCGCCATTTTGAATATTGGCAATACGGCCCGCGTGCAGGAGGTCGCTCCCGGACCCCCGCTGGACTTTTGGCAAGTCTTGTGGGGGTCAGGAGGCCCCCCCCCCCAAGCTGGCCAAAAGTCCCTGGGGGTCCAGCGGGGGTCCAGGAGCGATCTCCTGCACGCGTGATGTCGGGAGCCAGGAACCAAAATGGCGCCAGCGCTACCTTTGCCCTGTCACATGATAAGGGCAAAGGGCCACCGGCGCCATTTCTCAACGCAGCCGTGGCCAGAGAGCTGGAGATCGCGCCGGGACCCCCCCACTGGACCCCAGGTAATTTAAAACATTGGGGGGGGTTCAGGAGGGTGGGGGATTTGTTTTAAAGGTTTGGGGTGGGTTTTAGGGTTGTTTTGGTGTGCCGGTTTTCCCACCCTCCCCCGATTTACGATTTAAAAAAAAAAAAAAAAAACACGATCAGATTTCCCCCCCCCAGCCAAAATTGATCGTTAAGACGATCGATCACATGATTCACACCCCTACTTCTAATTAATGATGAGTTGTGTGTTAGTAGCAATAGCTAGTATCTGTTACACTCCTTATGTTTTCTGTGGGCACCTTTAAAGCACATAGTTGTAAGACTCCTGGGATGAGCAGCATGCAGAAAGGACAGAGGCCAGGGTGATGAAGGCACAATCAGGTGGTTTAGAGTTAGAGACCCTTGCTGGTCCACATGACAACCTTGACTTGTGGCCCCTCGGAAGAGTAACTGTCCTATAGGCTGTGTCTCATGTGGTGTTTGTCACTGTAACTGTTTGTGTTGAGCAAGGCAGGCGTGCTGAGGGACTCATTAATCAGCTCGGTGTATAGCATCCTGGCTCAAAAGGTTATAGTCTGATGGGGCCAATAGGAGCCTACAAGCTGCCTGCATGTTAAACCAGTCACAGTGCTGAATGTATAGGCCTACTGCTCCCTGAGGTCTGTTTCCATGATGGCTTATGCACTTTCTGTGTTGGTCTCTTACAAGACATGCATTTAGGGCCACCTGAGGCCTTGAAGGGCTCATGTCAGTACCAGCGAAAAAATACGTACCATATATGCCTCGGACACATTTTTTTCATCAAGTAGGTGTAGATAATGGTCTAGGCCGAGTAATGACTCAGACTAACTCATTAGAAGTTAGGGACCAGGCTGCCACAGGCATCACATGTGCCTTATTACAAACTGTCCATGAACATATGCATCAGCCATGTGTCGGTGCATGAAGTGCTGCTGGTAGTAGGTATACAACAGATATGTGAATCCATGGGTGTCTGGATAATGATGTATGGTGTTAGCCTCTGTCAGTATCTATGTAGGCCTGGTAGCTCCCTCTCTTACCTCAGCAATGCATACCCCACAGCAGGCAGTGGGTGTGTGCATTCATTTTGGATACACTGTCCTTGGCCAGCAGTGATCCAGTGCTTCCACTTGTGACAAGGGTTGCCTCAGAGATATGATAATATGGGCTGCAGTCAGAATGGCCTCATGCATAGTACTCGGACCTTCCCCCTAGGTCTATCACTAGTAAGAATGGCAATGAGAGAGGGAGGGGTGGGGAAGGGAGTGACAGTTGCCTGCGTCACAACTCTGATATGCAGTCTGATGGTTCAGTATGGAGTTTACATCTGCCTGACACACACACACACACACACACACACACACACACACACACACACACACTCGCACTTGCACTTGCAACTCTTCGTCCTAGAACCGGAGTGGTCCTAGTAGTCCAGTAAATTTGGAGCGTGCAGGGTACTCAGATGATCTGCTGGTAGGGAGGCCTAGCAGGTTTGGGAGGTGAGAGGTGTGGTTGTGAAGCTGTTCCCTGAATGTGGGGATGCATGGATGGCTGAAACAGAGTGGCGATGGCCCCCTCATGCAAGCAATGTTAGGCTTATCCCAAGAAATGTGATGGTAGAGGGGCAGAGTGCTAGCATGTTGCTGAGACCTGTGGAGTGTGTGTATATGGGGGGGGGGGGGGGGGGAGGAGTTGCAGGTGCCTGAGGCCTGCTAGCATTCAGATTTGAAAGTCCCTTTTTGCGGATAGTGGCCTCCTTAGCCTCCTTTCTGTAGTTCATAACATGGACAGTCAACCTAGAGGGTGCCACAGCAGCCAACATCATTTGACACTTACTCACCATCTGTATATGCTGGCAGGGCATGCCTACCTGGAATCAGGCATATTTAGCTCTATATGTTAATATGCAAAAGAAGAGGTGACATCTATCTGCTGTATAATCTAGGGCAGTGGTTCTCAACCGATGTGTCGCGACACTCCAGTGTGTCGCCAAGCACCGGCAGGTGTGTCGCGTGCTCCCGGTCCCTCCCACTGCTCTTTCTTCCCTGCTGCCGTTGCCGCCGGGCTATCAACATGTTCAAGCCCAGTGGGAACGGCAGCAGTACTAAAAGAAGCTGTAGCACCCGTGGCTGGCCTTTTCTTCTTCCCGCGCCCCGACCCGGAACAGGAAGTGATACACAGTGCACGGGAAGGAGAAAGACCGTGCCGCGTGATAAAGTAGCAGCGGCCGCTGCAGCATCGGCCCCCGAGCTATTGCAGCAGACTGTAATCAGGAAAGGAGATAGCAGCATGAGCCTCCCGCGGTCGATGAAATTCTTCCTTCTTGGCCTGCGGGGGCTGGAGGAGGAGGAGCAGCTACCGTTTGTGCTCGGGGGGGGGGGGGAGAGGAAGTGAGTGAGAGAAAGAGAGAGAAGCAGCCATCCAGCCAGTGTGTAAGTGAGAGAATTTGTGTGATTGAGAGCCTGTGTGTAAGTGAGAGAATGAATTTGATCGAGAGTATGTGTGTGATTGAGAGAAACTGGTCAGAGAGCTGATGTATGTGTATATGTGAGAGACAATGAAAGTGACTGCTCAAGGAGATGACTGATGTGTATGTGAGAGTGTGAGACAGTCAGGGATGTGTGTGTGTGTGTGTGTGAGAGAGAGAGAAAGCATGGAAGTGAGAAATCTGGGTATGTGAGAAAGCATGGGAGTAAGAAGCCTGGTGTTGTGGGGGTGTATGTGAAAGAAAGCATGGGAGTGAGAAGCCTGATTATGTGAGAGAGAGCATGGGAGTGGGAAGCCTGTGTGTGTGCATGTATGAGAGAGAGACTGGTTGGTAAGGTGACGGTGTGACTGGTGTGTATGTGAATGTGAGAGAGAGAGAATGTGATTCAGGGAATGAGAAGCCTATGCACGTGGAGAGCAAGCATGGAAATGAGAGAGAGACTGGGGGGGGGGGGGTGTGTGTGTGTGTACCAGAGAAAGTGATTATGGGAATGAAAAGCCTGTGCATGTGAAGAGAGTGAGCATGGGAGTGAGAACCTGGGTGTGTGTGAGACACAGCATGGGAGGGAGAATCCTGTGTATGTAAGACAGAACATGGAAGTGGGAAGCCTGTGTGTGTGTATGCATGAGAGAGATCAGGTGATGGGTGTGTGTGTGTGTGTGTGTGTGTGAGAGAGAAAGTGATTATGGGAATGAGAAGCCTGTGCATGTGAAGAGTGAGCATGGGAGTGAGAAACTCTGTGTGTGTGAGAGACACAGAATGGGAGTGAGAAGCCTGTATATCTGAAAGAGAACATGAGAGTGGGAAGCCTGTGTGTGTGTGTATATGCATGAGAAAGATCAGGTGACTGGTGTGTGTTTGTGTGTATGTGAGAGAGAGAAAGAAAGTGATTATGGGAATGAGACGCCTGTGCATGTGGAGAGAACAAGCATGGGAGTGAGAGACTGGTGAGTGTATGTGAGAAAGAGAAAGTGATTATGAGAGTGAGAAGCCCATATATGTAAGTGGAACACGGGAGTGGGAAGCCTGTGTGTGTGTGTGTGTGTGTGTGTGTGTGTGTGTGTGTGTGTGTGTGTAT
This sequence comes from Rhinatrema bivittatum, assembly GCF_901001135.1. Taxonomy (NCBI): domain Eukaryota; kingdom Metazoa; phylum Chordata; class Amphibia; order Gymnophiona; family Rhinatrematidae; genus Rhinatrema; species Rhinatrema bivittatum. Next base: position 407,114,710 of record NC_042617.1, on the reverse strand, counting down.
GGCATGAGAGAAACTGTTAAGGAAGGTGACTGGTATGTTTGTCAAAGACTGGGAGATGATTGGTGTGTGAGACAGAAACTGGTCATGGGGTCATGACTGGTATGGTGTGTGTGTATGAGAGACATGGGCCCCTAAGGAAGAGGACCATGAGTATAGAGCTTAGCCACTACTGCTGCTTCTGGTGTGTGCTACAGCCTGCATGGAAGAGGAGTAGGAGAGCTGCTGGAGGGGTAAGTAAAGGTGGCTTTTTAAGTTTATTTTTCTTGATTGACTGCCATTTTAATTATTTAATATTATGTGATGTGTCTGCTTTTTTTGAAATATTTTATTGGTGTTTGGAGAATTTTTAATAGTTTTTATGAGTTTTTAAATTGTTGGATGTTATTCTGTTCATAGTTTGTTGTGAAACATGTATTCTGCTTATTAGTATAGTTTTACAATTATTTCTGAGTGGGGATCTATAGCTGCTTGCTAGTTCTGTTTTCCTAATAAGAGGTGTATTGGTTTTTAGGGTCTGATTTAATATTTGTAGTGTTGCCTTTTCATAGATAGGGTTGCTCCTGTTTGAGTGTATTCCATAAACAGGTGTAACTGTGTGTGGATTAGTTTATGTGCATTACTACAGATCCTGGGAGTATGTTAGGTCGGTTCTGTGTCTGTTCCAGAGATATTTTACTAGCATGTAAGTGTTTTATCAGTCTTATTTGTTGCGTTTTCTCAAGAGGACATGCATTGGTGGTAAACTGCTGTCTTTTTATAAGTAGGGCTATTGAGCCTGGTAGTAGAAGGAGTTTGAGTTGCTGTTACTGAGATGACACCAGAACCAGAATATCTTTTTTGTAGGGTGAGTTGTATGGGGAATGTCATAATTCTGCTTTACATCCATTATTCTGGGTCAGGGGGGGTTGCCGTGGATGCAAACTGTACTTTTACATCTAGCCCTGTGACGATCATGGGTCAGTGTGTCATGCATGTGAGAACCATCTGTCAGGTGCGTCCCGACAGAAAAAAAGGTTAAGAATCACTGATCTAGGGAACAGATGTGCATTTATAATTTTGGCTTTTAACTTGGCCAATAACTAACCTTGCCATTATGTACCACTGTTTTGTTGCAGGCTATTGGAACATGGTGTCAACTGCTATGTGACAATAGAGGAGAAGTGAGAGAGTTGTGTCATGTAGAGAATAGCTAAAGGCCAAGAGCAGACAGTCTAGAGGGCTGCTGCTGCTTGGGACTGGGCAAACTGGTACAGACTGGCTGCCACCCATGTACTAGCCTGTCTTGTTGATCTGTTTAATCCCTGTAAGCTCATCCTTAGCTAACAGGTGTCAGACAGATCCACAGGTGAGGACAGTGCAGGGGTGGCAGCCAGTCTGTGCCATTCTACTGTATCCTAAATAGCAGCAACAGCAGCCCTCTAGACCAGTGGTTCTCAACCTTTTTTCTGTCGGGACACACCTTACAGATGGTTCTCACATGCATGACACACTGACCCATGATCGTCACAGGGCTAGATGTAAAAGTACAGTTTGCATCCACGGGAACCCCCGACCCACAATAATGGATGTAAAGCAGAATTATGACATTCCCCATACAACTCACCCTACAAAAAAGACATTTTGGTTCTGGTGTCATCTCAGTTACAGCAACTCAAACTCCTTCTACTACCAGGCTCAATAGCCCTACTTATAAAAAGACAGCAGTTTACCACCAATGCATGTCCTCTTGAGAAAACACAACAAATAAGACTGATACAAATGCTTGCATGCTAGTAAAATATCTCATCTTGGTAACACACACATAACCGACCTAACATACTCCCAGGATCTGTAGTAATGCACATAAACTAATCCGCACACAGTTACACCTGCATTATTGAATACACTCATAGAGTTGCTCATTAAACAGGAGCAACCCTGTCTATGAAAAGGCAATACTACAAATATTAAATCCGGCCCTAAAAACAGATCTAGCAAGCAGCTATAGATCCCCACACAAAAATAATTGTAAAACTATACTAATAAGCAAAATAAATGTTTCAAAACAGCTATAAACAGAAAAACATCCAACAATTAAAAACTCAAAAACTATTAAATTCTCCAAACACCAATAAAATATTTCAAAAAAGCAGACACATCACGTAATATTAAATAATTAAAATGGCAGTCAATCAAGAAAAATAAACTTAAAAAGCCACTTTTACTTACCCCCTCCAGCAGCTCTCCTACTCCCCTTCCATGCAGGCCGTGACACACACCAAAAGCAGCAGTAGAAGCTAAGCTCTATACTCATGGTCCTCTTCCTTAGTGCCCATGTCTCTCATACACACACCATACCAATCATGTCCCCATGACCAGTTTCTGTCTCTCACACACCAATCATCTCCCAAACAGTCTTTGACACACACACCAGTCACCTTCCTGAACAGTTTCTCTCATGCCATACACACACACGGGCTTCCCACTCCCGTGTTCTACTTACATATACGGGCTTCTCACTCTCATAATCACTTTCTCTGCATCACACACACTCACCAGTCTCTCACTCCTATGCTTGTTCTCTCCACATGCAGAGGCTTCTCATTCCCGTAATCACTTTCTTTCTCTCACACACACACACACCAGTCACCTGACCTCTCTCATGCATACAAACACACACACACACACACTTCCATGTTCTGTCTTACATATACAGGCTTCTCCCTCCCATGCTGTGTCTCACACACACCCAGGTTTCTCACTCCCATGCTCACTCTTCACATGCTTCTCATTCCCTGAATCAGGTTCTCTCTCTCACATTCACACACACCAGTCTCTTTCTCTCACACACACCGTCACCTTACCAACCAGTCTCTCTCATGCATGCACACACACACAGGCTTCCCACTCCCATGCTCTCTCACATAATCATGCTTCTTACTCCCACGCTTTCTTTCACACACACCCCCACAACACCAGGCTTCTTACTCCCATGCCCAGATTTCTCACTTCCATGCTTTTTCTCTCACACATACATCAGTCACCTCCCTGACTAATGTCTCACACTCTCACATACACATCAGTCATCTCCCTGAGCAGTCACTTTCATTGTGTCTCACATATACACACACATCAGCTCTCTGACCAGTTTCTCTCAATCACACACATGCTCTCAATCAAATATTCACTTACACACAGGCTGGCTGCTTCTCTCTCTTTCTCTCACTCACTTCCTCTCCCCCCCTCCCCCTCCCGAGCACAAATGGTAGCTGCAGCAGCAACAGCCTCCTCCAGCCCCCGCAGGCCAAGAAAGTAGAATCCCATCGGCCGTGGGAGGCTCATGCTGTTGTCTCCTTTCTCGATCCCCAGCTGCTTCAATTGCTCGGGGGCCGATGCTGCAACCGCCGCTTCTACTTTATCACGTGGCACAGCCTTTCTCCTTCCCGCGCACCGCAATTCACTTCCTGTTCCAGGTCATGGGGGGCGGGGGGCAGGTGCGGGAAGAAAAGGCCAGCTGCGGGTGCCACAGCTTCTTTTAGCACTGCTGCCGTTCCCACTGGGCAACGGCAGCAGGGAAGAAAGAGCAGCGGGAGAGACCGGGAGCACGCAACACACCAGCCGGTGCTTGGCGACACACCGGTTGAGAAACGCTGCTCTAGACCATCTTCTTTTGGCCTGTGGCCATTCTCTACATGACACAACTCCCTCATTCCTCTTCAGTTGTCACATAGCAGATGATACCATATTCCTGCAGCCTGCAAATCGATGATTTATTTGGTATAATGTAAAAACTAAAAAGGGTTGGGTCCACATATCATTTTAACTGTACTGAGGACCCAAGTAAGGGGGCCCAAGGTAAAGTCTTGTGTGGCGATGACTGAAACTTCCACTTAACACCACACAAGCTTGACATGTTCAAAATATACTCTCTGGCTCTGCGCCCTGCAGCAACACATTTCAGCTCACTTCAAATGAACAATACCTCAGGCTTTAGAAATTGTTCAAGTAGGCCTCTGAGAAAAGAGTGATGTCATGAGAGCATTCAGGCCCAGAGCCAGAGAGAAGGCCCATTGTTAGGTCAGAGAAAATATATCTTCACAATGGAAGAGGGCAATGGTTCGTTGTATCTACACTATGACGGGTGCATAGATAGACAACCCTTTGGGCCCCCACAGAGTGAAGACATAGCTACTGTACCCCTAGCCAAACATTTTGACACTAATTGTACCAGACAGTGTACGACACTGACCACTAGATACCTAGTGCTGTGTGAAGAAGGCAACAGGAGCCAAGAGTGAAGTTCCACAGTAAGGAGCTTCTGGTTTAGCTCTTGCTGTCTTCCTTGAGAGCATACACTGAGCTTTCAGTTGTATGGCCTAGGCCATATGGTCTTGCCTGCGAGATAAGCGCCTAGTTGGAATGTGCAAAGGCACACTAGCATGCAAGATCATGTGGAGGCCACACCTTTGACCTACTCAACCCTTAAGAAAAAAAAAAAACCCACAATGAAAAGACACAACCAGAAAGTATATTTTTCAAAACCTGTGACCAGTTTATTACTGAACAAATCTACTCAACAGATTCAAAGCCATTCAATGTCTTTGGTAATCACATTGTGCAAAGACAAGAAAGAAAATAGCACATAACATTATAAATTAACTGAACAGCACATTGCTTGTAGACCTGTACATATATTGTTAGAAATGGCAGCAGTACATATGCAGGCTTTGCATTTTATCCTTTTTGCACAATCATGATTACTGCAAAGAACATAGAAAGCAGAAGTAGCACCCCCAATAACTACAGTACAGCTAAAAGGTTACAGCTGATAGAGGCATTACTATGTGATGGCAAGAAGGCGGCCCCAGACAGTCCATGTTGAAAGAGTAAACTCAAAGAGGGACAGCTTAAGGGCCAAGATAGCAGAGTTCAAATAAAGGGCCTATACAGTCCATGTTGAAAGAGTGCACTCAAAAAGGGACAGCCTAAGGGCCAAGGCAGAAGAGTTCAGCAAGAAGGCAGCAGGATCAGGACCAAAGAGCACAGCTTGGAGGCAGGAGCCCCAGGAGAAGATACAACAGCATGGAGGTGGCAGCAGGCTGAGGTGAGATACCAGCATCAGGAGCAGCAGATGAGAAATGTTGAAATGTGACAGCAGCTGAACCATAACTGGAGACGGCCCCAAGGAGGCTGGACTATGGGCAGAGCTTAGAGGATGGTATTAGAAGTAGACTGCAGGCCAACAGTGCCATGCATTAGACCACTGCCATCATCAAATGTGCACAGGAACTCTGTAGTCAGGACGGGCCGAGCAGGCTTCTTTCATTTAGATGCACAGGAACTCTTTAGTCAGGATGAGCCCAGCAGGCTTCTTCCATCTAGCTGGTACAGGAACTCTGTAGACAGAATGAGCCCAGCAGGCTTTTTGCATCTAGCCAGCACAGAACTCTGTAGTCAGGACAGGCCCAGCAGTCTTCTTTCCATCTAGCCAGCATAGGAATTCTGTACAGAGTCCTGGCCAAGATAATCCTACAAGGCTTGTTCTTTGGCCTTAAAAGCCAGGTGTTTGATGTCTTCATGGGCCTTTGCCACACTGTGGCTTGCCACTAGGAGGCGGCATGTCCTTAGAGGGCCTCCCCCTTGGTCATCTCTTGGAATGGAGACTTCTACGTGGTGATGAGTTCTGTGATGTGGGGAAGGCACAGGTGCTGGGACGGCATTCTTTCGAGAATCTGTGTCATATCAGCGGTGAGATTATTTATAGATATTGCCACTCTGTGAGACCCTATGCCTGCATGGCCATCTGGCCACGCAGGGCCTGGGTGTGCCCATTCATAGCCCTCAAGTGCACTAGCTCTGCCCGTATTTGATGTAGCTGGACACTATGGCTCCTTTCCAGCCAGTTCATTTGCTCCTGTATGGAGGCCTGTGTTGTTGACTGTGCTGTTGGGAGTGCTGGTGGTGGATCTGGTGCTGGGAACGGAGTTGGTAGTGTGGACTGGGCTAGTGTTTTGACTTATGTGGTGAGATGAGGTTTTGGCCTCCAGAAGGGGCACAAGGGGGCTGGTTGACTGGCCCACCTAAATGCCTGCAGGTCTTATGCTGGTGATATGGTGTGCTGGAGCAAGGATGAGGTGGCTGCAATGTGTCCCAATGCAGGCTGAGTTTGTCCATTAAGACAGAAATATTCAAACTCACATTCAGTGGGCTCACTAAGACCAGGACATGCAGGAGTGGGCTGTTCTGATGCTGTTGATGCTGCATCTGCTGCTGCTCCTCCTCCTTCTCCTCCTTCTCACTGAAATGGGCCCTCTGCATCCATAAGCAAGAGTGCAGTTAAATTCCAGCTGTGCCACTAGTCCTTAGGGCTTGACTGCTGGTCCCTATTGCCTGACTGCAGATCTCTGGGGCTTGAATGGCTGGGACTGGCAGGGTCCTGGGCAAAAGCTGTGGAAACAAAGAAGAAGACATATGTACCAAATCTAAGAGGTACACATACCTCTTAGACCCCCCTTCTGGGGGTCAGGAGCCCCCCCAGAAGGGGGGCTCCTGACCCCCCCAAGGCTTGCCAATAATCTCTGGGGGTCCAGCGGAGGTCCGGGAGCCATTTCGTTGTCGGCTGCCAGTAATCAAAATGGCGCCGATAGCCTTTGCCCATATTATGTCACAGAGGCTTTCGGCGCCATTGGTCAGCTCCAGTCACATGACAGGAGCACAAGATGGCGCCGATGGCCATGTGACAGGGGCTGACCAATGGCGCCAGTAGCCCCTATGACATGGTGTTCAGAGGCTGCGCGTCACCATTTTAAAGAGCACGGCTGCAGAAACATGGGCACGGAGGAGGGCAAATGGATCCCGGGACCCCGCTGGACCACCAGGGATCTACTTTGTAAGTCTTGGGGAGGGATCGGGATGGGGGGTGGTGGTGAACTATAGTTAAGGTAAATGTTTGGGGTGGGTTTTAATTAAAAAAAAAAAAATGTGCCCCTCCCCCAGGCAAACCCGAAAACCGAAATTTCCCAGAAAGTCGGGGAAAATTCTTTTCGGGTTTCGGGCCTCCGAAAAAAACCCGAAGTAGGAAATTTCGGGCAATTTCCTACTTCGGGCGAACCACGAAGCACATCTCTAATCCATTCCCTCCTTCATATCTCTACTCCTGTCCCTGTCCCTATGCCAGTGGCGTAGCGAGGGGTGGGCGGGGTGGGCGGCTGCCCCGGGCGCTGGGTCTAAGGGGGCGCCAAAACGCCTGGCTCTGCCTCAGGGCCGGCGGAACCACTAGGCGAGCTAGGCCTGTGCCTAGGGCGCCAAGACTTAGGGGGCGCCGCGGCAGGCAGCCAGCTCCCGACTCGCCCTGCCGCCCAGCCAGTGTCACCCTCCCGACACCCCCCTAGTGGTCCAGCGGAGGTCCCGGGAGCGATCTGCCGCTCCCGGGGCCTCCGCTGCCACTAAGCAAAATGGCGCCGGTGACCTTTAGCCCCTACCATGTGACAGGGGCTGAAGGCCACCTGCGCCATTTTGCTTAGTGGCAGCCGAGGCCCCGAGAGTGGCAGATCGCTCCCGGGCCCTCCGCTGGACCACCAGGGGGGGGGCGTCGAGAGGGTGGCACTGGGGGGGAGGCAGGGTGAGTGTGTGTGTGTGTGTGTGTGTGTGTGTGTGTGTGTATGTGTGTGTGTATGTGATGTATATGTAAGAAAGGAATGGAGCTTCTGTGTGTGAGTGTATGTGAGAAAGGAATCTGCCAGTTTAATAAAATGAAGTGTGATAATACATATTCCTCAACTTTTGTGCTGATTTTGTTGAAAAGTTGGATGAAAGATGAAATTACTAAATTTTAAGAGGAGAACTGCTGGAGAGGGTAAGTAAAGGTGGCTTTTTAAGTTCATTTTTCTTGATTGACTACCATTTTAATTATTGGGTAGTATGTGATGTGTCTGCTGTTTGAAATATTTTATTGGTGTTTGGTAAAGCTTTCAAAATCTGCATTAATCTTTAATTATTGGATATTCTATTCATCAGCTGTTTTGAAATTATCTTATTTGCACGCGCGCTCATAAAAATGAGTGCAGAAAAATAGCACCGATTTCAATGCAAATCATTGATGGAGGGAGGGGGCGCCGAAGAAGTCTCTTGCCCCGGGCGCCAAATTGTCTAGCTATACCACTGCCCTATGCCTACTTCTCCTTCCCCTAGCACTCCTGCCCTCATCCTTCTGCATCCTCTCCTCCCTCCTCCCCATCCTCTCCTCTCACCTCTCCTCTCTCCCCATGCCTCTCACGCCCTATCCTCTCCACAACTACCACTCCTCTACTCCTTCTCCACTCTTCCTGCACACTCCTCCATACTCTTCCACATCACCAGACCAACAGACAAACGTGGAAAACCAACAAAAACTTTCACACATACAAAATGAAAAAAGAGACCAATGGAAAGGGAAACAGATTATAGCACAAAACAGGACAACTCAGTAATCATATGGAAAGCTCCATCTATCTCCAACAATCAAACAAATTCTCACCACCTCTGTCCAGCTTTTGACACACCCTCAAAGAGGCAGCTGTAGGAAGTGGGTATATATAAAACCAATAGTGCACTGTGCATAAATCAACACAAGATATGGCTAATGATGTGCAACGTGCTGATGCATCGTGCAATGCGATAATGTAACGTGCAACACAATAACATATTGTGTGACATGGAAATAACATATGGGATGCAGGAGCAGGGAAATTAGCCTTCTTACACCCCCTTTTTTTAGGGCGGGGCTATTTCCGCAATATTTATAGCATTTTGATGAATCTATGGGTATAGATATTTAGGAAAATATCTTGTAGTCATCTGAGGATAATGGGGTGGATTTTCAAACACTATGCGCGTGGGAACTTTTGTTCGCGCCACCGGAGCGTACAAAAGTACACCAGATTTTATAAGATACGCGCGTAGCCGCGCGTATCTTATAAAATCCGGGGTCGGCGCGCGCAAGGGGGTGCACATTTGTGCAACCTGCGCGCGCCGAGCCCAGCGCGGCCTCGGAGGGAACTTTTCTTCGCCCTCCCCCCACCTAACCCACCCCCCCGGCCCTATCTAAACCCCCCCCTCTTACATTTGTCGGCAAAGTTACGCCTGCTGAAAGCAGGCGTAACTTTGTGCGCGTCGCCGGCAGCCCCGCTCCGTCCTCCGGTCCCTGGGGCGTGGTCCGGAGGCCTCGACCATGCCCCCGGGCCGGCGCCACGCCCCCGGGCCCGCCCACGAAACGCCGCGTTGTTTCGGGAATGCCCCCGGACACGCCCCCTCCCTCCCCGTTTCGAAAGCCCCGGGACTTACACTCGTCCCGGGGCTTTACGCGTGCCGGCGGCCTATGCAAAATAGGTGCGCCGCCGCGCAGGGGTTTTAAAATCCGCCCCAATATGTTGAAATCCTCAGCTCAGTGTGTAACAGCAGTCAAAAAGGCAAATACAATTTTAGGAATTATTTGAAAAGGAATGGAGAATAAAAAGGAGACTATCATAATGCCTCTATATCAACCCATGGTGCAATTGAACTTTGAATAATACAGTACCGCTCTTGTTGCCCCATCGCAAAAAAAGTTATAGCAGAACTAGAAAAGGTACAGAGAAGAGAAAAAAAAAACAAATGATAAGAATAGAATGGCTCTTTTATGATGAAAAGCTATTCATCTTACAGAAGAGACTGAGAGAAGATATGCTAGAGATTTAGGTTTATAAAATATTGTTTTGTGGAAAAATGAAATAAAGAATGGTTAATTATGCTATCAAATAATATTAAGACTAAAGCAGCAGTCCATGAAACTAAAGGTAAAGTATTTTTTTTCTCTCAATGCACAATCATGCTGTAGAATTTGTTGCCAGAGAATGTGATCAAGGCATCTAGCAAAGTGGACTTTAAAAAGGTTTGGTCAAGTTCCAGGAGAAAATTAGGAGCGTGCATCTCAACAATTTTTGGGCCGGATTTTAAAATGGTTACATGCATAAGGTACGCGTGTAACCCTTTTAAAACCCCCCATAGGCTCGGCGGTGCGCGCAAGCCCCGGGAAGCGTGTAAGTCCCGGGGCTTGCAAAAAGGGGTGGCCGGGGGCGTGACCAGGGGGCGTGGTTTTGGATCGGGAGGTGTTCGGAGGGCGTGTGGGCGGTCCGGGGACGTGGCTGAGTGCCCCAACACAGCGGCCTGTGTCGGGGCCTGCCGCGCCGGCACGCGTAAATTACTGCCCGGAGGCAGTAGTAACTTTTCAGATAAAGGTAAGCGGGGGGGGGGGGGGGGGGGGGGGGGGGGGGGGGTGGAAGGAAAGTTCCCTCTGAGGCTGCTCCGATTTCAGAGAAGCCTCGGGGGGGCAGCGCGCGCAGGACTCGGCGCGCGCAAGTTGCACAAATGTGCACCCCCTTGCACACGCCGACCCCGGATTTTATAAGATACGCGCGGCTACGCACATTTAAGACTAATCGGAGAAAATTCTTTTTCACTCAACGTACAATAATGCTCTGGAATTTGTTGCCAGAGGATGTGGTTAGTGCAGTTAGTGTAGCTGGGTTCAAAAAAGGTTTGGATAAGTTCTTGGTGGAGAAGTCCATTAACGGCTATTAATCAAGTTTACTTAGGGAATAGCCACTGCTATTAATTGCCTCAGTAGCATGGGATCTTCTTAGAGTTTGGATAATTGCCAGGTTCTTGTGGCCTGGTTTGGCCTCTGTTGGAAACAGGATGCTGGGCTTGATGGACCCTTGGTTTGACCCAGCATGGCAATTTCTTATGTTTTTATGTAGCTGCAGAGATACAGCCTGGGAGTAGTGTGCCATGGATGGAAGAGATCTGTAGTGGTAGTGTGCAAGGCTGTACAGAAAGTTGCAGCTTTTGTTTGAGGTCTGCCAAGATAAAGTTTCCCCCAGCTCCAGAATCAATGAAGGCAAGGGTGGAGAATGTTCCCCCAGAATATTCAAGAGTAACGAACAGTACATTGAGGAGCAGGATTTACACACCCTAGGGTCAGCTCCCTGGTGATGCCTAGGCCCTGGAGTTTTCCGGTCGCTCACTGCATTGGTCCAACAGATGGCCCTTACCACCACAGTAAAGGCAAAGACCTAGAGAACGATGGCACTTCCTTTCTTCTGGAGTTAAAGGGTTACGTCCCAGCTGCATAGGTTCTTCACTGCGATTGGTCAAGGAATCTGACAAAGAAAGCAGAGGGCACGAGAAAGAGAGAGCCAGTGAGACTGGTCATCTAGCAAGCTTGAGTTCCCGAGCTCATTGCTGAAGTCGGCGGTTAATCCGACCTGTGAGGTCTATTAGAGACTCAACGTTCTCTGGAAGATCTTGAGCTATGAGTTAGTCCTTTATTTGAGGGGACAAGCCTTCCAAGAAAATGCTCCGTAAACTATCGTCTCACCAACCTAGCTCCAATGCCAGAGTGCAGAACTCCATTGCGTAGTCAACTAGGAGGCAGGACCCCTAGCGAAGGTGCAAGAGTTCAGTAGCGGCAGTGGATTGCCGAGCTGGTTCATCAAATACAGTCTTGAATGTCTGGATAAACTGTTGCATATCCCCAAGCAAAGGGTCACCTCATTCCCAGAGTGGTGAGGCCCATGCTAAAGCTCGCCCATCCAAGAGGGATAGTTTGTATGTCGTTTTAATCTGATCCGATGGGAACTGTGCAGGCTGCAAGGCAAACCTCATGAAGCAATGGTTTAAAAACCCAAGGCACTGCTTCGGATCTCCTGCATATTGCGGTGGTGCTGGTAGATGAAATGATGCGGTGCTGGTAGGTGGAGTAGTGTCCAGACAATTAGCTAACCTCTCCACGGTAGCCACCAGGACATCTAGGCAGTGCTGCTGCTGCTGTAAGCGCTGAGCCATGCTGGGAATGGCTTGAAGACCAGGGATATCTGCTGGGTCCATGGCCTTTGCAAACTGTTATGGATGTGGCATAGTGCCTACATATGCTAAGAGTAAGCATTTACATTAATTTCATATCACACACCTTCTTCTCTTTCATACACATCTCACAGACGTGGTGAGCTCCCTTATTATTTTTTAATTTTTTGGTTAATAAGTTTTGTTTTAATTAAGAAATTTTATTTCATATATCCTTCAGATCAAAGGCACTCTAATTTTTTAATATTCTAATAATTTTTTAGTGTTAAAGGCAATATGCATGTGTCATGTACTGTTTTACTTGTTTTATTTATTTAATTGGTGTTTGCTGATTTTACTGTGCTCATTTTATGGTGCTGGTTTTACCATTCATTTACCTATTTATTCCTATTACATCTTGCTGCTTTTACACCTATTTTTCCATTGGTACCATTTTATATGTATCACTTTATATGTTCATTTTAAATGTTTGTTTATTATATGTTTTTATTAGTTTTATTTATTTTCATATTATTTATTGTATGTTTTTAGCCCCTGATGCAGCCCTATTGAAAGAGGGCGAAACTCGGCTGGAGTCGGGTTCATTTGTACACAATAAAGGGCTCATTTGCATATATATGGTTTGCACACAATAAACTTCTACAAGATCGGACATCGGACATTTGGTTGCTTATTGTGTTTTGTCGCTCTCACAGTTTTATATGGACACATGCATGTGTGCACAAATGCTGCCTACGCAAAACAGTTTACCTAACTCCTCTTAGTTAAATAGCCTCCATTTTACACTGTGAGCATAAACACTTAAAACTCCGCTGGATAACCTATTTTTTTTTTTAATTTTATTATTTACAAACCATCCATAGCAGTAGTAAAGTTACATGGCAGGGGACCCTGGAGTGCACTTGTGCACGTAAATACTTATGCACATATTTCATGTTAAAGTCCCGGAATGTCCATATCCCACCCATGCCCCACCCAGACTATGCCCATTTCCTGCCCCTTTTTTCTTCTTCTTTGTGCGCGTACCTTAGATTTGGAATGTTTCCTTGAATGTTTACCCGTATGCATGCCTGCCTTTGTAACTCACCCTTTCTCTGTGAGTGTTAAACCTGTACACCGCTGTGATCTAGTGATTCTCACATGGAACAACGGTATATAAAACAGTCAAATAAAAAAATAAATATGCAAGTACGCAGGCACCTTTTAAAATCTGCGTGGCATGCATCAGCCCAACATTTGCACAAATCTCCTGGCTTTGGCATGCATAGGGCTTTTAAAATACACTCCAAAAGCTTTTCTCCCATTATGGGGTGGATTTTAAAAGGGTTACGCGCGTAAATCACCGGGCAACATGTGCAAAGCCCCGGGCCGCGCATATGTACCGGGGCTTTGTGAAAGGGGCGGTAAGGGGGCGGTGTGTGGGTGGGGAGCCAGTCTGGGGCAGGACCGAGGCCTCTGGCACAGAGGCCATGCTGGGGGATCGCACGCCAGCAGCTGGCTGGCGCATGCAAGTTACCCCGTGTTGGGGTTTCTACATAAAAAAAAATTATCTGTGAAGGATTTCCTGGAAAGATGTTGGGGTTTTTCTCCAGATAACGAAAAATTTGGCTACATGCTTAGATAAGTGTTTTATCTGCATATAAAAAAATTTTAAAATGGGTTGTGAAAATTTCTAAGACCATTGATTATGAATATGGCAATAAAGGTAAAGTTTTACTGGTAGTGCCTATTATGAAGTTCTAATATTCAAATTTATTGACAGAGGAAAATTTTTAATTTATGCAATATCATCTGTGTTTTCCTCTGATTCCTGCATTTATGTTGAACATTATGGAATAATAACTGCCATACTGGTTCAGATCAAAGGTCCATCAAGTCCAGAATCCTGTCTCCAATGATGGCCAATCCAAGACATAGGAACCTGGCAGGATCCCAAATAGCAGAGAGATTCCATGCTTCCTACATCCAGGGATAACCAGTGGCTTTCCCCAAGTCTAACTGGTCAATAATTGTTTATGGACTTTTCCTCCAGGAACTTGTCCAAACTTTTTCTAAATCCAGCTTCTCTAACTGCCTTCACCACATCTTCCAGCAAAGAGCTCCAGAGCTTAATAATGTGTTGAGTGAAAACAAATTTTCTCTGATTGTTATAAATGTTCTACTTATTAATTTCATGGAGTGTTGCCTAGTCTTTTTATTTTTCTGAAAGTGTAAACAACTTATTTACATTTACCTGTTCCACTCCATTCATAATTGTATAGACTTTTCTCATATCTCTCCTCAGCCATCTCTTCTACAAGCTGAAAATCCTTAACCTCCTTAACCTTTCCCTATATCGGAGCCATTCCAACCCCTTTATAATTTTGGTTGCCTTTCTCTGTACCTTTTTTTATCCTGCTCACACATTCATATCCAAGATGAAGATAATCAAACCATGGATGTTGAATGGGGTTCATGAGGGATGGCAGCACATGGCAATCATTTGCTGGATTGGAAGAGAAGGCATGTTCTGGGAACACCTGCTGCCATGGATGAATGAGAAGGAGGTTAAGATGGCCTGCACCATCCATTGCTCCTACTGTGTGACAGGGGCCGGCCAATGGAATGGATACCCTGTCATATGCTAAGGGCAAAGGGCCATCAGTGCCATTTTGATTAGTGGTAGCCGACGGCCCAAGAGCGGGAAATCACTCCTGGGTCCCCTGCTGGATCACCAGGTACTTTAAAAATGTTTTTGTTTTTTTTTGGGGGGGTAGGGAGAGTGGGAGATGCAAAATAATTGAATTTAAAGGGTTGGGGTGGGTTTGGGTTTTATTTTTAAGTGCCCTTTCTTCCTGCCCCCCCCCCTAAAATGATGAGAACCCCTCGAAAAATTGTGTGGGGGTTTTCCTATCGGGTTCGGGGGCCCCCCGAATTCTGACGAGTTTGAAATATCTTCCAATATTTTCAATCAGAAAAACAATTCACATCCCTATAAACTAATGCATATAAGGAAAAGTTACCCATATTGTAGTTACATGATGTTAGGTTCCATATTAGGAGTTATCAACCAGGAAAAAGAGCTGGGTGTCATAGTGGACAAATCATTGAAATCCATCGGCTCAGTGTGCTGTAGCAGTTAGAAAAGCAAATGGAATTTTAGAAATTATTAGGAAAGGAATGATGAATAAAATGTAGAATGTCATAGTATCTCTATAATCACTCCATAGTGAGTCTGTACTTTAAGTACTCTGTGCAATTCTGGTTACCACATCTCAAGAAAAGATATAGTTGTACTGGAAAAGGTGAATAAAGAGAATGGAATGGCTCCCCTATGAAAAAAGGCTAAATAGGATAGGACTGCTCAACTTGGAGAAAAAACAGTTTAGGAGGGTCATGGCAGAGGTCTATAAAATCATGAGGTTTCTAGAATGGTTAAATGTGAATTGGTTATTTACTCTTTCAGATAATACAAGGATTAGGAAGGAATTCCATGGAGTTAGCAAGTAACACATTTAAAAAATTTGGAGAACGTTCTTTTTCATTCAATGCACAATTAAGCTCAGGAATTAATTGCCAGAGGATGTGGTTAAGGCAGTTAGCATACCTGGGTTTAAGAAAGTACAAGTTCCTGGAGAACTCCATAAAGTGCTATCAAATTGACTTAGGGAATAGCCAGTGCTTATACTGGAATTAGTAGCTTGGGATTTATTTACTGTTTGGATATGTACCATGTTCTTGTATCCTGGATTGGCCACTGTTTGAAACAGGATGCTGAACTTGATGGACCCTCGGACTGATCCAGTATGGCAACTAATTTTGCTCTAATGTTCATACATTTTGGGGGCAATGGCATTGACTGGGCTTCCTTTCAAATGGTGATGGAAAATATGTGGATGGACTTGTACTTCCTTAAGACCTTATTACTATCCATAACCATAGATTGGTCAGATATTGTTAGCCAGAAGTGCACAACAAACTCAAAGTTATGGAAATTGGGGAAGGCCAAGGTCAGCATACAAGTGGACAAATTAATAAAATTGCTTAGAGACAGATACATACAACATGATTGGGTGGATGCATCATGCTCTGACCAGATGGGGTTTACCTCTCAGTTAAGGGCATGGAATTAAATAGCATAGTATCTATCCAATAGCAAATCCTGGTTTGATCGCAACCTTATTTCATTTAAATGTTCTCTAAATTTTTTTACAAAACTCAATGCAGTACCTAGTTCAGAAATCATTCACAGAGGTCATATTGAACCCAATCAGTTTAAATCTATTATTATAAAAAATACAACATCTTCAATTAAACGACTTTGACTTAGCTGTTAAAGATTGACATCAGACTTTAACCTCTACTATTCATTAAATTGTACCTAAAAAAGTAGTACAAGTCAAAAGAACGCATTATGCCCCCGATACACTCCTGGGCTTCAATTAATGAAGTAAAAACTCAGATGCCTTGAACGTTGTTAGCACAAAAAGCTGATACCTCAGAGAAAAATGGAATACCAAGTTTACCTGAGAAACTATGGAAACAAGATTAATTCTACTAAGAAAGCCTTTTCTTAGGGAAAAAAATTTCTCGATACAGGTAACAATTGCTCTAAGCTATTCAATATTGTAAAATCACTATCCACAACCCAACCAACCAACCAATTACCCACAATATCCAACAACTGAAATCAATTAGTGACATTTTGCATTAATAAGTTTACTAAAATCAATGAGTTTCTCAGCTTTTGTTCCCATAAACACTGATAACATCAACTGCATCACAAAATGGGACTCTTTTACCCCCATTTCAGTCAATACATATTAATTATATTGAAGCTGAACACCTCTTCATGTGCCTTAAACTCATGCCCCACTGTCTTGTTGAAATACTGCAAGGATATTATTTCTCCATACATACCTGCTTAGGTTAATTCATCTTTAACATTGGGAGAAATTCCATTCTAATTAAAATTGCCTCTGTGAGGCCAATGATGAAAAAAATGTCAGTTGATCCTACCAATTTCTCAAATTGACCAATTTCATCACTTCCTTTTCTTTCCAAGATTTTGGAATCTGTAGTGTCACATTAACTTACAGATTTTATTACAGCCAGTGACATCCTTGATAAGCATCAGCATGGTAAGATAGCTGGAGAAGTAGCATGTCACAATCTACCCACTACTTGCCCACTAGATATTCAGCTATCTACATAACTGGATAAGTGATTTATCCGGCTAAATGGCATCCACTGAATGTAGCCAGATATTCAGCAGCCACCATTTAGCTGGATAAATCTCTGCATATCTGGATAAGTAGAGCTGCATATCAGCTTCTAAAGATTTTCTCCCATTTTATGTCTCTGGGAAAAATGCTTAGTAAAAAGGGTCCATAGTTTGCTTAAAACTTATCATTTGAAATATATTTGCTATTTTTTTTTAGAGATATGCAACCAAGGCACTAACACATATTGTCTTTTCCATAAAATATTCTGTCTATAAAATGCAATCTAAGTTACAGTATAAGCCAGTAATTCCTTGCATCAAAGAACATATCAAATGAAAAATATGCACATTTAACTTAGAAGCAAACAGTGGAAACACAAAATGGAACCATGACTAACCTTCTGTGTTCTCAACTTCTGTACCTATAATTTTGTGTCCAAAATTAGAGATTACCCTTCGAAAGAATAAGGTCTGTATAAACAGGAAGAAATTTGCAAAGCTATACTCCCAGCATCAGTTTTAAATTATATTCATAGCCAAATAGTAAAATTCACACATCTACAATAAACATGTCATATAACAAACAATGCCTACAATAAACATGTCAAGTCCTATCTACTTGTTGCAAAATTTCAGTCAGCTGTTAAAGCCCTTTCTTAAATGCTGAAAGAACATTCCCTTTTTCATTATAGTAAAATAAAAAAATGTGAGGAAATTCTCAATCAAAATATGTAAACTTGCTTATCAGTACATAACAAAAACAATACAATGGATCTTTCACAAATAATTCTATATAACACTCATTCTGATTCCCAAAACAGAAACACGCATTTTTTTTAAATCAGCAAATTCAAAGGCTAAATTAACTCAGAGACAGCAAGGAAAGTTTAATCTTCATTGGTATTGTTGCTAGAAACAAAACAAAAGTTTCTGGGATACAAATAACTGTCCTATACCTAACCAAGGGGGTCATTTATCAAAGGGCTATATGGCATTTTTGCATGCAAAAAAAGGCCTTAATGCAAAATAGGAAGGGTTTCTGTCCAACTGGGCTGGTTTCACAATGCCATATTGCACAGTTTAGGTATTAATACCTCTATATGAGACCCACCTAGTTACTCGAGGTGAGGTTTAGGTCGGAGTGTAGGGGTTAAGGGCCACTTTGACATTCAGAGTGAGACGTATGAACAGAAGTGTACACTCTTGTGAAGATATGATGTCCTTCAGAGTGAGGAAGCTCACCCAAAGATGAGATTTGTGCAATGTTCTCTCAACCTAGCTTGATGTTACCCTGGTAGAGAGTCCATCAAGCTAGGTTGAGAGAACATTGCACAAATCTCATTTTTGGGTGCATTTCCTCATTCCAAAGATCATCAAATCTTCACAAGAGAGCACTGTTCTGCTCGTACATCTCACTTTGAATGTCAAAGTGACCCCTAACCCCTACACTAGTACCTAAATCTCACCTCAAGTTACTAGGTGGCCTCCCATAGAGATATAAATACCTATCTAGTGTGAGCACATTATGGCTAGTCTCTCTCTCTCTCTTTCTCCCTTCCCCCCCCCCCCCCCCCATGTAGGAAATTAAACAATTCTGGCAAAAAATGTATTGCACTTTGCGCTAAGATAGCACTTCACATAATTATTAATGCAAAATGCCTATTACCATAGAACACATCCCTTTTCCTATCGCATGCAATATTTAGTACATTTTGATAAATCCAGGCCTAAGCCAGATGTTTCAGGCCATTTTTGTGGTAATTTTCAAAGGCTAAACATTTTTTTTTTAGTTTGATGCATATGCTATATCTAGAAAAGATGAATTGATAGGGCAGGTTAAGCAAGATTCTGAATAATGCTAAACTCAATGAAAGGCTATTATCAGATATCATTAACACAGTCTGTGAAAGTAATGATTAATTTTTCCATACCACAGGACTCTTTCAATATACAGTGCTACCATTTGGATTGAAACAGAGCAACAGTAACTTCCCACTGAATTATGAGTCCCACTGTCGCTCCTTGTGACCTTGGGCAAGTCACTTTACCTTCTACTGCCTCAGGTACAAAACTTAGATTGTAAGCCCTCTGAGGATAGGGAAATACCACAGTACTTGAATGTAAACAGATGTGAATTCTCAGATCGAATGTCAGTATATAAGTAATAATAAATAAAATGTAAGTCTCTGCCTTCATATATTATATTATATATTTTATTATTATTATTATATTAGAAGTTAAATACCTGTTCATCTTTATATTACACAGTTCAGATTAGAAGTCTAAAACCCCCAAACATCTGAAAATATGGTAGGTACTTTAAATAAGACAGGATTGATGGACAAATGCACAACTGATATTGCAGAGGCCAGATTCTCAAATAAAGTAGAAGCCATTCAAAACTGGTCCCATCCTGTCAATATAAATGAAGAAAGGGCTTTGTATGGGCATAGTGACTACTACCGTTTTTATCCTAATGTTTTCCACCAGGCCAGATGATTTAACAGATATTATTATTGAGAAGTATATGAATAGCATCAGTTATTCCAAACAAGATCACAAAGTGTTCTCAGACATACATACAGTATTATATAGATTTTTCCAAATAATTCATATTATAAACAAATTCTTCAAATATGGGTTTGGAGGCAATGTTATTCAAGTTAGTAGAGCTGAGAAGAGCAGACAGTTCTTTACCTGAACAGGAAACTGACCTCTAAGGAATATAAGCATGCAATGATTAGAATGTACAGTAATAAAATAGGCTGTAGAATCCTTGAAATACTACATACTATGTACATCAAAAAAACAAAATGTATAATAAGGATCAAAAAGGAAAGTTACCCATTTATTTTTATTGCTATAACCATAGCTACAGTATAGGTATAAAGGAAAAATGACTGATAGCTATCCAAACAACATTGGGCCAGATTTTAAAACATACGCTGCGGCCTACATGGTTTGGCATCTGTTGGAAACAGGATGCTGGGCTTGATGGACCCATGGTCTGACCCAGCATGGCAATTTCTTATGTTCCCTCCGAGGCCGCTCCAATTTTGGAGCGGCCTCGGAGGGAACATAAGCGGCCTGAGAGGGAACAGGGGAAGGCAGCGGGGCTCGGATAGGGCTCAGCGCGCACAAGGTGCACAATTGTGCAGTCCCTTGCACGCGCCGACCCCAGATTTTATAACATGCGCGCGCCTGCTATAAAATCGGGCGTACATGTGCGCAAGGGAGTGCACAATTGTGCATCTTGCGCACGCTGAGCCCTATCCGAGCCCCGCTTTCTTCCCCTGTTCTCTCTCAGGCCACTCCAAAATTGGAGTGGCCTCGGAGGGAACATAAGAACATAAGAAATTGCCATGCTGGGTCAGACCATCAAGCCCAGCATCCTGTTTCCAACAGAGGCCAAACCAGGATACAAGAACCTGGCAATTATCCAAACTCTAATAAGATTCCATGCTACTGATGCAATTAATAGCAGTGGCTATTCCCTAAGAAAACTTGATTAATAGCCATTAATGGACTTCTCCTCCAAGAACTTATCCAAATCTTTTTTGAACCCAGCTATACTAACTGCACTATCCACATCCTCTGGCAACAAATTCCAGAGCTTTATTGTTGTGTGTTGAGTGAAAAATAATTTTCTCTGATTAGTCTTAAATGTGCTACTTGCTAACTTCATGGAATGCCCGCTAGTCCTTCTATTATTCGAAAGTGTAAATAACCAAGTCACATCTACTCGTTCAAGACCTCTCATGATTTTAAAGACCTCTATTATATCCCCCCTCAGCTGTCTCTTCTCCAAGCTGAACAGCCCTAACCTCTTCAGCCTTTCCTCATAGGGGAGCTGTTCCATCCCCTTTATCATTTTGGTTGCCCTTCTCCATCACAACTATATCTTTTCTGAGATGCGGCAACCAGAATTGTACACAGTATTCATGGTGCGATCTCACCATGGAATGATATAGAGGCATTATGACATTTTCTGTTTTATTCACCATTCCCTTCCTAATAATTCCTAACATTCTCTTTCCTTTTTTGACGGCTGCAGCACACTGAACTTCCTTACCCCTCCACCCCACCTTCCCTTCCCTTATCTCCCCAGCTCTTTCCCGCCTAGCTTTCTTAATTTTGTTTTAAAACTTACTTCAGCCCTGGGGTTGAAGTAAGTTGCGCGCACCGGCCAACTGCCAGCACGCGACCCCTGGCCCAGTGGCCGTGCAGAGGCCTCTGGCCATGCCCCTGCCCTGCCCCGCCCCGGACCACTCCTTTTGTAAAGCCCTGGGACTTACACGGGTCCCAGGGGTTTATGCATGCCGCCGGGCCTTTTGAAAATAGGCTCGGCACGCATAACCTTTTGAAAATTCGGCCCATTGTGTATCAGTTTCTACTGTCCTCTCCTGTGGATTTGAACTGGGAGAATATATAGCAAACAGGCATTATCTGTTATCAGAATAATGTAGGTGTTTATGTTAGCTGGAAGATGAATAAATTTGTTTTTCCTCTGTCATCAGCCCAGATTTTCAATTAGGTGTTCATACCTTCCTGAGGATGCCATAGTAAAAGGGGCACCTCGTTCTCTTTTCCAATCCCACTTTCTCCCAAGTACTGCTCAGACTGAGGGCAGTGTCCTATTGGACTCACCCCTTTAAAGATGCAGGAATGGGTGTGTGACATTTGGAGCTTTATAAAATAGAATTATCACCTGAAGTCTGTTTTTTGTTGATTTTTATGCCACCAGTACTGTTAACTGTTTGTTTCTGTTTGTTTAAAATAAAAAGTTTGAACTAAAAAAAACAAAACCAACAGAATCATCACCCACTTGCCCTTATGCCTTCAAGAGGAAAGTTCTGATGGGAAACTGCAGCTTAAGTTTAGCAGTGCTTGTGAGAAAGTGCTTCCAGGATTGAAGATAACATGCCCCTTTAACTCTGGAGCATGCACAGTGTGAGTTAGCTCCCCTCTGCTGCTCCTTTATCTCTGGAGAGGAGGCACCCTGCTCTTTTGCCTTTGTCACTAGGAAGTAAATCCAGCCCTGCTTGTCAGCAAAGCAATAGCTGACAATAATGGAATTCAGTAAGGTTGCTACCTGATGGCAAAGATATAAGCAGCTCCAAAACAGATAGAAAGGGAGAAGGTTGAAAAATTCACCTGGGAGATGATTATACATACTACTGTACAAAGCTGCTAGAAAGACAAATACTTTTATTTATGCAGAGGAGTTTAGCTGGGCCTTGCACTATTCTGCAAGTTTTCTGTGTCAATTCACTTTGGAAAAAAATGAATTACTATGTTGCTGTGATTTCACTTGAAGTTAGATTTTTTTGTTTGCTTGTTTTGTACAAAAAGTGTTCTTAAAAGTGTCAGCACCCTTCTTGTGGTCCTGAACCAGTTTGTAAATAGCTGTAAATAAAACCACTCTTTCACAGCAAAACCTGTTTGAAAAATAATGTTTTGGTCCTCTTGAACTGCGGAATCACAGAAGACCAGAGCAGCCCTTTCCATTATATATAGCAAAAGTTATAACCATAGAAATACATATACTATATCATCCTAAGTAAGAATCAGCTGAAGTCCATATTCAGAGTCATTTAGGGGGTTATTTTCTAAAAGTTTATTGTGTGCGTTTATCCTAACACACATGATAAACCCCTATCGCACGTGGAAAGGGCCTTTTTGCGTGCGATAGGATGCAAATAAGCTGGAGAAGAGGAGTCGGGGTGGGGAGGGAGAGGAGTCAGCTGCGGCACCGCTGCCGGCGATAATGTGAGGAACATTATCGCCGGCAATAGCGCGGCGAATAGCACCACCTTTTTCGGTGGCGCTATTTGCACGAAAGGCTGCAGCCGGCCGCATTGCAGCCAGTGAAATCACACCGCTGCAGTGTGAACAGCTATGGCCTTTCGCAGGCCCCCCACTCCCTTTTTTGCGGGATTCATCATTCTGCGAGGAATGATGAATCCAGCCCTTAGTGAGATAACTTACTAGTTATCTGGCTAAATGAATATTTGGGAACTTATCTGGCTTAAATAAAGCTGGGTAACTTATGGGGGTTCCAGAGGCATTTTGAGAAGGAATTACATTATCCATATAAGTTAACTAGCTAAGGGCCTCATTTTCTAAAGTATCACAGGCCTGCGCTACTTTAGAAAAATGCGGTAATGAAGGGCAGAGGGCCAAAACAGGGGGGGGGGGCGGTCCTGCGATAGCCGGCAGCGATCGCACCTCCGCGGTGCGATCGCTGCCGGCATCGCGCCCAATAACTCCACCATAGAAGGTGTAGTTATTGGGTGCGAAATAGGCAGCGAAAAGGCCCTTACCTTTTCGCTGTCCGCGCAGTCCTTGCAGTGTCGGCCCCGGTGACGCCCCGACTCCTCCTCTTCTGGGGCCGACTCCGCCCCCATGTAGGTAGCGCAGGCGTGCGCTACCTTCGCTAGCTATCGCAGGCTTGCGCTAACAGCGCAAGCCTGCGATAGCCTAAATCTGGTCATGTCAAAGAGCTAACTTTAAGATAACCAGCTCTATTCAATACTACAGCTGCCTCTAAAGGTAGCCAGGTAAGTTCATTTGGCTAACTTTCCTATCTGGACAGTAACTGAATATATAGCCTAGCTATTTATATCTGATTTAATAAAGACATTTTCTCAAATTATAAATCGAGCAGGCTTTTATTATGATACTAAAACATGAATCACATTATTGAAAATATAAGATGAAAGCCATAAATTACATACAGTATTTATTGTATATATTTATGTTTCTCCTATCTTTTTAATAATCTGATTTATGTTTTTTTTCTGCTGCTAACGACCTGGTTTATCAGCTGTTTTGTCTCATTTTGTGACTATGAGAAAATTTCTTGAGTAAATCATTTCCAGGATGTCTGTTTTATCTAGGGTTTGCATGATTCCATTTTGCCAATTGGATGTGTAAGGATAGCTAATAAAAGTCTATTCCTCAGGGCTGGTGCTGGGGGATCAGAAATAACCAATTTCAGGGACTGTGGGAGGTGGACAGAATCATTGCCTGTCATCCAGTTTATGACCTCATTGCTGTACAGCTCAGAACAAACTAAACTACAGAAGGAAAAGAGAGGTAAAGAAAGAGGTAAAACCTATTTTATTAGGTTATGCTTGTAGGAGCCAGACACATAAAGGAGCAGGTATTATCTCCCGTCAGATTGAAAAGCTTGCATTTTATAAAAGTGCTGGAGCTGAAAAATATTAATAATCACTCCAAAAAGCAAACTGTTGCATTTTATTATTGTAGCAGACCCTGCGGTCACATTACCATTAAGTCCTCCTGAGTTTAGTATCAGCTAGCTAGTGTAGGATGGTTTAGTTGGGTGGATCCATCCAGATACAGCCCCTCCCTTCTGCAGGGTCTGAAGTGGCCATTTCCCTGGTGATGCTAGATAGCAGCTCCCTTGCTATAGCTTGTGAGGCAGTCCTTTTAAGTTAACAAAGAGTTCAGAGGTAGACAAGAGTTTCTCTTTTGTTGTTTTACAGGCCCAGTCACAGGAGCCAAGCAAGCTCTGTTTGCTAGTCCTGATCAGGATCGGGAGGGGTTTTGCTTTCCAGTCGCACACTGGCTGGTCTGGATCTTTCCCTCTGTATACATTTTTTGGAATTTAACTTTTTAAGTGGTAGGAGTCTTACTGGAGCCTGTACACCTCCTGGGCCCAGGGAACAGGGAAGCCTGGGACTGGAACTGTGCGGGTTAGGGAAGACCTGCCTCTACGAGGAAGGGGGGGACGGGACAGTGACCTGCTGTAAGGGTACACTCCAGTACTCTCTTCAGTTATTGGAAAGATTTATTTAAATAGCCAGGAGGAAATTATGACTACCCTTCCTCCCTGTCTGGAGCACAGAGAGTCCTGCTTCAAGGGGTCCCTTCCATCAGGAACCACATCAAAGCAAAGAGAAACCAACTAACTGTGATTAAAAGGCCAAGCCTAAAATCTGTGAAGACACCCACTCAGTGCTTCTAAACCCTGGGGAGAGAGATTGATTACTTCTCTGTGCAGGGACAGTAACATTGTATCCTTGCCAGTTTCTGCCCAGTCCCAGGACACCCTGCCCATCCTCGGACTCTATTTTTTCTAAAGCCATAGATAGTAGAAGTTCTCCTGGCTCTGGCAGCCAATATTCCTGCACAGATTGAGGAGGTGACTATAAAAGAGAAGATTCTGGGGTGCTGTGGATCGGTGTTGTGCCATTTTCATATATTTTCAAAGAGTAAAGATTTATTTGGACACTAACACAGTGACTTTTTTTTTTTGGCACTTCCAGCATATATAAGGAGTGTTAATTATTCTCTCACCCCGGGAAGTCAGGAGAGGAGAGTTAGTCACCCCACACAGGGACCTGAGAGGACTCTTTTCTTCCAAAAGTCGAAAAAACCCTACACTTTGGGAAGGACGGGAGACCAGAGTCCCTGACCCTGGGACATATACATTCTTTTATGGCCTCCATTGGAGTGCAATCTGCAACCGGGGATGGGGGTTACATTATTTTGAAACATCATGGAATAAATTGCACTATACTATTTTTGACTTGACTGAAAATTGAGCAGAACCCACTGCATTTTACTTATTGACTTTAGTTTAAATTCATCATTTTCAAATGAGGTAGCATTAAATTATGGACAGAAACAAAGAACTCAAAGGGCTCAATTCATCAAAATTCTGGAGTTCATCTTTTGCTACAATGCCATCTGTTGAGTCTGATGGATGAAAGTAATCACCATCCTAAATTTAAGAGAGACTTAGAGGCTCTGCATCTCTCAGAAAAAAATAGAATAAACTCCTTTTCATGCGAGTTTTCTAATCATCCTCCACTTGAAACTGCATAAACATAGGGGCACGACGTTCAAACTGTTTCTCTGGGTGTGCAAAGCGTACATCGGTGCACGCCCAGAGAAACAGCCATTTTATATGGGTATACACGCACGTTATTAAACAGCCTGGCCACATGCACGGGGCACCAAATTTTTAGTGGGTGCACAAATCCCGCTTCGACCACTTAAGTCAGGGGATTTTAAAAGGGGGAGTGTGTGCCCACGCCATTGTCAGTTTTATCAGTTCCATCCACCAGTTCACCCAGTTACCAGCTAGGGTCCTCCAAATCCCCCCTGCTTTGATAGCCTACACTCCCCCCCTCCCCCCCCAGTTACCCCAATCCCTTTAAACCCCTCAGAAATGGCTCGATCCTTTTCTTTTATAACTTAAGATGGGGGACACCTCAGCACTGCCAGGGTATGTAAGCATTTACACGGACATCTCCCGACCAGGCCCTGAAATGCCCATGCTCTGCCTAGACCACACCCATGATCCAGCCCTTTTCTGAAACTTTTCAGATATGTGCGCAGTAGGTTTTATGCGCCTATCTGGGAACTTTTTTTAAAATATGGTTCGATAAGCACAAGCCTGGCTTCCTCATGCATTCCTTAACTGAGACACTTGCCAGGCTTTTAAAATTCACCATTTCGGAAGGAACCTTTGAAACTCTCTGCATTTGGGACAAAGTTCATGGCTGCTTTATACGTGTAGAGGGCTGCCAGTTTTCAAATACATTTGATACCTACCCGGTCTTTAACTTTTCACTGAGTTTCAAGCCCTCCCCCCCTCCCCTTTTGGACTGCTTTCATGGACTCTAAAGTAAGGGGCACATGTTTAAAGGACCATAGGGGCTGATTAAACCTGTTCCCTGTGTGCCATTAAGTACAGGCAAGGACTCGCTGTCAGGATTTGTACATTGTTTTGTTTCTTTCCTGCACTAGCACGCTGCATCATGCCAAAAGAAAATGAGCAGCAAAAGCAGGGTTGAGCTCCAAGGACCGAATGTTAGACTCTTCTCATTTTTTCCTTTCCTTCTCTGCCCAGCTGGACTTGTGAGCCAATCAGGTTGGTCCTTTCTGTTTTCTCCGAGGCAGACCAGTTTCAGGGAACTGCTGTGCCAAAAACTATGGCAGAGCTGTGTTGGCTGTAGAAGCATCTGCCAGAACCTTTGGAGGGAGAGAGAGAAAGAGAGAGAAAGATCCAATTCACTTCTGATCCCTGGGAGGAGTTTGACTGATCAAAGGATTCCTGAGGTGGGCTCCAGCAGTTTCAGGGCATGACAGAGAGGCTGCCTGTAAGTTCTCTCTTGCTGGACTGTAGCGGAAGCAAGGTGGTACCAGTAGAGGCAGATGTGAGGCTGTGCTGGGGGGGATTTTGGACTACTCACAAAGACCTGTACATTTTGATTGTTTCTTTCCCACTGGCCAGAGAAGAACTGTTGTGTGACTAGAGGGAACAGATGTTTCCCCGAGAGGAGGCCAAATGCTCCATGTATCAGCAGGCAAACGTTTGGACCACAGGGGACAAGCGTGATTTTTGAATGGGATTGCTTTCCAATTGTGTGGCAAACAATCTCCAGGGAGCCCTCATTGACCCCACACAGTGTGTCCACTAAAATCTAGGATAATATTGCTGGCTTCAGGGCCTCCATACCCCAAGGACTTGTGTGTAGACTTGTGAAAAGAGAACTCTAAGGAGCTGCAGTTATACTTTCTTATTTGCCCCCTTTTGTTTTGTGCTCTGAGGGGAACAGTGGGTGGAGCAGGGGATAAATAGTGTTTCCCTGTGTAACTGTTAATCTGGTTTGTTTTTGCTGGGGTGATATAATATATTGTTTTGAGGCATCAGCCATTTCTAAGGTATCTGTTTGCTGGAATTGATGTACATTATCTGTGCATATTTCAAGTACATTTATCTGTGCTGTCAGGAAGTTTCTACTTTTCTTTTTCCAGTTTCTCTTTTATTGGCAAAAAATTAGCATTGTTCATTATTGGTTTCCTGTGTGGTTTGGGGCATGCCCTGAGCATGGCATGGGGGGGGGGGTGCTTTAAATGTTGTTTCAACCCTCCACCCACTGTTAATATGTTTTCCTTGTAATGTTGGCCCCCTCCCTTGGTACCTGGCAACCTAAATACCTCAGAGGAAGGTCACATACCCATGTAATTTGTACCACTTTCAAAACGTAAGTTTATGTGTACTTTCACTTTGATATTTACTCTAGGTACAAAGACAATTACATATATTTTTGTGCAGGTACTTTTTCCATGAAGAATAAGATGCATAGAACTGAAAAAAATACAGTTTTATTTTCCTCCCTCAGCCGAAAATTGTTTCTGGGAATGCCTCCCCTAAATGTAGATAAAAGTAGGTGCATTTTAGAGTAATACATTTATTTCTACCTATTTGTTTATTTATTTATTGGGGCACATTGAGGGAAATTATCAAACAGTAATTTTACATGGGTCAGTCATTTACCCCCATAGAACTGATAATTGTTGTCTGTCAGCTTTCATGTAATATTCATCCTTATTATCTATTTTGAGTATGCACATATGCATAACATCTGCATTTGAGCAGTAAAGCTTACTGATCATGCCTTGGCTGTGATGTCACTATTAAGTAAGTGCGAAAGACTTATCCACATGTCAGTCATCACACTGCCTCATTTAAATATTTTCTAAACTATTTAGTTCAGCTCCATAGAAAGTAATGGGAAGAGTCTAGCATTCAAATGTCACTACTGTGTACTTTTTAAATGTCTATCAAGACTGAAACTAAGTCAGCTATATTCTCAGGTTTTAAGAGAAACAGAAACATAATTAATGAAAAGCAAAGAAAGATAGGTGTGTGCATGAGGGGGAGGGGAGGCGGCAAGGCATATTTATTTGTTGATTGCAGCCACAAACATGAAAACTATTTAGGTGCCTCTCTAGGTATAATAAGGACATCTAAAGCAGGAGCAGAGAACTCCAGTCCTGATTAGTGCTGCAAGTTGATTGGATAATTTTCAAGATATCCACAATAAACATGCATGAGATGTATTTGCAGCCAGTGGAGGCAATGCATGAAAATACATCCCATGCAAATCCAGTGTGAATAGCCTGGCCAGTGTGACACTCAATAACTAGAGTTTCTTACCCTTGCTATAAAATATAGATAATTTGCATATTGCACACACATTCTCAGTACAGGATTAATTTATAAAACAACAACTTCTTATCAATTAGCTTATTGAATGCAGAATTTAAGAATTGTTTGGACTTTCATTAACATCTTCATCTTTTATAAAATGTAAAGAAACATAAAATCATAGAAATATGTTGGCAGAAAAGACTATATGGCCTATCTAGTCTGCCCAGCCACACAACTACTCAGCTCCTCAATCCCTAACACACAGGAGATAGCTCACAACAAACAAGAACCTACTAGAGACAGGACCTCAACCTTTTAATAGATATCAGTAGTTATAACTATAATCAGCCTCAGATTCAAAGGAATAGAGGAATACAAAGGCTCTATATGGCACTGAAAAGCAATGAACTAAGTATAGAGCAGCCTGGAAGATACACATTGCCAACTTCCATTCCAGGAAAGTAATGGCCTTGGTTCATGATGTGATGGTTTGTCAATGACCACATTTGCCATAGCTCTCTAGAACCACTATAAATTACAACAATTTGCAGATCTGAGATCAAGTCCAAATGGCTGATGATAGCATTTGTGTGACAAACAGGTATGTGGAGGAACTGAAACACAAGTGGAGGGTATGTGAGGTAGCAAGTGGTCTATACAAAGTCCAAGATGAGGCACTATACAAGAGACATCCAAATGGCCATTCACCACAGGACTGGTGAAAAAAAGTGTTGAGAAATTAGAAGTAGGATCCAATGTTTATCCTGATAAGGACCAATCTTTACAAAGTATAAACCTTAGCAGGGTGTTTAATGTCCCAGGGCAGAAAAACATATTTGTTATCTTTCGGCCTTCTCCAGCTAGTTGGTCTCCATTATCTTGAGCTTTCTATACCAGAGGTGGATTCTTTCTATAGAAGGAGACTCTTGTCTATGGCTCAGACAGTGGTATAAACATCCTGTGTGTGTTGATATCTATAGCATCTCCTAGAGGGAAATATTGTGACAAAATAGGTAAGACCAGGCACTGGGTATTAACTAGTAATTTTACTGATTGCTAAAATTCAAATTAAAGTCCATCTTTAAATAAAAGTGTGCAGTTACAGTTGAATCTTTTACAATTAGGGTATCTTATCTTGGGTAGGTGTCCTTTACTTCAGCAAGCTGGTAGAGCTTACATGATGGTGTAAAATGTGCACCTAAGTTTTCCTAGTCATCTACTGGGATTACTATGACAGGGGTCTCCTTTTTAACATGACAAAAACAGTCCTACCTGAGGCTCCAGTTTCTTCCCGAGCACCCAGCCCTGTGTCCTGGTCCCAATATAGATGGAGATCCATATGAGATCTCCATGATCTTACTTGACTCATTTAGTTGTTCTGAATGGTGACTTCTCTGGTTGAAAAGTCTGTGATCTCAGGAACCTGCTATTCCAGTCTGGCTCCCAATGAGGAGGGGTGACTTAAAATGTCCTCCTCACAACAAAAGAAAATGTACTTCCTTAGTTAAAAAACCTTTCAAGGCTTGTGTTCTAATGTCACAGGTGCTTGCCACATTCATGGGGAAAATGATCTCACTGACATTCAACCCCTGTCCTCTTCCCCAAAGGAGCAGAGTTTAAAAACAGCCCCCTTTCAAAAATGGGAATCTTTTGGCCATCAAATGCCTCATTACAGTCAAGCTTGTCACAGGTGCTTGCTACATTCAGGGAGTGAATGGGCTCAGTGGTCTTGAGTCCTAAAGTGGGAGTCCCACAAGGGTTCCAGCAAAAAGGATATCCACACTGCAACTAAACACCAATAGACCCTCTGACAAGGTGTGCATAGAGTAGAATACCTTCAAAACCAAAAAACTGATGAGGCAGGGACTCCTCACCAGGGAGGGAAAAACATACATCCTGACTTGAGTGTCTGACCTGAACTGACCATAGCCACACCTTAAATTGCAATATGACCGGGTTATAAATGTTGAAGCAACCAATCTCAGCTCTCCAAAGTGGGAGGAGGGCAAGGGGGAATGGAACTATGTAGAATGGAAATAAGGGCATGTAGTGGCATACTGGAGGGTCCTGCCACAAAAGCATGGTATGACTTAACATTATCATAACAATTAAATGGTTGTTATGCTAAGACTTAAAACAAGGTTATATAAAAACCTGCAAGCAAAAGAATGAAAATGCAGTATGTGATATTAATCAAAACATCAGAAATGTCATAATCCATACACAATATATTAGTGAAGAAATGTACACATGAAAATTGCACAGTAGTCTACTCAATAGAAATGTGTTGATATCTTCCTATTTCTACTGCAATGAATAATAAAAGTGTGTAAATTGAAAAGTCTATAAATTATTCTGCCTCACAAAACAAAGAAAGATTAAAAACATAGATAATGAAAACAGATAAGGACCATAGGGCCCATCTACTCTGTCCCAAAAAACTCTAGTTCAGGTATGTACAGGATTCTATGCAATATATTGTTGCATTGGAAGGAATGTAGAAATTTCCTTGGCAACTAACCACTGCAAGAATTCCAAAGGTTAAATCATTTCTACGGGTATAAAAAATTCAAAAGAAAGGTATTTTTTTAATTCAACTAGGAAAAGACATCACACCTAGTCATGTCAAGCAACAAGGCATGCTGTGTATACATTTTGTTAATCACTAATTCATTTATATAATTAAAACTATAGTTTTTTTCCTCTTCTCGTCTTGCATAAACTGAGAGTGCATAAATCCACCGCCATGAATTATTATAATAGAGTTATATGTAGTTTAGTAAAATAATTCTCAATGAGTCAGGACCAACATTTGTATTTCAGTATACTTACGGGTGCTTCATTATATTAAGTCTGATTAAATATGCTGTGGGGCAAACAGATGACAGTCTGGCTGCAGTTTGAACTTAAAAAGGCAAATGTTTGCTGTGGTTCAGATACTGACTGTTTAGTAAAAATTTGACAGGTGTCAGAGAGGCAGATGGGGGAGGGGAGGAAAATGACTGCTGCTATTATAGTGACCCTTGCCATCCAAAAGAAAGTCATGAGGGAAAAATCTGTAAGGACAATTTTCTCCAGCTTTTCAGCCACCTGGTCATGATGCCTGATGCTGGAAATGTAAAAATGGGAAAATAAAGATGATAAAAATGAAAAAGATTAATTACAAAAAAAGCAAATAAACCATCTCTAAAAAAAAAAAGGGGGAACATAATCTGAAACTAAAATCCAATTAATTTCAACTGGTATTATGTTATGCAGAGAGTCACCATATGTAAAAGACAAGACTGATACGAAATGCATCCAGTACATCCATGCCACTACAGTCTGTATTCCCTCACTGGGAGGCCAATGTACTAACCCACGGGATTTCCCACAATTTAATGGCCTCATTTGTGCATAAGTTTTCTACCCATGCAAATGAGCTGACTGGAAAACTTGTGCACAAACCTAAGCTCCCAGGATGTCCAAAAAAAAAAAAATATGCCTTATTAAAGTGTAGTTATCTCTTTTGCAAAATTGGCTTGCAAATAGATATGCATAGCTGTTTCAAGGAATTCTGAGCTAATGAACTGCTTTTTGCATGACATTGCATTGTAGCAGTTCATTAACTCAGAATTTTAGCAGACTATGCGTGAATGTTTACTATGTGCAGTGAGATGTGTTGTGACTTTTTTTTTACAAATACTTGTTAAAACATGCAAGAACCTAAAACAATAACAATCTTGCAAGTTTGGGGTCATTTTGCACATTATAAGGTGCATAGCCTCCGTCTGCGAAAAATTTGCACCCTTTACCATTGGCCTCATATTATGTCAAAGATCTAAATATATTCTTTTATTGCATATAGTGAAACCTAATCTTCCCATATTAGAGTAAAGACACCAGTCCAGACAGGAATTACCAAACTTTTATGATGATGATGGGTTGGATAAGTAATAACATGAAGGATAGATATTGAAAAATAATAGTCACCAGTTTTATTATCAGATTAATTTGTTATGTTAAGGAGCCAAACCAAGAAAACTCAACATAAAATATACATTTTTTTCTCTCCAATGTTCAAACCGTTTTTAGGTGAATAAATTCCTTACCATTTCGTTTTTCAGAAATATACGTGTTGCACCCACTAGGGTGGGTGCCCTGGCAATACATTTCAAGCAGTAGGACTGCATAAAAACCATTTTATGTGAAGTAAGAGCTATTATTATTATTATTAACTAAATACACTGGCACAAACTCACATTGAGATAAAGTGACTTCCCTAAAGTTACATGGCATGTCACTAATAGAGGAAATTTAATTCTGTACCCAGGATTTTTCTTGACTCATGTTTGATGATCTAGCAATCAAACAACAGGTAGTGAAAAATCCAACAGAAATTCCAAGAGTTAATTATAAATTTCTGTTTTCTTAATGAGTTACTTTACCCTGTGCATGAGGAATGTCATAGTCACAGCAGTCAATAAATGCAGCAACATAGAGTCAAGCAACTAATGGTGTCATGTTCTTAACAAGGAAAGAAAAAAATACTACATAGAGCTATACTTTAGAAATGCAATATCATAGTAACTAGTTTAAGATGTGTTTACAGATTAGCAAATAATAAGCAGAAAAAGCAAGCACTCAAGTTCTAAACCACTCAGCTGTCTTAAATAGTGAGTTTCTCATGCTTGCTTAGCTTGAGACTTTGCTAGCCATTAACTTCATAAATATCTCGGTGGTGAGAATAAATATACAAGATCTGTAAGGTTTAGTTTCAAAACCATTTATGCACATAAAACCCCAGTTTTATGCACAATAAAGGCTGTTCTAAAATTGACTGGGACTCAGTGTGATTAAAATTAGGTGTATAACCCAACTTTGTGTGCACCTTTAAGCACACAGAGGAGAAGTATTCCTGGGGGTGGAGTTTGGGCAGATTTGGTGCTTATGTGCTTTTTTTTTAAAAAAAAGAATGCACATAAGTGTGCATGTGTAAGTTCCACCCTCCGAAGAGGATGTTTAACTTTACATGTGACTGGATGTCGGTACCGGAGTACTTTCAAAGTGAACTTACACTCATAAGTTTGTTTTGAAAATACTTGGAAAAGTCTCCCTGCACAACATACACAGACTCTTTACCATTATGCTGGCTGTTTGATAATCATGCTCTTAATTTTGTATGAAATGGTCTCTTTAGACAATTGAAGAAAAATAAAATAAAATCATTTTGTATTCAAGCAATATGGGAAATGAAAATGATCTACCTCTTCAATTCTGTTTCACTGTGTCCTGCTTTTAGTGTTTTTCATAACATTTGTTTTTTCAACATGCCAGACATTCATGTACTTTTTTGAAGCCTGTTCAATTATTTGAATGTTTGTTATATCCCCATTTTCCTTTCCTCCAATGAGTATATTTAAATGTGTTAAAGCTGTCTTTGTAGGGTTTCAGCAATTTCTGTAGTACTTTTCTGAATCACATTTTCTACAAAACAAACTCTACAAAGAGAAGCTTAAGAGACTCCAAATGTATTGGAGGAAAGAGTAACATAGGGGGAAAGAAATATTTAGATATTTTGAAGGTGTCAAAAAAAGTATAGGAAGTTGAAATTTTCCATAGAATTCATGAACAAGCAAGCATAATGTGAAGTTTCAGCAAGAAAGGGTCAGAAGAAACATGAGAAAATCCTTCTTTGCTAAAAGGGTGTTGGATACCTGGCAGAGATAGTGGCAACCAAACCCATTACAAAGTTAAATCATGCCTTTGCCAGATATAGAGGTTAGAAGGCTGCAGTATTGTAAACAACCAACCTTTCACTCCCTCAAAAGCAGAGATAAGAGGAGAGGAGATAAGAATTAAAAAAAAAAAAAAGGTTCAGATAAAAGGAAGCACAAACTAGCAATACACAAAATCCATGGGATACCTGGGTTGGAGCCAACAGATTACCCATCCCCAGAATCCAGCTGAGTTGATGCTAGCAGGTTGGTGGTGACCAAGTGCCTTCAACAAGGACATACACAATCAAATGGTGGGGCAACAAACTTGTGAATTGTGGTAGCTGTTTATATTATGACAAAGCTTGGTGGCAAGACAAGGAAGATGTAAGGGCCTAGGTGTTGAATTAGGTATAGGAACTTATATGTTCATCTACTCAGAATGGTAGAGAGCCAAAGGGGAAGACAACAGAACCTGACTTAGATAAGGAGTGAACATTTCCAAGTAGTGTAGCTTCTATGACTGGTAGCTGGGATATATCCTTGACAGTATAAGCAAGAAAAATTGGGCAGACGTAATGGTCTATATAATCTTCATAATGTATCTACTACTGTACATTGCTTAGTTGCTTTGTACTTTCTGATTTATTTGTATTTTCAAACCAATGAACATGGATTTTCAAAGAGGTACCCCACCATTGACCCCTTTACAAAACAAAGTTTGATTCTACAGGGTTCAAATCCAAAAACACCAGCAGAGTCTAAAACTAGTATACCATGATTGGTTGCACAACTCAAAATGTGTCTGTTTCATGACCCTTTTGCTGCCTCTTTTGGTCTTATTCGTAGTAATTCTTTCATTTTCCCCAAATATTGTTTCTTATAGTTTTTTTTTTTTTAGGCCAAAGGCCTGATCCCTTTGTTATAACTAAAATTGTTCCACTATCTATCCCTGATTCTGTTCCTTGGCTATGTATGTGATATTCATGTTCTTTGTTTATAAGACCCTGCATAGAGGTTTATCAACACAGCAGTGCACCAGTTTTATTAAATTTTGAATAGTAAAAGTGGTTAGGTAAGACCAGCTTTCAAAATTGTAAGTTTCTGATATCCTCAACACAAAAAAAGAAATTTTGGAATACTATAAGAATCTTATTTTAATTGCCAACTGAATTATTTAACATGTTTGGTTATCACTGCTATGTCAACAAGAAATTGTTTATCTTAGTAAGTGAAACTACTTCAGTAGTTATTCAATGCAGTAATATAAAATATACTGCTAGAAAACTTGACAGATGGTGTTACAGTGTTTTGAAGAATAATGCCAGGTATTTGGTGTGCTAAGTATATTACCATACACCCAGCTTTCAGAAGCTGCTCACCTAAGTCTCTTTTAATACAATCAATCTCTCTCTCTTTAAACATATATATATATAACTTTATCTCTATGTTGAATGAACTGGTACCAGTCAAGTGATAATTTGGGAAATCTACTAATTTTCTTGCATGCAATTTCTGATAAGTAACCAATCAAGATGTATTAAATATATTATTTTAATTTAAATTGGGGATATTAGCATATTTCTTTTATGTTCCTTTTTATG
This sequence comes from Rhinatrema bivittatum, assembly GCF_901001135.1. Lineage (NCBI taxonomy): Eukaryota > Metazoa > Chordata > Amphibia > Gymnophiona > Rhinatrematidae > Rhinatrema > Rhinatrema bivittatum. The sequence continues at coordinate 407,078,374 of NC_042617.1, read as the reverse complement.
TTGGCTCAGTTTTGACTCCTGTTTTGTTTGCTTTTTTCTAGCTTCTTTTAGTTCATTTATTCTTGTATCATGTTGTTCACTGCATTGAAGCAATAGATATCTCCCCCTGCTGGAAGGAGATCAAATTACAATATGCAACATACCTCTGAAATAGGAAGGATTAGGCTTCATTATCAAACATTTTTTATGCCAGATGCAAAAGCTACTGTGATGGCCCATTAAGCCTTCAGGCAGCTATTAGAAGTGCATTGTATGTCATTATTCATTTTGTACACTGTAATATATGACATCTACTTGCTTCAAGCCTAGCCTAGTCTTAACAACTTCATTATCAACAAATATAATTCATGTCTATGGAGAACAATAGGTAACACCTACTATGTAAAACCAGTGAAAAATGTTTTTCAATTTAATTATTCTAAAATGTAAAGACACTAGCATATAGAATGATATAGTACCAGCTGTCCATCTGTGCTGTAGGTCAAGGACAATCAGAAACATGGTGGCATTTCATAAAGTATTCACATTTTGTATATAGATTTCTAAATGTAATTTGCTTTTAAATCTGCTAATGCAGACTTCATAGTCAAAATTTCCCTATGGGGATATATACATACTTTTGACTCCTACTTTAGAAGCAGTTAGCTATGTTTTTGCATGTTTTCCCATGTGTTATACAGCAGTATTTATCTTACCTAAGTCAGATTATACATGATCTTATTTTAATGAAAGGAAAACAACAACCAGACAAAAGTGTGTAAATGCTTTAATGGGTGGATAGTTCCTCCTCTAATTCCTGGAAGGCCTGCATTAATTATTCAAAAGGATTAATATGAAAATGCATAGTTTGTGTAATTTGTAGGCTATATTAGATACTGAAGTTAAACACAATTTTATTTAGTAAATATTAATTATATTTTAATATTTATTATTAATACAATATCTAAATATTTATAGATCTAACAAAATCATATCAAATTCAATCTATCAAATAGATATATGTTTGAAAATGTAACAAAATATTACAATTTTGGTAGTAGTACACTTATTTACTACGGTACAAAGAAACATGATTATTTAAATACAGTAAACACCAAATCAGCTTTCAAAGCAAACCACTAGCCAACCAAACGTTTTCAAAGAAACAAGAATAACTGCCTGCTTTCTGCTAGAGTGGATGCTAATTTACTCATTAATGAAGCAATGCATTATTAATGAAGAATCATGAGAAAGAACACACCCCTCCAAACATTTCCAAGGCTAAAATTGTAAATCCGCACAGCTCAGTAGCTGACCACCATAGGTATTACATTCTTTTCTGACAGTTGGAAACCATTAGCTTGAAAATTAAATTTTCAAAGTAGTTACTTTCAACAGCTTTTCTATTAAACCTCCGGAGACAATAACTAAAATAGAGTCATAAGGTCCTAAAATTCACTTATTTCTTACTGCTAAATCACTACAAAAAAATCAACATAAATATGTGAAATAGAAATAAATGCACAGACAATGCAGAAGTTTAAACATTTTATCTATCGTTCCAATTCTTTCAATTTCCCAAAATATGGCTTGCGAATTCCATTTTGGGATAAAAATTTCAGCACAAACAGAAGAATAACAGCTGTAACAGAAGTCTCTCAGACCAAAGATTGCATATTAGCTTGCACGCTCCCCGAGAGTAGTGGGAAACTGCGACTTAACGGTAGCAGATTTTCCTACTTCTGAAGTGCATTATATACACAGGAGATAATTAAAATTTCTTGGCAAGGAATTATCATCATAGATTACCGCTCTGCATGCTCTATGGATACCTTCATTCCACTACTACGCATGTTACTGTAACAGTTTACTGTAACCATCCCTTCTCATGGTTTTATTGTTGCAGTTGCTTACATTCCATTTAGCAATAGCAGAAAAAAAAAACCAGCCCTCACCCAGGCATAAGATCGCGATATCACAACAAATACAACTAGGAATTCTTACCTTCAGCCAAGAGGCGCATTGAATGAACAAAAGATGGATCCAAGCTATCTTTTTCTGCCATCAGCTCGGGTAAGTATTTATCCTGCTCCATGGTACTGCTCACAATTTGGACTGTCCTCCCGCAAGCAAGCCTGAGTTTTTGCTTTGTGTCCTTGCCCGCCTTATTTAATCTTAAGCTTCAGCTGGCGGTTTGTTTGTTTGGTTGTTTATTTATTTATTTATTTTTAACAGGCTTGGCGTGCCCATGCAGGGGGAAAAGCAACCAACTCCAGTTGTATGGCGTGCACTACACAGACCCTTACTGCCACCTTCCTTCCCCCTGACTCTCTCCCTCTCCCTCCAGCTTCCAGCTTCATTCCAACCCAACGGCCTTAACAAGAAAGGCGGGAAGAACGATGCCCCTCCTGCCCAGCTAGCTTATTGGCTGCTGCCATTGAGAATGTGTGGTGTTATTGGTTAACGAATCCCGTCATGCCTCCTGATTGACAAAGAAAGGTGGGCACGGGTTTTTTTTTTTTCTTCATGAGCTGTCCAAGATGCTGAGCGGCGGCTAAGCGGGCAAGGAGGAGAGTGCTGTGTGACAGTAACTGGAAAGTGATGGTGACCGCCTGAACCAAGGGGTACAGACCAGGGCAGCCAAGAGACACAGTGTATGTCACATTAATAAGTAATTGAGACTGGAAACCCTTGAGACTCTGGAGCTTCTCCAAGCCCTGCTTCTGATTTCGCTTTCAAAACTGCAGCTTTCTTTAAGGGAAGCTTTTGAATGAAAAGAACCAAAATCATTTCATTGTATAATTACTAACTATCGATTTCATTAAAAAAAAAAAAAAAAACACAACATTGAATAACAGCATAATTCAAGTGTCACAAAACATCTATCTCTCTCCATATATCGTATTTTAGGTTTAGAAAAGTAAAATGACTGAATTAATCCCATCAATGATGCGGGGAGGGGGGGGGGGGTTGTTGCTTGTGACAGTCACCATGCCGCTACGCAACGCCAAGGGCTGTGACAGGGCCAGAAGATCTGGCCCTCTATACTGGTTCTATCTGTCCTAATGATAAAAACGGGAGGGTGGGAGGGAATGAAGCAGCTCTGCATAGGACGAAAAGGAGGGGCTGCCCGTGCTGGCTCTCCCTTTTCTACTCCCTTCCCTCCGCCCCTTCCCCACCCCCCCCCCCCTTTAGCCCTGCCTACCTTGCCTTACCCGCCCCATTGTGCCCTGCTCCCTAATGGAGTTGCAGGGCTCCCAATGTGGGCAGTGTAAAGGCTGCATTGGCCCCCTCCCCCCTCCGCCTCCCACTTCCAACATTCGGCGCAATTGCAATGACTTCATTCGAAAAGCAGATTTTATTGGTTGGATAAGATTGGCTGCAGCCCATAAGCATTGAATAAACGGCAATTAGCAAGCATAACTATAACATCATCATTGTAACTATACACAACTGCATAACTGATCATAACAAATTTAGTGACTAGCCCCCCCATGCTTCTAAAAGTTGAAGGTATGAAAATCAGCTGAGGCGGGTGCACACCCCTTGGCCGTATAAGCCACGGAGTTGTCCTTTGATCCCTGGCCGTTGAAGCCATAGCTTCCGTCGACCCAACCGTGGAAGTCGGGAACGTTTGTTCTAATCGCCTCAGCAGCTCTTGCTTCTTCCCTCTCGGCCGTTGAAGCATCGAGGGACTGCGCCGGCTCTGCTAGGCCACTTGCCCAGTCCGAACCGCCTGTTGGACTCTCCTAAATGCGGGGAGGGGTTGTTGCTTGTTCCAGTCACCATGCCAAGGTTCCCTGGTAGCGGAACTGCTTACCGGGGACCCCCCACTCAACCGGGCTGCGGCCAACAGGTGTACAACCGCTTCAATATCCCAACCTATGTCCGATAGATGTACCCCCGTCGTGCCGAAACATCCCTAGGCTTTCGTCTATCAATTCATGCGTCACAGACAAAGCGTCTGTTGATCTTTTTCCTGGCATTTTCCACCGCTGCATGAGATCTTTCCCCCCTCCAAACTCTGTGAGGGGTGATGCAGGACCATACAATCACCGACTGCGGGAACATATTATGCAATACCCGGAGGTCTTTTTGCTTTTTTGTGTGAGGGCTATGCTCTTGGTCTGAGGCATATCATTGCCACCCAGGTGTATGACTAGGGCTGTAGGCGTAACTGGATTGCTATTGTGCAGTTCCAAAACAGTCGGTAATAGCTGTCCCATACCATCCCTGAAATTCCTCTCCAAATCAATGCCATTCACTGCTTTGCCATCCCTAGATGCTCCCCCGTCAGGCGCTGCTGGGCCCGCTTATGTGCCCAACGCACATTAGAGTGCCCGATGATCCATGCGAATGACAGCCTCCCACAATGGCCTGCGCATAAGAAGCAAGAGAAGAAATAGATGTGAAGCGGTGGATTTTCGATGATCATGGCTACCCCTTAACCGCAAAGTAACCCGGCGGCCTCACATATGATCTAAACCTCCCTGACCCCCATCTGCCAATGGCCATGACTTCACTGTCTTGCAGACCCAGGCTGGCTGCTGCTGTCGCCGCTCCTATGCGGAAGGAGTGCGACGAGTAGCCCACCATGCTCATACCCAGGGATGTGAACGCCAAATGCAATACCCGAGCAAACTGGTATCTAGTCAGAGGTAACCCAGATGAATGCACCAACAGAGGGCCTCCACATGTTGAACGCCGAATCTGCAAGTATGATCTCGTGCAGCGAACAGGGCACGTGGTCTCCCCCTGCCATTCGTGGAGGATGATATATGCTCCCGCTCCCAGCTGGTCTGTTTTGGACCTAGGGACGTGCAGGATCAATTTTTTCCCTTCCAGCTTTGTATCCCCCGATTGCAGGCATGCTGTCGAAGGTCCGAGCTTAGCATGAGCTGCCAGCTCACTAACTCTCAGGGCTGAATAAAAAGCCAGGGAGAATGCACATTTGAATAAAAGCGATTCCGCTTCATTGCTACAAACGTTCGCCAGGTATTTGAGTATGTTCCTGAGGATCTGGATGGTAATGGGTTTTCTGCCATCCCTTCCCGGGGGGCTCTCCCTGGCCCAACCCAACATGGCTCTTTTAATAGGAAATAATGCGGAGCAACTGGGAAAACCCCTGAAGCTTAGAGAAAAAGGAAATGCCAGCTAGGCGATTTGATACCGCTGTCCTGGACTTTCCTTGTCTCTTGCAATGCATTACAAATGCCAGCAACGTGGAAACAGGCAATGGCCACTCTACTTCTTCAAGGGATTCCTTCCCCAGGAATCTCAGTATCTCCTGAAGTGCCAGGAGATAGTTCTTACGAGTGTTCACAGACAAAGACCCCAGGATCATGTTCCAAAGTTCGGGGGGCCAAGTAGCCACACCGCCTCAGGTATGGGAGTCGGGGAACAGTCTGCCATCGGCGCTAGTCTGTGCCAGATGAGGGCATTTGATTCAAAAGTGCGTGCAGACAGTGCATTAATGACTTGCCCCGCAGCCATGTTATCGGATCTGAAAATGATGTGAGATCCTACAAGGGACTCCCCCCAGATGACAAGGGCAACCACAAATGGGAATAATTCAAGGAAGGTTAGATCTTTGGCGACTGTGCTGGTGCCACGATTGCGCCCACTGCGCGGCACACCAAGCTCCCTGGAAATAAATCCTGAAACCAACACCTCCTGCCACATCTGTGAATAATTCTAGCTCACTGTTATGCCTTGGGGGGTCCTGCCAAAAAGCTAAGCCGTTAAATTCTGTTAGAAATGTCTCCCACACCAGCAGGTCACTCTTGATTGCCCTGGAGACCCTTATACGGTGGTATTTTTTTGTTGTTTTTTTTAACCCCCGCTGTAGCAAGTGATAACCTGCGTAAAAAGGCCCTGCCCATAGAAATTACTCTTGACGCAAAGGTAAGCAATCCGATCAATGACTGGAACTCCCTCAAGGTGGCTTTCTTGAGGCTGCGCATCTCCAAGATTGTCTCCCTGAGTTTAAAATTTTTTTCAGTAGGTAACCTAGACTGCTGGGCCTGGGCATCCAGTTCGATACCGAGGAAGGTAATTGTGGTAGCTGGACCTTCTGTTTTTTCTTGTGCTAAGGGGACGCCAAAACGTCTGGCCACCTCTTGAGCGATGGCCAGTAGATTATGGCAGTCTGCGCTGTCCCTCCCTACCAATAGGAAATCATCAAGGTAGTATACTATTTGCTTTCTCTCCGACTGCTGTTCGATTACCCAATGCAAGAAGGAACTAAACAATTCAAACAATGCACAGGAAATTGAACAGCCCATTGGAATGCAGCGGTCAAAATAATACTGCCCCTTGAATTGAAAACCCTGAAGGTGGAAGGAGTCTGGGTGCACCGGCAGAAGGCGGAATGCTGACTATGTCCACCTTAGCCATGTACACGCAGGGCCCTGCATCTTTGATCAGCTGGATTGCAGAGTCGAAGGAGGAGTATGACACCACACACAAATGGGGGTCAATTTGGTCGTTAACCGAATTACCCGGCAGGAAAGACAGGTTGTGTATGAGCCGGAAATGGCCTGGCTCTTTCTTGGGTACCATTCCCAGAGGAGATATTACTAGATTTGGAAAAGGTGGATAAGGGAACGGGCCCGCTATCCTACCTAGCGCCAATTCCGCTTGAACTTTTTTATCCGCCTTCTCCTCATGCATCGCCAGTGATTGCGCATTGCTCGGGGGGCAGTCTAACGCTAAAGGGGGTAAAGATTGAATAGAGATTCGGAAGCCATACAGGAAACCAGCATAAATTTGCTCCGCTTCGGTGTGGTAGGGATAACGATCTAGCCACGGGCGCATTGCCTCAACGCGGACCGGGGTTGGGGCTCGCAAAATCAGGTGAGCGTCCCACCTGCTGTTGAGGAATCTGCCTCAGTTGGGATTATCTCGGCACCGGCGTCAAAATATGCTCGTGGCGATCCTAAATATGGCTGCCGCCATGTGCTGACCCCCCAAAATGGCCGCTGCCATGTGCTGACCCCGCCGCCCTGAGCTGACCCCCAAAATGGCTGCCGCCCTGAGCTGACCCCTGCCATGTGCTACTTTAAGATGGCTGCTGGCAAGCCCTTACAATAAGAACCACAATACCATGCTAAGATGTAAGCTGACCTTTCATTAATATTTTAATTTACTTTGCATAGAGCTGCATAGCGCAGCCTAAATCATCATATCTATCAAGCTGAGAGTCCTGTACCCCTTATAATTCAGTATAAACGTGCACATGGGACAGCTGTCCCTTTAAATAATAACCAAATACTAAATATCACCTTTAGGATTAATATAAAAAACATCCTGTTAACCTGGCTGAGCACTCAGATGCCGTACCACTGTCCCATAGACATATCATCAGAATTCCCAACTACGGGGATGCTGGCTACTTTTTAATTGTCAGATTACTTAGGTATAACAAAGCATATCCACAGGTTGTTGAGGTAGCATGGTAGACATGAAGCCTGCCCACTTCCTAGCAATTTAGAGAGCGAGGGGTAAAGCAATACATAGAAAACGTCGATTTTAAAGTAAAGCAAGCCTACAAGATCAGTGCTCTAACCACTGAGCTACCAAGCCTGCTACTGCCAGCCATGTGCTCTAACCACCTATGCATTCACCATGTGCAGACCCCTTCAATGGCGTTTCTTAAAAGGCTACAAGTGAATGATAACCAGCCCTGCGCTCGCTGCCCTTTCAATAAATACAGCAACATGCAGAGCAAGCATTGTGCTGAAAGCCAGCCATGAGTTCATAAAATATATATATATATAACAGGTAAAGTGTGGCCATGTGCCCATGGCGTTTCACTAAATATATATTAGTTAAAATATATATAACCAGCCATGTGCTAAGGCATTTCCTTAAATAAAATAACATTCCAGGCGGAAGCAGCCATGCATTCAAAACTTTTTCATTAAATAAAGTACTGGTAATGCAGAGCCAGTTCAATGCAAAAGGGGGGAGGGGGAGGGGGTGAGCATACCTTCCCGACCTTAGCAGCACAAAATTACCATTAATATTCTCAACATTTTGCCTATAAGCCACACAATTTTTGTACTTTACCCAATGATGTAATCAAAGAAATCGTTCCTGCTCCTTTAGCTGATGTGCTCCTCTTACAGCACAGCCGTGCTGGAGGCAAAGTGAAAGTAAAAGCAAAACTGTTGTAGCACAGCCGTGCTGAGATCAGCCTGTTACAGCACAGCCGTGCTGAGATCAGCCTGTTACAGCACAGCCGTGCTGAGAGTTGAGCCACCCCAGCTGGGCTCGGCAGCGCTGGAGCACGAGGAACCGGGAAGCAAAACTGATATAGCAAGGAGGTAAAGTTGCTTGATCCTAGAGGTGATCTGAAGCAGCTCTGCACAGGATGAAAAGGAAGGGCTGCCCCTGCTGGCTCTCCCTTTTCTACTACCTTTCCCCCCCCCCCCCCCTCCTCTTAGCCCTGCCTACCTTGCCTTACCCGCCCCATTGTGCCCTGCTCCCTAATGGAGTCGCAGGGCTCCTTAGCTTGAAAATTAAATTTTCAAAGTAGTTACTTTCAACAGCTTTTCTATTAAACCTCCGGAGACAATAACTAAAATAGAGTCATAAGGTCCTAAAATTCACTTATTTCTTACTGCTAAATCACTACAAAAAAATCAACATAAATATGTGAAATAGAAATAAATGCACGGACAATGCAGAAGTTTAAACATTTTATCTATCGTTCCAATTCTTTCAATTTCCCAAAATATGGCTTGCGAATTCCGTTTTGGGATACAAATTTCAGCACAAACAGAAGAATAACAGTTGTAACAGAAGTCCCTCAGACCAAAGATTGCATATTAGCTTGCACGCTCCCCGAAAGTAGTGGGAAACTGTGACTTACCGGTAGCAGATTTTCCTACTTCTGAAGTGCATTATATACACAGCAGATAATTAAAATTTCTTGGCAAGGAATTATCATCATAGATTACCGCTCTTCATGCTCTATGGATACCTTCATTCCATTACTACGCATGTTACTGTAACAGTTTACTGTAACCATCCCTTCTCATGGTTTTATTGTTGCAGTTGCTTACATTCCATTTAGCAATAGCGGAAAAAAAAAAACCAGCCCTCACCCAGGCATAAGATCGCGATATCACAACAAATACAACTAGGAATTCTTACCTTCAGCCAAGAGGCGCAATGAATGAACAAAAGATGGATCCAAGCTATCTTTTTCTGCCATCAGCTCGGGTAAGTATTTATCCTGCTCCATGGTACTGCTCACAATTTGGACTGTCCTCCCGCAAGCAAGCCTGAGTTTTTGCTTTGTGTCCTTGCCCGCCTTATTTAATCTTAAGCTTCAGCTGGTGGTTTGTTTGTTTGTTTGGTTGTTTATTTATTTATTTTTTTTAACAGGCTTGGCGTGCCCATGCAGGGGGAAAAGCAACCAACTCCAGTTGTATGGCATGCACTACACAGACCCTTACTGCCACCTTCTTTCCCCCTGACTCTCTCCCTCTCCCTCTCCCTCCAGCTTCATTCCAACCCAACGGCCTTAACTAGAAAGGCGGGAAGAATGATGCCCCTCCTGCCCAGCTAGCTTATTGGCTGCTGCCATTGAGAATGTGTGGTATTATTGGTTAACGAATCCCGTCATGCCTCCTGATTGACAAAGAAAGGTGGGCACGGGTTTTTTTTTTTTTTTTTCATGAGCTGTCCAAGGTGCTGAGCGGCGGCTAAGCGGGCAAGGAGGAGAGCGCTGTGTGACAGTAACTGGAAAGAGATGGTGACCGCCTGAACCAAGGGGTACAGACCAGGGCAGCCAAGAGACACAGTGTATGTCACATTAATAAGTAATTGAGACTGGAAACCCTTGAGACTCTGGAGCTTCTCCAAGCCCTGCTTCTGATTTCGCTATCAAAACTGCAGCTTTCTTTAAGGGAAGCTTTTGAATGAAAAGAACCAAAATCATTTCATTGCATAATTACTATCGATTTCATTAAAAAAAAACAAAAAACACAACATTGAATAACAGCATAATTCAAGTGTCACAAAACATCTATCTCTCTCCATATATCGTATTTTAGGTTTAGAAAAGTAAAATGACTGAATTAATCCCATCAATGAATTACATCTGTGCAATAATAACTGTACACTGCGGTTTTCTTTCTAATTATAATGCTTGGCTTATCCTAATTTTTTCTAATTAACGCAAGGAAAACCTAGAATACAATAGATTTTTATAGTGTAAATGTCTTCATTTATTTACGTGGTGTAAAATAATAAGCAGCAACCAGCACTAGAGGGTGAGATTAGAGTCTGTGCATCATTCCCAAGAAATGTTATTCTGCTGCTTATCCAAACTGAGTTAGCTGAACAGGGTTTCTAACATCTAAATGACCGGAGGAATCTTGATATTTCATGGTGTTAGGTGATGGCTTCCATAAAAAGAGCTGCTTTAAACATATGTCTGAGAGGAAAAAAAAGTAGTTTTGCACATGTAGGAGCAATATTTTAACATCTGAAACAAGTACATTCCCTTTGAAGGCAAACCTGCCACCTACTGAAACATGTAATGCATATATAGGGCATAATAATAATTATAGATTTTGCTCTCTCAAAATCTCTATCTGTAATTATGTTTTATAGATAGAGATAGATACATTATTTGTGTGTGTGTGTGTGTGTGTGTCTGTCTGTCTGTCTGTCTGTCTGTCTGTGCCTATGTGTCATGGGGGCCCTTAAATAGGTCCTGCTGTTTAGAGCAGAGGTTCCCAACCCAGTCCTCAGGACATACCTTGCCAGTCAGGTGTACAGGATATCCACAATGAATATGTATGATATAGATTATGCATACAATGGAGGCAATGCATGCAAATATATCACATGCATGTTCATTATGTATATTCTGAAAACCTGACTGACTCAGTGTGCCCCAAGGACAGGGTTGAGAATCCCTGTTCTAGACATTTGTTCTTGGAAGAAATGTTCAGGAATGTGATATAAGCTCTACTAGTGAGTTTTATGATGACTTATAACAGGTTAAGATAATTTTTGTATATTCCTTTAGTGGACTGTTATGTGGTAGAACCACTAGAAGAGTCTCTGTTGGATCAGTATATGAAGGTGTTCAGAGCAGGAATTGTTCTTCTTGCTGCAGATTTTTTAAAAGGTTAATTTGGAGAGAAGAGCTCTCACTGCTCCTTGATAGGCAGTTGGTCCATTCAGTCCTACAGTACCAGGCATGGGGACCAATGAACCATTAGTGAGCTCCTTGGTATTGTCCAGTAATAGCATAGGTGAAATATGGACCACAATAACCTTAAGGGAACCTTATGTAAAGGAGGTGATTTGTTCAGATGACTGAGAAGAATTCCATGTTGGGATGTATACATAAATACTCATCTGTTTTTTGTTGTTGTTTTGTTTTTTTTAAGAGTTGCTGTTGCTGTTAATCAATGTTATAAAAGTCTATGATACATGATTATTTCTGTGAATTTTGATATTATTTAAGTGTTTTATGGAAACCCCATATATAAAAGTTTTATTGAAGATACCTTTTGCTGTAATGCCCTCCCTTTTTCCAAGATGTGGGTTCAACAGAGGCTATTATCAGTTGTGAAAGGAGTTGGGTGCAGTCAGAGGGAGCTGCATTTGGTGAAGCCCTCACTGTCCACCATGTTAATACAGTCCTTGCTAGGGATGTGAATAGTTTTTTGACGATTTAAAATATCGTCCGATATTTTTTAAATCATCAATAATCATTAAAGAGTGCGATACAATAGAAATTCCTCCGATTTATCATGAAAAAATCATTAATCGGGTTAGTGTCCACTAACGGGAGTTATTTGGGGGGAGGGCAGGAAAACCAGCACACCAAAACAACCACTAAACCCACCCCGACCCTTTAAAACTAATCTCTTACCTTCACCCCCCTCCCAACCCCCCCAAAAAAACTTTTTACATGTACCTGGTGGTCCAATGGAAGCCCCGGGACCGATCTCCCACTCTCGGGCCGTCGGCTGCCACTACTAAAAATGGCGCCAATGGCCCGATAAAAAAAACCCACCCCAACCCTTTAAAATGACCCCTTAGCTTCCTCTACCCTCCCGAAGCCCCCCAAAACTTTTTACAAATACCTGGTGATCTAGCAGAAGTCCTGGGAGCGATCTCCCGGTCTCGGGCCGTCGGCTGCCACTAATAAAAATGGCGTTGATGGCCCGATAAAAAAAACAAAACACCCCGATCCTTTAAAACTGACACCTTAGCTTCCCCCAACCTCCTGAACCCCCCAAAACCTTTTTACAAATACCTGGTGATCTAGCAGAAGTCCCGGGAGCGATCTCCCGGTCTCGGGCCATTGGCTGCGTTAATAAAAATGGCGCCGATGGCCCTTTGCCCTTACCATGTGACAGGGTATCCGTGCCATTGGCCGGCCCCTGTCACATGGTTGGAGCACTGGATGGCTGGTGCCATCTTTAAAAATGGCGCTGGCCATCCAGGAGGCTGGAGGGAAGGTTTTCCTGTGGCTGGGCCGGCCACATGGTGAGTGCAGGTCCCGAGGCACGGCCCAGGACCGTAACAGTTTCATTTTATTATGTATGTTTTATTGTATGTTGCATAGGACTTTGGTAGTGCACTAATAATGGGATATTTCAATTACCTATAATAAATCACATTGTATCAATCAAATTTTTATAATTTTTGTGAAAATAATTTGTAAATCAATTTATCTTATCTTTATGTGAATATATTGGACCTTCATACTACCCGCAGTTTGCAAGTATGTAACTTGTAATTTTTACTGCTGCGAGTCTTTTTAGTCATTGGTCCATAACATATAGGGGCGGATTTTCAGAGCCCTGCTCGCGTAAATCCGCCCGGATTTACGCGAGCAGGGCCCTGCGCGCCGGTGCGCCTATTTTACATAGGCCCACCGGCGCGCGCAGAGCCCCGGGACTCGCGTAAGTCCCGGGGTTCTCCGAGGGAGGCGTGTTGGGGGCGTGTCAGAGGGCGGTCCCTGTTGGCGCGCCGTTTTGGGGGCGTGTCGGCAGCATTTTGGGGGCGGGTACGGGGGGCGTGGCTACGGCCCTGGGCGGTCCGGGGGCGTGGCCACGCCCTCCGTACCCGCCCCCAGGTCGCGGCCTGGCGCGGAGGAGGCCCGCTGGCGCGCGGGGATTTACGCCTCCCAGAGGGAGGCGTAAATCCCCCAACAAAGGTAAGGGGGGGGGTTAGACAGGGCCGGGCGGGGGGGTTAGGTAGAGGAAGGGAGGGGAAGGTTAGGGGAGGGTGTTAGAGGATTCCCTCCGAGGCCGCTCCGATTTCGGAGCGGCCTCGGAGGGAACGGGGGTAGGCCGCGCGGCTCGGCGCGCGCTGGCTATACAAAATTGATAGCCTTGCGCGCGCCGACCCAGGTTTTTTAGTAGATACGCGCGGCTCCGCGCGTATCTACTAAAATCCAGCTTACTTTTGTTTGCGCCTGGAACGCAAACAAAAGTAAGCTATTTGCGGAGTTTTGAAGATCCGCCCCATAGATTTTTGTATTTGCAAATTTTTCTTTACTTTTAATTGTTTTTTATAAAAGATGTGGAAAAAGTACTTCCCTTAATTGGCGCTGTCGTGCTTCAAAATCCAAAGTCCAGATTTTATAAAAAACAATTAAAAGTAAAGAAAAATTAGCAAATACAAAAATCTATATGCTATGGACCAATGATTAAAAAGGCCCGCAGCGGTAAAAATTACAAGTTACATACTTGCAAACTGCGGGTAGTATGAAGGTCCAATATATTCACATAAAGATAAGATAAATTGTTTTACAAATTATTTTCACAAAAATTATAAAAATTTGATTGATAAAATGTGATTTATTATAGGTGTACTGTTGCTTCATTGTATGCTAGACTAATTGATACAGATATATTTCAATTACCCCAATATTGACTGGGTAAATGTAACATCAGGACATCCTAGAGAAATAAAGTTCCTGGATGGAATAAATGACAGTTTTAGGGAGCAATTGGTTCAGAAACTGATGAGAGAAGGAGCAATTTTAGATCTAATTCTCAGTGGAGCACAGGATTTGGTGAGAGAGGTAACAGTGGTGGGGCCACTTGGTAAAAGTGATGATAATAATATGATCAAAGTTGAATTAATGACTGGAAGGGGAACAGTACGTAAATCCACAGCACTATTGCTAAACTTTGAATAGGGAAACTTTGATAAAATGAGAAAAATAGAAAAAACCTGAAAGGAGCAGTTAAAAAAGGTTAAAAGTGTGCAAGAGGCATGGGCATTGTTAAAAAATACCATCCTAGAAGCACAGTCCAGATGTATTCCAAACATTAAGAAAGGTGGAAGGAAGGAAAAATAATTACTGGCATGGTTAAAAGGTGAGGTGAAAGAGGATATTTTAGCCATGAGATCTTCATTCAAAAATTGGAAGAAGGATCCAACAGAAGAGAATAGGATAATCATAAGCGTTGGCAAGTTAAATGTAAGACAATGATAAGACAGGCTAAGAGTGAATTTGAAAAGAAGTTGGCCAAGGAGGCAAAAACTCACAGTAAACTTTTTTAAAATATATCCAAATCAGAAAGCCTGTGAGGGAGTCAGTTGGACCTTTAGATGATCGAGGAGTTAAAGGGGCACTTAGAGAACATAAGGCCATCATGGAAAGATTAAACAATTTCTTTGCTTCAGCATTTACTGAAGAGAATGTTGGTGAGATACCCATTCCGGAGAAGGTTTTCATGGGTAATGATTCAGATGAACTGAATCAAATCACAGTGAACCTAGAAGATGTGGTAGGCCTGATTGACAAACTGAAGAATAGGAAATCACCTGGACCGGATGCTTTACATCCCAGGGTTCTGAAGGAACTAAGAAATGACATTTCAGATCTATTAGTTAAAATTTGTAACTTATCATTATAATCATCCATTGTTCCTGAAGACTGCAGGGTGGCTAATGTAACTCAAATATTTAAAAAGGGCTCCAGGGGCAATCCAGGAAACTATATGTTGCATCGGAGGTGGACCCTCGGGCTGAGGTGGGGTTGATGCAACCTGTAGGTAAGGATCTATGGGTCCCCACCATCGGCAGGTGGAGTGGGCTAATAGACAGAGGCCACTGGAGCTTCACCTATACCAGCCCTCGTTCCCCGTGGGTTGAGCCTTTGGGTGCTGGGGCCGGAAGGACTTAGGTTGGCCTCTGTGTGTTGTTGCAATAGGAGTTGGTTCAGCCCAGAGACAGCAGATGAGAGATAGTACAGTCTTACTCTGGACTGGGTAATGTCCTAGAAACTCGGGTGCCAATGGAACGGAGGCAGACAGAGGGTGCTCGAACAAAAGCAGGCCGAAGCCTGAAGAAACCATGTCCAAGGAGTAAGCTGAAGAGGCATCCAAGGGCAGGCTTGAGTCAGGGCTGGCAGCAATCTGAAGGCAGTGGCAAGCAAGGCTGAGGTGTGATCACGGAGATAGTCAAGAGCATAGTCAAGCAAAGCGGAGGTCTGGGTCTGGAGATAGGCAACAACATGGTCAGGTGAAGCAGAGGTCTGGGTCTGGAGATAGGCAATAGCATAGTCAGGTGAAGCAGAGGTCTGGGTCTGGAGATAGGCAATAGCATAGTCAGGCAAAGTGGAGTTCTGGATCTGGAGATAGGCAATAATGTAGTCAGGCGATGCAGAGGTCCGGGCTTGGAGACAATCAATGGCAAAGTCAGGCAAAGCAAAGTCAAAGTCCGTGTAGTCAATCCAAAGTACTAAGCAGGGTAGGAACAAAGAGAGAGGAACCAGGAACAACGAGAAACAGAAACGTAGGGATGAGACAAATCTCTAGGAGGCAACGAGTACTCAACCAGTAAGGAGACCTGTTGCAAAGCAATGCTAGGGAGCGGAGCCTGAGCTTAAATACTGTAGTTACGTTGATGTCATCATCTGGGGCCGCGGTTAGGTTCCCACCACGGTCCCTACTTAAGGATCAATGGTGCGCGCATGCGTGCCTAGGGAGGGGTGTGGTGTGAGTAACAGCGTCTCTCCGCGGGCCACGCAGAGAAGCCCAATGAGATGTGGTAGCAGGACTGGGAATGCTGAGAACTGTGGCAGAGCTGGAGGCACCTGGGAGGCCCGAGGACGGAGCTGATGGCCCACCGCCGCCAGCGAGGAGGAACCAGAAGCTGGAGTCACCGAAGAAAGGTGAGGGGGCCATGCCGCGGCTCTGCCACAGATGGCATGCGTAAGACTATAGACCAGTGAGCCTGACTTCAGTGCTGGGAAAAATAGTGGAAACTATTCTAAAGGTCAAAATCACAGAGCATATAGAAAAACATGGTTTAATGGAACACAGTGAACATGGATTTACCCAAGGGAAGTCTTGCTTCAGAAATGTGCTTCATTTTTTTAAAGGGGTTAATAAACTTGTGATTAAAGGTGAACCAGTAGATGTAGTGTATTTGGATTTTCAGAAGGCGTTTGACAAAGTCCCTCATGAGAGGCTACTAAGAAAACTAAAAAGTCTTGGGATAGGAGGCAATATTCTTTCATGGATTACAAACTGGTTAAAAGTCAGGAAATAGAGAGGAGGATTAAATGGTCAATTTTCTCAGTGGAAAAGGGTTAACAATGGAGTGCCTCAGGGATCTGAACTTGGACCAGTGCTTTTCAATATATTTATAAATGATCTGGAAAGGAATACAACGAGTGAGGTTACCAAATTTGCAATGTATCTCAATTTGTATTGAGATACATTGCAGGAGATCTTTGTGAGACTGGAAGATTGGGCATCCAAATAGCAGATGAAATTTAATGTGGACATGTGCAAGATGTTGTATATAGGAAAAAATAACCCTTGCTGTAGTTAAACAATGTTAGATTCCATATTAGGAGCTAGTACCCAGGAAAAATATCTAGGCATCATAGTGGATAATACATTGAAATCATCTGCTCAGTGTGCTTCAGCAGTCAAAAAAGCAAACAGAATGTTAGGAATTATTGGGAAGGGAATGGTTAACAAAATGGAATATGTCATAATGCCTCTGCATCACTCTATGGTGAGACCGCACCTTGAGTACTCTGTACAGTTCTAGTCACCACATCTCAAAAAAGATACTTTTGCACTGGAGAAGGCACAGTGAAGGGTGACCAAAATGATAAAGGGGATGGAACAGCTCCCTTATGTGGAAAGGCTAAAGAGGTTAAGTCTGCTCAGATTGGTGAACAGATGGCTGGGCAGGGGGAGGGGGGGTGTTGTAAAGGTCTTTAAAATCATGAGAGGTCTTGAACAAATAGATGTGAATCGGTTAATTACACTTTCGGATAATAGAAGGACTAGGGGGCACTCCATGAAGTTATCAAGTAGCTCATTTAAGACTAATTGGAGAAAATTATTTTTCACTCAACACACAATTAAGCTCTGGAATTTGTTGCCAGAGGATGTGTTTAGAGAAGTTAGTGTAGCTGGGTTTAAAAAAGGTTTGGATAATTTATTGGAGGAGAAGTCCATTAACTGCTATTAATCAAGTTGACTTAGGGAATGGCATCTGCTATTACTGGCATCAGTACCATGGGATCTTCTTAGGTTTGAGTACTTGCCAGGTTCTGGTAGCCTGGTTTGCCCTCTGTTGAAAACAGGATGCTGGGCTTGATGGATCCTTGGTCTGACCCAGCATGGCAATTTCTTATGTTCTTAGAAAATAGCCACCTCTATTACTAGCATCAATAGCATGAGATATACTTAGTTTTTGGGTACTTGCTAGGTACTTGTAGCCTGGATTGGCCACTGTTGGAAACAGGATGCTGGGCTTGATGGACCATTGCTCTGACTCAGTATGGTAATTTCTTATGTTCCCATGCCCATGTTCTTATGTTCTAAAATAAATATATATGGTGTGTGGAGACAGAGCTGGAGTGAAATGGAGCTGGCATTGAAGATCTGAATTGCATTGGTGTTGAAAAAGGGCTGAATGGATGTCCAATTTCTATTGAGAAATGTGAACTGAAAGTCCATCTTCAGGTTTGGAGTTGGTTTGTGTGGTGTGTCAGACTTCATGTTTGTGCAAACTGGGAAACAAATTGGCAGAAAAGGCTGTAGAAGCAGGAAATGTGCCATTGGGGGAAGAACTGGAAAGATCCCCAGAGATAGTAGGCAGGTATTCAAAGATTTGTGTTATGTTGTTGCTTGATTCAATATGAATCTGTTCAAGCACATGAATCAATCATTGGTCAAAAACCTCCATCCAACCTCTTTATTGTATTTAAAAAAATATTATTTGTTTTGTTTTTAAATATATTTAATATTTTTAAAAAATTGTTTGAGTCCACAAATGTATCCACTGCAAAATTTTATAGGCTTTATCTGATAAGCAAGAACATGTCAAAGGATAAAACTTTATGGGCTTTATCGGACAAACAAAAACATGTCAAAAGGATT